>NC_044041.1:195459520-195770175 GCF_901765095.1 Microcaecilia unicolor
AACATAAGAATAGCCATACTGGGTCAGACTGATGGTCCATCTAGCCAAGTATCCAGCTCCCAACAGTGGCCAATCCAGGTCACAAGTACCTGGCAGAAACCCAAATAGTAGCAACATTCCATGTAGAGTCTCAAAGAATAGCAAGATTCTAGAATCCCAAATAGTAGCAATATTCCAGAATCCTAAAGAGTAACAAGATTCTGGAATTCCAAACAGTAGCAACATTCCAGAATCCCAGAGTAACAAGATTCCGGAATCCTAAAGAGTAGCAAAATTCCATGCTACCAATCCCAGTGCAAGCAGTGGCTTCCCCAATGTCTATCTCAATAGCAGACTATGGACTTTTCCTCCAGAAACTTGTCCAAATATTTTTTAAACCCAGACACGCTAACCACTGTTACCACATTCTCTGGCAACAAGTTCCAGAGCTTAACCATTCATTGAGTGAAAAAAATATTTCCTCCTATTTGTTTTAAAAATATTTTCATGTAACTTCATTGAATGTCCCCTAGGTCTTTGTACTTTTTTGAGAGTAAAACATCGATTCACTTTTACCTGCTCTACACCACAGTCTGTGCTTATCAGTTGCTTATCCCCTAGCAAATACAACTCTTTTGGGTTTCTACACCCCATGGGCATCACTCTGTTAATCTGTACATGGAGTTCCTCTCTCATCAAGAAGGGAGAAACATTCTATACAGATTCAGATAGACTTTATTGGCCTAATGCAGTGGTTCCCAAACCCGTTCCTTAAGGCACCCCAGCCAGTTAGATTTTCAGGATATCTACAATGAATATTCATGAGAGAGGTTTGCATACAGTGGAAGCAGTGCATGCAAATATCTTTCATGAATATTAATTGTGGGTATCTTGAAAACCTGACTGGCTGGGGTGCCTCCAGGACCAGGTTTGGGAACCACTGGCCTAACGTGTTGCCAAAGTATTACATGTGGTAAGTAATTTTACAACAAAAATAAAATTAAAAATCAGCCCATGTTGTGTGTTTAGCTGCCTTTATACAACAGTGCACAGATGGTCTCACAAAGAGTTACATCTGATTCAAGTGTGTGCATGTACTCTAATGCAGGTAGGTGCATATTTCATAAAATAAAATACACAATATGCAATAGCTTTTCCCAAATGCAGACCTCTTAAAAGTACAAATGCTCTCGTTGAAACATGTACTTGCACATATACATCCACACAATTTTATCAAAGCTTTTTACACACGTAGAACATGCCTCACACAAAGTGCACTTTCTAAACTTATCTTCAAAGGGAAAATAATTTGTATAATCTGCAAAAACAGTAAAATAAAACTACAGAGCATAGGAAAGGTCTTGCACGTACAAAGTGTGAGAATGTAGCGTGCATGTGCAAGTCTGTCCATATGTAAACTTGGGTGCAACTGCATGAATCTAGGAGATGCTTCGCAAGCTCGTAATGTTTATCATCAGACACACACAAGGACTATGGCAAACTGTGGCTCTGGACGAGACAGGACTGGAGCTCTCAACTTAGGGATTTCCACAGACGTGTGCGCTGCTGCTCCTCCAGCCAGCTCCTGGACACCCCCAACATGAGTCAAAGCTGACCCAACGTATCAAAGTCATGCGATGACAAATCAGAAGAAGCAGACCCTCTACAACCAACCAATCCTCTTCATAAGTACATAAGTACATAAGTAGTGCCATACTGGGAAAGACCAAAGGTCCATCTAGCCCAGCATCCTGTCACCGACAGTGGCCAATCCAGGTCAAGGGCACCTGGCACGCTCCCCAAACGTAAAAACATTCCAGACAAGTTATACCTAAAAATGCGGAATTTTTCCAAGTCCATTTAATAGCGGTCTATGGACTTGTCCTTTAGGAATCTATCTAACCCCTTTTTAAACTCCGTCAAGCTAACCGCCCGTACCACGTTCTCCGGCAACGAATTCCAGAGTCTAATTACACGTTGGGTGAAGAAAAATTTTCTCCGATTCGTTTTAAATTTACCACACTGTAGCTTCAACTCATGCCCTCTAGTCCTAGTATTTTTGGATAGCGTGAACAGTCGCTTCACATCCACCCGATCCATTCCACTCATTATTTTATACACTTCTATCATATCTCCCCTCAGCCGTCTCTTCTCCAAGCTGAAAAGCCCTAGCCTTCTCAGCCTCTCTTCGTAGGAAAGTCGTCCCATCCCCACTATCATTTTCGTCGCCCTTCGCTGTACCTTTTCCAATTCTACTATATCTTTTTTGAGATACGGAGACCAGTACTGAACACAATACTCCAGGTGCGACCGCACCATGGAGCGATACAACGGCATTATAACATCCGCACACCTGGACTCCATACCCTTCCTAATAACACCCAACATTCTATTCGCTTTCCTAGCCGCAGCAGCACACTGAGCAGAAGGTTTCAGCGTATCATCGACGACGACACCCAGATCCCTTTCTTGATCCGTAACTCCTAACGCGGAACCTTGCAAGACGTAGCTATAATTCGGGTTCCTCTTACCCACATGCATCACTTTGCACTTGTCAACATTGAACTTCATCTGCCACTTGCACGCCCATTCTCCCAGTCTCGCAAGGTCCTCCTGTAATCGTTCACATTCCTCCTGCGACTTGACGACCCTGAATAATTTTGTGTCATCGGCGAATTTAATTACCTCACTAGTTATTCCCATCTCTAGGTCATTTATAAATACATTAAAAAGCAACGGACCCAGCACAGACCCCTGCGGGACCCCACTAACTACCCTCCTCCACTGAGAATACTGGCCACGCAATCCTACTCTCTGCTTCCTATCTTTCAACCAGTTCTTAATCCATAATAATACCCTACCTCCGATTCCATGGCTCTGCAATTTCTTCAGGAGTCTTTCGTGCGGCACTTTGTCAAACGCCTTCTGAAAATCCAGATATACAATATCAACCGGCTCCCCATTGTCCACATGTTTGCTTACCCCCTCAAAAAAATGCATTAGATTGGTGAGGCAAGACTTCCCTTCACTAAATCCGTGCTGACTTTGTCTCATCAGTCCATGTTTTTGTATATGCTCTGCAATTTTATTCTTAATAATAGCCTCCACCATCTTGCCCGGCACCGACGTCAGACTCACCGGTCTATAATTTCCCGGATCTCCTCTGGAACCCTTCTTAAAAATCGGAGTAACATTGGCTACCCTCCAGTCTTCCGGTACTACACTCGATTTTAGGGACAGATTGCATATTTCTAACAGTAGCTCCGCAAGTTCATTTTTTAGTTCTATTAATACTCTGGGATGAATACCATCAGGTCCCGGTGATTTACTACTCTTCAGCTTGCTGAACTGACCCATTACATCCTCCAAGGTTACAGAGAATTTGTTTAGTTTCTCCGACTCCCCCGCTTCAAATATTCTTTCCGGCACCGGTGTCCCCCCCAAATCCTCCTCGGTGAAGACCGAAGCAAAGAATTCATTTAATTTCTCCGCTACGGCTTTGTCCTCCTTGATCGCCCCTTTAACACCATTTTCGTCCAGCGGCCCAACCGACTCTTTGGCCGGTTTCCTGCTTTTAATGTATCTAAAAAAATTTTTACTATGTATTTTTGCTTCCAACGCTAATTTCTTCTCAAAGTCCTTTTTTGCCCTCCTTATCTCCGCTTTGCATTTGGCTTGGCATTCCTTATGATCTATCCTGTTACTTTCAGTTGGTTCTCTTCTCCACTTTCTGAAGGATTGTTTTTTGGCTCTAATGATTTCCTTTATCTTACTGTTTAGCCACGCCGGCTGACGTTTAGTCTTTTTTCCCTTTTTTCTAATACGTGGAATATATTTGTCCTGAACCTCCAGGATGGTGTTTTTAAACAGCATCCACGCCTGATGCAAGTTTTTTACTCTGCGAGCTGCTCCTTTCAGTCTTTTTTTCACCATTTTTCTCATTTTGTCGTAATCACCTTTTCTATAGTTAAACGCTAGCGTACTTGATTTCCTAGTTTCACTTCCTTCAATGCCAATATCAAAACCGATCATATTATGATCACTGTTATCAAGCGGCCCTCGTATCGTTACCCCCCTGCACTAGATCATGAGCACCACTAAGGACTAAGTCTAGTATTTTTCCTTCTCTTGTCGGCTCCTGAACTAGCTGTTCCATGAAGCTGTCCTTGATTTCATCAAGAAATCTTATGTCCCTTGCGTGTACAGATGTTACATTAACCCAGTCTATATGCGGGTAATTGAAATCCCCCATTATTATTGTGTTGCCCAGTTTGTTTGCGTCCCTGATTTCCTTTAACATTTCTGCATCCGTCTGTTCGTCCTGGCCAGGCGGACGGTAGTACACTCCTATCACTATCCTTTTCCCCTTTGCACATGGAATTTCAATCCACAGTGATTCCAAGGAGTGTTTTGTTTCCTGCAGAATTTTCAATCTATTTGATTCAAGGCTCTCGTTAATATACAATGCTACCCCTCCACCAATCCGATTCACCCTATCACTACGATATAATTTGTACCCCGGTATGACAGTGTCCCACTGGTTATCCTCCTTCCACCAGGTCTCAGAGATGCCTATTATATCTAATTTTTCATTTAGTGCAATATATTCCAACTCCCCCATCTTATTTCTTAGGCTCCTGGCATTCGCATATAGACATTTCAAACTATGTTTGTTGTTCCTAAGTACATCATGCTTAGTACTTGACAGTATTAATTGGCAATCTTTTGTCTGATTTTTATTGTTATTTAAAGATACCCGATCTACTACAATCTCTTTTGCAACCTCACTATCAGGATACTCTATCTTCCCTGTTATGGTGATATCTTTGAAAGATACCTTATCCCGAACCATGCTCTTTTGAGCGACTGTCGGCCTTCCCCCCATTTCTAGTTTAAAAGCTGCTCTATCTCCTTTTTAAACGCCGATGCCAGCAGCCTGGTCCCACTCTGGTTAAGATGGAGCCCATCCTTTCGGAATAGGCTCCCCCTTCCCCAGAATGTTTCCCAGTTCCTAACAAATCTAAAGCCCTCCTCCCTGCACCATCGTCTCATCCACGCATTGAGACTCTGGAGCTCTGCCTGTCTCTTGGGCCCTGCGCGTGGCACAGGTAGCATTTCAGAAAATGCTACCCTGGAGGATCTGGATTTCAGCTTTCTACCCCAGTCCAACATCTCTTCCTCTCTCAACATACCCACCCTCCCTCCCCCAGTCAGGCATTTCCCCTTCTCTCTCAACCTCCTACTCCCTGCCCCCCCAACTGATATCTCTCCCTAACCCCTGCCCCCTCATCCTAGTCTCTCTCTCTCAACCCTTGCCCCTCCTACCATCTCCACCACTCCCCATCCCCTACCATCTCCACCACTCCCCCATCCTTGCATCTCTCCCTTAACCCCACCCCTATCCTAGCATCTCTCCCCTCAACCCTGCCCCATCCAGCATCTTTCCCTCTCTCGACCTCCACCCCCATCCTAGCATCTCTCCCTCTCTCTTAACCCCAGCTCCCCTCCTGCCCCTTCCCCCTAATCCAGCATATCTCCCTTTCTCTCTCATCCCCTTAACCCCTCTTGCCTTCTCCCCCACTCGACTCTCTCAACTTCTCCCTCCCCAAAAATCCAGCCTCTCTCTTTCTATCTTCTCAACCACCTCCGAACCTCCTCCTACTACTACTATAAATCACTTCTATAGCGCTACCAGTCCTATGCAGCCCTTTACAATTAAACATGAAGAAAGACAGTCCCTGCTCAAAAGAGCTTACAATCTAAATCAGGACAAACAGACAGGACCAAAAAGGAGAAGGGAAGGACAGACAGAAGGACACATAAGGATAAGATAAAAGTTACAAGTCAGGAATCGAATTCTCTCCCTTTCCCTCTCAACTCCTTCCCCAACCCAGCATCTTTCTCTTTCAACCCTCTCCTGGTCCGTGTTCTCTTCCTCAACCCCACTCTCCCTCCTATCTCCAAACCCAGCTTTAATGCAAAAAGTATTGTTAAACCTCCTTCTTGCCGGTTGCAGGAGCTCAGACACTTTCCCTATCTGTACGTCCCGCCCCCTCTCTGACGCAACTTCTTTCCCCTTCCGCGTCCCGCCCCCTCTCTGACGCAACTTCCTGCTGCTGGCCAGGTCAGGTGACCGTGTGGAACGCGGAAGTGGGAACGTTGCGGTCGCATTTGCTGTAGGTAACTGGAATAAATCGCAGCTGCAAGACGCGTTTGAAAGTAGGACTGGGAGGAGTGGAGGGAGAGGGGGAGCTGCATGTGTGTGTGACTTGGGATTTATGGTCCTGGACTAAAGTCCGTTGCCGGTAAGGTCCAGGGAAACAGGTGAGATCAGCTGGTCTCTCCAGTTCTGGGCAGACAGGGTGGGTGTAGAAAGCAGCCTCATGCTATATTGGCAGTATATCATCAAATGTAATAAAATAAATAAATGCCACAGGTTGCGGAATCGGACTTTTGCAGCCGTTTTTATATCATTGTCCATATGCCCAACATGTTTCTGCACAGACAATCCACCTAGGCAGCCACCCAAAGGGGACGGTGTAAAAGCCGGATCTGCGGGATCCTCCGGATCTAAGTACTACCTTAAGCGGTTGTTTGTTTTGACGGCCGCAGCGATCACCGGGATTCCGCTGTATCCGGTTTTTACACCGTCCCCATACAGACGTTTCCAAAACAGCAACTCAAAGCAGTACCATCTGGGACTGCAAGAGCACAGTCTTCCTTGGACTTAGGTTGTGCTAATTTTTATTCATTGTTCTATATCATACAGATGGCAGATTTCAGTGAGAATATTCTTTTTCCTGATCGGTTCATCTTAACTGGCTGTAATCTGCCTTGTAAAGCCTGGTGTTTATAAAGACGATGGAATATATAGACATTAAATTGAAGTAGAATTAAACTCTCCTTTTATTGAGTTTCATCTGTTTTGTAGATAGTACGGGGGCTCGCCCCGCCCCTTTTAAGGTGGACGAGATTGTGCGCAAATGGGAGGGTCAGGGAGAATAATGAGTAATGTCCTGAGTTAAATACCATACACAGAGAAAACAAAAAAAAACATTAGGAGGTTAGAAGTAAAATGTTCATATGTATACGACTACCAAAAGAAAAATGATGTTTTAAAATGTTGGCGATCGAATCCGGGACGATCCTGCTGTATCCAGTTTTTACACCGTCCCCACCCAAAGCACTTCTAAGTAACATAGAGGCATATTTTCAAAGTACGTAGCTTTCCAAAGTTCCATAGGTTTCTATGGAACTTTGGAAGGCTAAGTGCTTTGAAAATATGCATAATAGTAACATAGTAGATGACGGCAGAAAAAGACCTGCACGGTCCATCCAGTCTGCCCAACAAGATAATTTCACGTGTGCTACTTTTTGTGTATACCTTACCTTGATTTGTATCTGCCATTGTCGGGGCACAGTATAAGTCTGCCCAGCACCAGCCCCGCCTCCCAATCTTGGCTAAGCTTTTGGGGATCCCTTTCTTCCCAGCAGGATTCCTTTATGTTTATCCCACGCATGTTCGAATTCCGTTACCGTTTTCATGCCCACCACCTCCCATGGGGGGTATCCAGCCCCTTTACTTAAAACCGGGGACACGTTTTAAGTTTTACAGCAGGGGCAGGATACCCATATAGGTGCGACCTTAGAAGTGCTTTGGGAAACTGCTAGGTGGATTGTCTGTCTAGTTCACACTTTTAAAATTTGCCCCTGCAGCAGGCACTGTATGCCGAAACATGTTGGCCATGTGGACTGTTGTATAAAGTGGTTTGGATTTAATAGTTCCACTTTTAAGCTCTTTGAGCAGGGACTGTCCTATTTTAAACTGTACAGCGCTGCGTAACCCTAGTAGCGCTTTAGAAATGTTAAGTAGTAGTAGTAGTATTACATATAGCAGTGATTTAACCAGAGCTGAGATTGTGATGTCATAATGCCTCATTCCACCAATGCCTAAGAGCCAACCTCATCAGTGATGTCACAATGGCTCGACTGTCCTATACTTGGCCCACTTCCCCCCTTAGTGTGAAGAGTTTCAGTCTCTGGTATCCAGAGCTGAGATTGTGATGTCATAATGCCTCATTCCACCAATGCCTAAGAGCCAACCTCATCAGTGATGTCACAATGGCTTGATTGTCCTATATTTGTCTCACTCTTATCTATTAGACTGTAAGCTCCTTTGAGCAGGGACTGTCCTTCTATGTTAAACTGTACAGCGCTGCGTAACCCTAGTAGCGCTTTAGAAATGTTAAATAGTAGTAGTTTTAGATAAGGTTGTTTTTAATTTAAAAAAAATTTTTTTTAACTGCTAGTGGTTCAATATTTGCAGCTCTGTGTTTTTGGTCAATCAATAGGATACCATGAAACCTCCATCAAATGCCATTGTTAAAGTTGACACGTGTTCTTGAAGCAATAATACATCCTTCTCAGCTTTTGAGTTAAGGTTGTTGGGTCTCTCAGCCATGAGTTCAGGATGGTATTGAGGGTGAAAATGAGAGCCTGGAAGATTGGGGAGGAGGAGCTAACATGACACCATTGTGCAAACTGTGGAGGATTAAGCATCCTGTTCAAATAAGTAAAATATTGCTTTCTCATGTAGTATAAGTGCTACTAACACCTGACAATCTTTTCTATGTGATGATCTGCCATGCACAGTCCAGAAACTCTTGAGGATGCCTGTGTACCACTTTTACGTTCATTAATTATGCATTTATGACATATCAGTAAGAATGTTTTCATATGACAACTGTATTTGCCTCTCAGAAGCTGGAGAAAGAGGTGGTGTATTAGTACAGCAAATTAAAAAAAAAAATGTAAGAAACACCTTTCCCCCCTCTTAACGTTGAACCATTAAAAAGAAATCCAATCCTGGCAGTTCTGTTCATGTATATATAGTAAGGGCTAACCTAGTTGCAGGCAAGCAGCTTTTGCAGTAACTGGAGGCCTCAGCCTTACAATCCAGAGATCTGCAGAGCTAGAGTAAAATGAACATTTTTGGAAGTTAAAAATGTATATTTAAATTTGAGGAAAAAAATATAAGCCCTGGAAAGTAACATAATAAAATTCTATTTTTTAAAGAAGAGACAATTTGAGACTTCCACCACCTTATTTTTTAGTTTTGGAAGTAAAAAAACAAAACAAATAAAAAATCCCTTCAAATTGAATATAACTGAGGCTCTGAAATAAATATATTTGTGGGTTGTTTTTAACAGTATGAAAGCACATGTAGATGTATACCGAAACTGACTACATTCTCTGGCAGGTGCCATGTATTTATACCCATATATTGGACTATTAAGTGGCTCATTTTATTATTCATTAATAGTGGGAGATTGAAAGTCCCAGCAGTGTTTAAGAGGAGTCAGAAAGCGAAGTTACTTACCTGTAGCAGGTATTCTGACCTATGAACTGACCAACTTCCGTAAACTACTAAAGTCCCACCAAATGTCTATTCTCTTCTCATTTCCATTATCCATGATGTATTGTAAGCCACATTGCACCTGCAAAGAGGTGGGAAAATATGGGATACAAATGCAATAAATAATAATAATAAAATAATTCTCCGAGGACAGCGGGGCTTATATTCTCACAAGTGGGTGACGCCGACCCACGTCGCACAGTCCTGAACTTATAATTAGCATAAGTAGAACTTTATGGAGTGCGAAACACTCCACCATGCATGCACGAGAGCCTTCCTGCCCACTGCGCGACAGCGGTCTCCTCAGTTGTATACTACAGCAAAAAAGTAAAAATAAGAAAGACAACTCCAAGGGGAGGTGGGAGAGACTGTGAGAATATAAGCCCTGCTGTCCTTGGAGAATACCTGCTACAGGTAAGTAACTTCGCTTTCTCCACCAAAAACAACAAACATGGGTCAACTGGGCTTCACAACGGCGAAGACATAACGCAGATTAACCTGAAACTATATACAATCTGAATGAGACAGAGTGCAGCCTGGAACAGAATAAAATGGGCTTAGGAGCGTGGAGTTGGATTCTAGAAGCCAGATTCTGCAACACTGCCCGAACTGACTGTCGTGTTGAGTATTCTGCTCAAAGCAATAGTGTGATATGAATGTGTGGATTGAAGACCACGTCGTAGCCTTGCAAATTTCTTCAATGGAGGCTGGCCTCAAGTGCAGAAAGCCATCTAGCAGCTCAGGAAGCAAGGCCCGGATGCGCTCATTGAGGGCCAACACCGGGAAAGATGGAGGTGTCGTTTGAGGTACAGGTTGCAGAACTGCCGAGGCCGATACGGAAAATGGCTCTTGGTTGCTGGGAGACCGATGCATCGGCACTTCCTGTATGGAGGGAGAACAGTCCTCTCGCTGCCGACACTTGTCAGGTGCCAAATCCTTCGACGCCCAGGAGCTCCCGGCACTATGCATCAAGTGCGATCGATGTCAGTGCTTCTTGGCCTTTGCACGAAGCTTGTCATCGAGGCTCCTCAGTGCCGACGAGGACGATGTCAAATCCACACGTCGCCTCGGGGTCAGCTCTGACAATGGATGGTCCTGGGGGCCCTGCACAGCAGGAGGCCTCGAGGCAAGTGGAGACCCACTTGATGCTTCACTAATCCCAGTGTCTAAGGATCTAACAGCAGCCATGCTTACTGAAGCTCCCGATGCCGGTGCAATGCTCGACGTTGATGCCGACGCCTCTGACCTCGATGCCAATGCCAACATCAAGGAACTGGACTTGGCTCCAAAAATTCTCTCTCATTGAGCCTCTCTGGAAACCTGGGTCCTCTTCATATAAAGGCAGAAAACACAGATAGTCGGGCTATGGTCTGGCCTGAGACACTGAAGACACCAAGAATGGGTGTCTTTCCCAGAGATTGTCCGATTGCACCAGGTACAATGCTTAAAGCCACTGGGAACCTTCGTGGACATGGAAGGAAAAACTTCCTCAGCTAAATTAAACGGAGTCATGGTGCCTGAAAAAGGGGCAAGGAGCAAAAAGGAAGGGAAAAATTCCCAGCCAAAGTCAAGGCCTTATGATGACGAAAAAGAAAGGAAACTTAAAACAGGGCAAAATCAAAATAAAAAATAAAGAAAAAAAGGCAAAAAAAAAAAAAATGGGAACACAAAAAAGGACGAAAAAGTTGCCGAAAGGCACGAGAAAGCTCTTTGGATCAAGCAAAGTGAGGAGACGGTTAAAAAAAATAATGCACCCTCTCCTCACCACAGTAGAAAAAGAACTGAGGAGACCGTGCTCTCACGGTGGGCAGGAAGGCACTCGCGCATGCGCGGTGGAGCGTTTCTCGTGCCCCACAAAGCTCTACTTATGCTAATCATAAGACCTGGACCGGGCCACTTGTGAGAATTAATGCCCTGCTTGTCCTCGGAGAATTCTAATAAGAAGTAGATGGGATTTGATCCATTTGTGATGAGCAGGAGATTTTATTTTTATTTATTGCATTTGTACCCCACATTATCCCACCTATTTGCAGGCTCAATGTGGCTTACAGAGTGTTATTATGACATAGTCATGACAGGATCTGAGATACCTCAATAATACTCATTTTCTAGGAAGGTTTTAGGATTAGAACTCGTAGGATAATGAATTAGTAGGTGATTGTTTGTCAACAGGTTGCAGATGGAGGAAGTGTAAATTTACCGAAGGGTTGAGAAAGAATAGTTTGCTTTTGTTTAATGAGAATTAAGAACATTCTATACAGTGTTTTCTGCCTTTTTCATTTTCTAAGGGGAGCTGGCATGTTAAGGAGCCATGGGAGGCAGACAGTCACTGGGGTTGCCTCCCGGGACGGGACCCCACCAGGTGGCCTGCACTGATGTGATGGTAGGCCTAAAACAGAAGGTACAGAGACATCTCGCTTCTTCCTCTAATGGGAAGAAATTATGATTTCTTAAATGTGGTTTAAAGATTGCTTATAGCGGGATAAAACATCTACAGATGTAACATATAGCAGGTTTCCTCAACAACTTGCATTACACATTCAGACACAAGGAGGGGTGTTTAACAGTGCACATTTCACATTTACTGTTATGCAGGTATGTAGTAGCAAAGGTGCCTGTGACATGAAGAGCTAGCATACATGATTAAACAAGCATGTATGCAGGTGTTCACAGGATCTACTACTGTTATTAGATAACTAGTAAAAAAAGCCCCGTTTCTGATGCAAATGAAACGGGGGCTAGCAATGTTTTCTTCTGTGTGCATGTGGGAGTGTGTGTGTCCCTGCCCTCTGGCCTCTCTCCCCTCCCCCCTCTGAGTCCTTCACTGTTACAGAGCCAGCGATTTGATTTCCTGCTCTGCTGTTTTCCTTCACTGACTGTGTTACAGAGAGGGCGGGGCAGACACTCATAGGGAAACCGGATATCTCGCCCCCTTCACACTTCCGGCTGGAGGCTTCATAGAACGTTGGTGTTGCCTTTTATAGAGAGAGATAGTAAAAAAGCCCCGTTTCTGATGCAAATGAAACGGGGGCTAGCAATGTTTTCTTCTGTGTGCATGTGGGAGTGTGTGTGTCCCTGCCCTCTGGCCTCTCTCCCCTCCCCCCTCTGAGTCCTTCACTGTTACAGAGCCAGCGATTTGATTTCCTGCTCTGCTGTTTTCCTTCACTGACTGTGTTACAGAGAGGGCGGGGCAGACACTCATAGGGAAACCGGATATCTCGCCCCCTTCACACTTCCGGCTGGAGGCTTCATAGAACGTTGGTGTTGCTTTTTATATAGAGAGATTACTAGACATGAGACAGTCTCTGCTCTGTGGAGCTTATAAACTAGTTGGGACATACAGACCAGAGACAGACCTGTCTTTTAGATTGTAAGCTCCTTGAGCAGGGACTGTCCTTCCATGTTAAATTGTACAGCGCTGCGTAACCCTAGTAGCGCTTTAGAAATGTTAAGTAGTAGTAGTAGAGCCTGCGAGAATTTAATTTACTTAGAAAACATAAAGTTTAGGGGTCCTTTTCCTATGAGGAAAGGCTAAAGCGGCTAGGGCTCTTCAGCTTGGAGAAGAGGCGGCTGAGGGGAGATATGATAGAGGTCTATAAAATAATGAGTGGAGTTGAACAGGTAGATGTGAAGCGTCTATTCACGCTTTCCAAAAATACTAGGACTAGGGGGCATGCGATGAAGCTACAATGTAGTAAATTTAAAACGAATCGAACAAAATGTTTCTTCACTCAACGTGTAATTAAACTCTGGAATTCGTTGCCAGAGAATGTGGTAAAGGCGGTTAGCTTAGCGGAGTTTAAAAAAGGTTTGGACAGCTCCCTAAAGGAAAAGTCCATAGACCGTTATTAAATGGACTTGGGGAAAAATCCACTATTTCTGGGATAAGCAGTATAAAATGTTTTGTACATTTTTGGGATCTTGCCAGGTACTTGTGTGCCAAGACCATTTTTACCACAGCCATGAAAAAACTCAGATTTTCTATTTATTTCATTAATGGCCGTGTGCTAATGTTTAAAAAAATTACTATGGGAGCACTTACTGCCACCTGTTTTGGAGGCAGGAAGGGGCTCCCATTTTATCCGTGCACTAACGTGGTAACGTAGATGCGCTAACTGGTTAGCACAGGAATGCCCACCCCACCCCTAAAGAAATTCAAAAAGATATTTGCTGTACAGTTAGTGCACGCACGTGTAAAAATTAACACGGGACGCTTTAGTACATACCGTGCCAGGCCACGTTTGTTGCATTGGGCGCCTAACGCAGCTTTGAAAAAGGGCCACTTAGTATGCAGTATTGCAGGAAAGGCCATTTTCTGAAATGGTTGTAAGTAGGATGCTGTGTTTATTTTTTTGCACAGAGCTCCTTCTTCAGGTTATACTACCCCTGCCTTCCTCATGAAAGCACAGAGCAGCCACTCTGGATCCCAGAATACCAGTACTGCTGTGGACTCGTCGAGTTTCTCAACTTGAAAAGCAGATGGTGGGCCACACTGTTTAACATTGCCTATGGTAAGAGCTCACCCTGGCGCGATTTAACTAAAGTTCATTATTGCAGGGTCGAGCAGTGGGGCGTAGAGCATAGCATGCATACTAGGCATTATTAATAATAATTTTAATCATGATGCTGGAACAAAGAATCCCACATGCTCATTGGCTGATTGCCGGTGGAAATTATGTGAAGGGTCTGGATTGGGCCCATGCACCTGTGAATAACTGAGACTGGCCCCTCCCCTATGAACCATACCACCAAGATCTTGGCCTGCCTTCAAGCCAAGCACTCATGAATCTTATTACTTTTTTACACAGGTTCCTGTAAAGTGCCAGTGAGCTGGAATGGGCCTTTTAAATCTACTGGCTCCAAGTTCCCCCTGATTATCTTCTCTCATGGACTAGGAGCCTTCCGGTAAGAGGCCTCTGAAAGCGTCTCTCTGAAAAGTGCAGATTGAGATGCTCAACCACCCGTAGAGACTGTAAGTTATATATATGGTCAGATTTGGGTGAGTTAATACTCTGAGAACCCTCCAAAATAAATATTAGATTATATATGTGAGAGTTGGTTTCCACGGTATTTAAATTGAATGTGAGATCAAGCTACCACCTGCATTATGGTATCCACGTTTTTATAGTATCTGGTTTGTATTTTGTTTTATGTTTGTAGAACATTGTATTCATCAGTCTGCATGGAGATGGCATCGCGAGGATTTATTGTGGTGGCTGTGGAACACAGGTGAGCAAAAAACTAGCTTTACAAGCACTAAAGACGTGCGTCCCTGGGCTGGTGTATTCTGCATTGCCTCCTACAAATAAGTCAAAACCCCTGGAGGGGAGTTTTGAGGAGCGGAGCCTGAGATTCACAGGTACGTTTTGATTTTTTGTTGAAGAAAAATTTATCTTGGAGCAGGCAATAATTCAGGTGACCCCCATGGAAGTAGCAGTTGTCTGTTCTTGAGCATTAACCACATTTATAATATAAAGGTGATTTTTCCGCACCAGTGGCGTAGCTACAGGTGGGCCTGGGTGGGCTGTGGCCCACCCAATTTGCACCCGGGCCCACCCAAAGCTGTGGCTCTCTTGATGTGTGGCTGGTGGGAATCCTCAAACCCCACCAGCTAAAGATTTCCTCCTTGTTAGGCAGCCAGTGTTCTGCCACACACCAGCCCCTCTGCACGGGCTCAGTTTTCACCAGGCGGAAGCACTGAGCATGTACGGAGTACTGGCAGTGGCGTCTTGCTTCTGCTGTTTGGAAGAGCACTGGCTGCCCGAGGAGGAGGAGGAAATCTTCAGCTCGGGTATTTAATATTTTGTGTTTGAGGGTAGGGGAAGAGCAGAGTTGAGGGCAGCCAGGAGGGGCTGAATTCCGTGCCCATCCATTTTTGGCTCAGGCCCACCCAAAATTGGCTGTCTGGCTACGCCCCTGTTCGGCACCGTCGGGCCCATAAAATGCGGCCAGTGACAGGGTTGCGTTTCCACCAGTTGATCTGTGCAGAAAGGGATAATTCGGCCCCCGCTCTCCATTTGTCCTTCACCTCTTTGCCAGCTGTGGTTGTGTTCTGGTGATCTGGACACCAAAAGCAATTCTATAGGCAGGTGCCAGAATTTAGACACTGATAGCGCTTACACACGTCCTTGGCGCCAGTAATTGAGCGTTATCCCCGGGATTCTATATATCGTGCCGAAATCCAAGAGTATTCTATAACAATGTGTGTAACTTAATTGGCTTAACAAGCCAATCAATATTGATATCAGCGCTTAAGCAATTATGAGCACTAATTGGGCAATAATTAGAATTTACACGCATAACCTGCCAAGCATATTCTGTTACGCACCGCGCCTAAATTCTAATGCTCGCATCCAGAAAGGGGAGTGGCTATGGGCATGTCATGGATGTTCTGAAAAACTGTTCACATAGTTATAAAATGTACCTGCTCCACGTGTAATTTAGGCGCCAGTATTTACACCAAGTTTGACTTGGCATAGACACGCCTACAGTTAGGCGCAGTCATGGCCACTATGTGTATTCTCTATACCCTGCATAAGTCTAAGCAGAGTTTATAGAATACACCTATATTCTGCGTATATAGAATCTAGTCCAATGTGCGTAAGCGCTAGGTGCAATTCTGTAATCGCTGTGCATAAGTCACTTAGGGCTGGATTCAGTAAATGGCACCAAAAATTGGACTGAGCACTCTCTATAGCAGTGATGGCAAACCTTTCAGAGACCGAGTACCCAAACAACAACCCAAAATCTAATTATTTATCGCAAAGTGCCAACAGGGCAATTTAACCTCCCTCCCTCCCAGTTTCAGGCCCCCTCCCTCCAAATTTTAAAAGTCATCTTACCTCGTCGGGGTTAGGGCGGCAGCAGCGGTAAAAAGGATGCAGGCTCGGCTCAGTGCTTAGTTCAGTTTTCCCTTCTCTCTCTCTCAGCTCTGGTCCCGCCCTTGCGGAAACAAGAAATGAGGGCGGGACCAGAGCTGAGGGAGAAGGGAAAACTGAACTAAGTACCGAGCCGAGCCTGCATGCTGCCGCCCTAACCCCTACGAGGTAAAATAGATGACTTTTAAAATTCGGAGGGAGGGGGCCTGGAACTCGAAGGGAGGAGGGAACAAACTTCCGGTGGGTCTCTCCTCTGCTCTGACACAACTTTGAACTGCTAGTGCGATCGCGCCAGCAGTTCATAGCGGCAGTACGACTCTGGCTGAGGTGACGGCGCATGTGCCAACAGAGAGGGCTCTGCATGCCCTCTCTGGCACGCATGCCATAGGTTCGCCATCACTGCTCTATAGAATAGCACTTGGCGTGCATTCCGGCGCCCAACTTTGGGCATGAGGACTTACTGAAACCCGGTGTGAATCCTGGCATGCAACTTGGGCACAGCCCCCCCCCCCAAATTTGGTAACACTATACGTCATTCTTTAGAAGACCCAGGCCCCTTTTGGGTTGCGCGTCAAGAGGATTTGGCCGCAGATCTTTATAGAATCACACACAGCCAGATCCACCTTCAAATCCACATTAGCCAGTTAACATCAATAATTGATTATTAGCAGTCAGTTATTGATCGTTAGTGGCTTGTTAACTAAATCAGTGTTTCCCATGTCCAGTCCTGGAGTACCCCTTGCCAGTCAGGTTTTCAGAATTTCTGTGGGTGGCCCTCTGTCCATCCCAGTGGCGTAGCTATGTGGGGCCTGGGCCCCCGTAGATTCAGCCCTGGACCCCTGCCGACGACCCTCTTGAACCCCCTCCCGCAACCAACCCTCCCCTGCCGTCACCGCCCGCGCTGCTGCTGCATCAGGTACCTTGCTTGCTGGCGGGGGTCCCCAAACCCCGCCAGCCGAAGAGTCTTCTTCAGCGCTGGAGAGAGACTTCGGTGCCTTCGTTCAACGAAGTTCGTTGTCTGATCAGCTATGTCTGACGCCTTACGTCCTGCACCGTGCATGTAGCCCCGTGAGTGCTTGGCTTGAAGGAAGGCCAAGATCTTGGTGGTATGGTTCATAGGGGAGGGGCCAGTTTACTCCGGCGCTGAAGAAGACTCTTCGGCTGGCGGGGTTTGGGGACCCCCACCAGCAAACAAGGTACCTGATGCGTCGGCGGGGCGGGCGACGACGGGTTGGTGGCGGGAGGGGGGGTTCAAGAGGGTTGTCGGCAGGGGGGTCCAAAGTGGCGGCGGCGGGCGGGCGCGGGATGGTCGGTGGCTAAACAGTGCCCCCCCCCCCACCTCGGGCTCTGGCCCCCCCTCCCGGCGAGGTCTGGCTACGCCCCTGCTCCATCCCTACTTTTTTTCTTTTTATTCTGTATGTAGGGGTATTTATTTTTATCCTTTGTTCTTTTGTCCCTTCTGTAAAAAAACATGAGATTGAAGTCTGGAAACATTCTTTTAACTTCCAAGGTACAAAAATATGGAATAGTCTATCTACAACAGTTCGCTTAACTCCTCCTTACCGTTCTTTTCAAACGGTCTTAAAAAAGTTATTTGTCCTTAATGTAATGTTTTATAAAAATGACTTGGATGGATATTTTTAAATTAAGATTATTGATTTTAATGTAATTCTATCCAGTTGGGATATCTCTGCTCTGTGATCCGCTTTGAATCGCAAGTTAAAAGCGGAATAGAAATCGCAGACTGGAATAGAAGTACCCAATAAACCAAAAGTGGCAATAATTAATTTGTCCTTTTTTTTTTTTTTTAGTTAAGACGCTGACATAATTCTGTTGGCATTTAACAAATTGTTGGGATCCCTCTTTCTGTCTTTCACTTTCTTGTTTTATTCTCAAAGGTTTAGACTTTTTGGAAGCTGCTCCTGTTCAGTTAAGTAAATGATTCACTGTTGTGCAAAGTTTAATTAGAACTTTGTGTAACATCAGAGTAAGTCTGTGCAAGAGATTCAAGCGCCCTAGGTGAACCTTCAGCTTTTCACCCCTCTCAATTAATTCTCAGGCCCTTAATCTGCCCCCCCCCCCCCCCCCCCACAAAAAAAGAAAGACCTTGTGCTTTTAAAGAAATAGGTAAATGAACTATTTGAAAACTGCTCACTCTTCCTGTGGGGGGAAAAAAGTCATATTGATGGTTCTTTGAGTTAGTGTCACTCTCAGGACCTATAGTTTTGCTCTGACAGCAGCTGTTCTTTGCAAAACATCCCACCCCCCCCCCCCCCCCCAGCTGCTGTACTAAGCGACTGCCTAGTGTTGCCTAATGGTCTGGCCCATCCCTGCATAAACGGTAAGGACCTTATAGAAGCTATTCATTCCAAGTGTAAAAAGACAAATAAAAGGAACCTGAGAAAATGAGCTTTTGAATAAGGTTTAATGTAAAACTTCAGAATGTGAGACCACTGATGCTGTAGCAGAGGTAAGTTATCTGGGAGGGTCAGTAGGCTGTTCTTGGCCCTTAATTCCAGTTTCCAGTTGTTATCTCAGTGCTGAGCGAGTGTGCGTTGTATCAGTCTCTGCCAGGCTTTGATCCCTTGGGGTTTTTTTTTTTTTAACGATTCTTTGTTCAGCTCTACACTAAGTCATTGTCTCCTTCTCCAGAGACCGTTCAGCCTCTGCAACATATTTTTATAAGGCAGAATCACTTGGGAGTGAGTGTCCTGAAGCTTACCTGGAGAAGGAGTGGATTGCTTTCCAAAAGATGCAAGCAGGGCAGAAGGAGTTTCACCTGCGAAATTCCCAGGTGCTGTGTATTGAGGGAGTTGGGAGGGCATCGGGCAAAACCAGTGGACAGGGCAGACTCAGTGGTCCACGTCTACATGGGGAAGGGAGTTTTAGGTTTAGTTCTTGCCTTTGTGTAGTTGTACCTCAGGGTGAGTTATATTCAGATACAGTGGATATTTTCCTGTTCCCAGAGAGCTTACAATTTAAGGGCCCAATATTCAAATTGCTGTCTTTGAAAATCTATTAGGGCTCCCGTCCTAAATTTATACTCGGAATTTCACTATCCTAAATTCAGGAGCAAAATGTTTGGTGACAATAGGGGCGGATTTAGGGCAGGGAAAAAAAAACTTAGGGCCCAGTATTCGAAAGGGAAGCATTCACAGGCGCCAAAATTACCGCGGGACGTAATGCATTTTCCTGCACAATAAGTACGCGTTAGTGCTTATCACCGCTTAGTAAAGGGGACCCCCTTAAAGAAGAGGTTGGGAAACTCAGCGCTGATTGAGGTAGAAAATCAATGGTCAGCCGATCCATAAGTGCCTCAGTTTTTGAGGTGGCTAGACTTGAATTTAGAGCTCTCTTTCCAGTTAGAAATTAAAGCACCTAAATTCAGCTGAAAAGTCAGGAAGCTGGAGCCCTTTAAATGTCAAGCCCTGTCTTTTATAGTGCAGTTCTTATGTTGCCGAGCATGCTGCCCGGGAAAAGAAAGATTTTCTGGCAGAAAATATTGTGTTTACCTTTGATTTTACCTCTCGGTAGCTCAATCTGCCGCCTCATTGCAGGTTCACCAGAGGGCTAACGAATGTGTCCGAGCCCTCGGTCTCATGAGGGACATCAACAGTGGCAAAACAGTGACAAACATCTTACACTCGGGCTTTGAGCTCTCTGCGCTGAAGGTATTTCAAAACTATCTAATGCAAAGAGCACTGATAAGGCAATTAGTTAGAAATGATGACCCTGTTTGTACTGAAAGTTGATGTTACTCTCATCTCTCTCAAGAGAGGGTTGACTGTTTTTGGGGCCTTGTGGACATGCTACAACATGGCCTGGGAGTCTTGTTTTGCAGCATCAGAGGGGTCTGGGCATGTCTCAGCCTGGAAGAGTGCTAGCAAGTGCAAACTGCTTAGGTCAAACTTGTCCAACTTTTTTTTTTTTAATCAGGGGCCACATTTTATATTTCGTAACTTTTGAAGTACCAAGACATATATCTGCACATGCACACTTGTGCTCTCTCTCTGTGTCTTGCCCCCTGCCACAGCCTTCACCCAGTTTGTCTCTCATGCCCCCCCCACCAGCCTTCACCCTCTATTTCTCCCATGTAATCCTCCCCAGCCTTCACCCAGCTTCTATCTCTCAAGTCCCCTCAGCCTTCACCTAGTCTTTCTTTCTTTCTCCCATGTAAACCCCACCACCACCAATCACCCAGTTTTTCCCCCTGAACAGGCTTCAGAAAAAGAAAATATATTGGGTTCAGGTTGGGCTCACGGTTTCAGTCTTGCGAGGCTTGAAACCGCGAGACCAACCCAAAATTTCGGCACCACAGCTCAGTTTCTTGCAAGCTTGAGCCGCACAGTTGCCGGAGATTCAGGTTGGTCTCGCAAGACTTGAAACCATGAGACCAATCCGAATTCCTGACACCGCGCAGCCCAAGCTTTCAAAGAGCCGCGTCGCGGTGGGAAAGATTCTGAGAATTGCCGAGCTTCTGCGAGCTAGGAAGAAGCACTTGGCAGGCTGGGTTCTGGCCCGAGGGCCGTAGGTTGGACAAACCTTGCTTAGGTGGTTCTTGCTGGCATGTCACAACCCTCCACCAGCCAAGAGTCTTCAGCCCTCCAAACTTTTCATCTTGTTCACAGAACAGCATTGATCTGGATAAAGTTGCAGTAATGGGTCACTCTTTCGGTGGTGCAACAGCCCTGCTGGCTCTGATAAAAGATGACCTATTTAAGTGAGTATCGAGACTATGGTTTTCCTACACAAAACTTGCAACCTGCAGATCTTCCAGGGTTTTCCCATTTTTCTCCTAACAGTAAGACAGGTATTCTACCAAAATAACCCGTGGCACCAGCCAGCCTGGAATTTTCAGAGGCAAACTCCATCAGGAGAGGTTTTGTGAAAATGTTGCTTGCAAGACTGTGGATACTTCAGTATTATACATGTCAGTGGGATTAAAAATGACCCCCTGCATGGGTTAGAATTGGGTATGATCTAAAAACCCAAGTTTCAGGATTCAGGAGTTTGTGATGTGTTTCGTTTCAGCATTAGATTGTGTGTTTAGCATAGTTTTGTTCACCAGATATGTTTCAAAGTTTGAATATGGCCCTTTGCTCCCAATACTCTGAAAAGCAATGAGAAAATGACAGACTCCACTGCACTAGGAGATTATTTCACATTGTAGATTTTCACTTCTTTCATTTGGTTGCAGTCCTTGGTCGGCTGCCACCCGGGGCAGATTGCCGCTGTGCACCCCCCACACCCCCCCGGTTGCATTCTTCCTACCTGCTGAGAGCAGCCGCGCGGCTGTCGGCTCCGCTGATTCCCTGCTCCCTCTGCCCCGGAACAGGAAGTAACAGCAGAGGGAGCAGGGAACCAGCGGAGCTGACAGCCCCTTCACCCCTCCTGCCGCGCGGCTGCTCCCTGCACCCCTCCTGCTGCATGCACCCTGGGCGGACTGCCCCGCCCTCGGTACGCCACTGGGTTGTATCAAGAATTAATGTAAGAAAAGTCAGACTGCTAAAAATGGGCGACTGGCTTTCTGTGTGGAAAGTATCAACAGACAGGCTTTGAGGACCAGTATCTGGTGATTCTGTTAACAGAACATCATCTTGCAACCCACCTAGGGCACGGTTCAGAACTACTCCTGTGCTGACTCTCTGAAGATAAGCAGCTGTGCTGAATGGCTGTTTCTCATTCTAGGTGCGCAGTAACTCTTGATGCTTGGATGTTCCCGGTGAGAGATGATCTTTTTTCTAAGATTCGGAAACCTGTGTTATTTATTAACTCGGAGAAATTCCAGACTCCTACCAGTGTGACCAAAATGAAGCGACTGAGCTCCAGAAACAGCCAGACCAAGATAATCACTATTCTGTAAGTAAGGTGCTCTCCAGGTCTCTCTTTTCTCCCTGCAAGCCGAAAGCTTCTATCTGCAAGTCTGGATTCTCCAGCCTTGGCCTCTCTCTGCATCTCTGATCTGTATCTGTTAATATGGAACCCTCCATCTGTTTCATCTCTGTGAATTCTTGCTTTTTAGCATAGACTTACCATGCCTGGTCTGTATCTGAACAGACTTGCTCAGTCTCTTCCAAAATATGGATTCTATCAGGCTGATAGACGGAGCTGGCCACCTCTGTTCTTGGTAATTATGAGTCATGCATGCATGTTGTCATCTTTAAATACTTTTCTTATATCAGACATGTTGCTTCCATTACCCAATCATTTACTACCTCATGACTCTACCCACAGCATACCCCTTCAGACACACCCACATCACATCACCCTGCAAGTGACCTAGTTCAGAGATCTTCACTATTTTTTCAAGCAGGGGCCAGTTTGTCAGTGGGAGAACCAAGACTATCATTGGACAAAGCAGCAAAAACCTTGTCAACTTTTACCATCTTGTCTCCACCCCCTTCTCTTTCATTCTAGTTTTCCTCCCTCTCCAGGTCTTAACCCCCCCCCCCAATGCTTTCTTCTTCAGAAGCTTGTTTGTGGTTTCATCTTTTAAACAGCTTTTTTTTTCTGTGAGAGTAGAGTGGGGTTCTGGGCAGCTTATAGCTCATTCACCGAGAGCTACGTGGTTAAACAGAATAATTGCTATGGAGGTCTGCCAGCAGCAAGTCTGAGAAAAAGGTGGGGGAGATTGTGTATTGGGGAAAGAATCAGGGGGCTACACTTAGGGTTAAAGGGGGCCACTATTGACTATTGGGCCGTGCAATGAAGAACATGGATTTAGCTAGTCACTCGTTCACACAGGAGACTACCCTTACCACCACTGAATCAGTCAGTATGCAGGAAAGACCTTTCCCCAAACATCCCACAGACCAGTGTCCCTTTGAATGACCCCCATCAGCCAATCAATCTCATTCAGAAAGGCTCCTGTCGTCATTACCAGAAAGGGCTTTCAAGACTCAGAAAGCTGATGCGCCGAAACAGAAATGTGTGAACACCGATTTCTGTCCAACAGAAGATGCCCACAATGTATACTCTAGAGCATCCAACGTTAGTGAAACGAGGGTTATGCTTATAGTTTAGGGAGTTGTCTAAGCAGTCCAAAGACTAGCGCGTCCAAGTTGTAGGTGATACCTGTTCATTCATTGATGAAGAGAGGATAACTCTCAGAAGCTTGTTGAAAATACATTTAGACCAGTAAAAATTATCACCCACAACTTGGTTGTTGACCCTCTTTGGCAATCACAATTCTCTGTTCAAGATGTGTAAACTTTACTGCAATTCTCTATGCCGTGTTCGTAGGAAAAGGTTTTTGTGTCGTTGCAATCAGCGGGCTTCTTTTTTTTTTGTTGATAATGTTTTATTAACCACCACCAACAGTTTACAAACCACCTTGGTTCTCTGTTTTTGTTTCCAGAGGGTCTGTGCATCAGAGTCAGACTGATTTCACCTTTTTGGTGGGAGCTGTACTAAGCAAGGTCTTTGAAACAAGGGGCACCATAGATCCATACGTGGGCCTGGAGATCAGCAATCAAGCATCACTGGCATTCCTTCAGAAACATCTTGGTAAGCAGGAGCAGTGCACGAGTACTTTTGCACATGTGTATCTTGTGTTATATCTGAATCAAGATTGCAGAGTATCTTTTTTTTTTTTTTTTTTTGTAAGCTGCTGGATCCTCCAAGTTTGTTTGATAGAAGCCCAAATTGAATAGAGGGATGGGACACTGCAGTCATAGAGCATCCTTATTTCCAGTACATCTGTTGCATCTTTCTAACATGGACGAATTGTTGTCTCCTTACCTGCCCTTAATCTCTGTCCTCATGTAGATCTGAAAGAGGAATTTCATCAGTGGAATGACCTGCTAGAAGGTATTGGCAACCATGTCATTCCAGAGGCTCCCTTCCTCCTGTCCAGCCTTTAACCAGTCTGAAGTCTAAGATGCAGAGAGATTTCGAGCAGTCTGCTGGAAAGAGTGACGGTCCACTCTCATTGCTGTTCAGCTGATAATTCAGCCTGTTAATTCATATATAGTTGATCATAAAGCCCTGGATGTACACTTCAGCTATTTGAACTGCACCCAAACACACAGTTTGGTAACCACACTGGAAAGAGAGTGCACATCTTCCTGACAGCAGCCACAAGAGTGCAGACTTGGAGCAAATTGAACAGCACTCATTTTTGGTGGCAGAGTCAAAGCTAGCCAAAGATCCCAAGCTTGAGCCATCAGAGCTGCCTAGAGAGAGCACAGACGTGGCCAGCATGTGTACGTTTGGGCCACGAACCAGACCTGAGAGCACACGCTTGTGCCATCAGAGCTGGCCAGAGATTGCAAACTACCCAGTGACTAAAGCTGGCGAGAGAGCACAAATCTCAATTACCTGAACTGGCCAAGGATTCTTCCTCTGTGGAGACTGTGGATGAGGCTCAGACTTTGCAGCACTGATATTACACAATGTACAGACATGTTTTAAAATTCATTAAATAAATATTTCTGAAAGTATTTTCTCACAGAACTCTTCTGATTTAAATTCTTAATTTCCCTGAACTTCCAAAACAACTGTGATCTGAGCTAAACAAAATTCAGGTTCCTTTTGCCAGTTGGGTTGAAAGGTTCTAGTTTGGTCTAGTTAGGCTGTGTGACTCTCAGAAAAAAGTATGCCAGCATAGCTGAGATTGTCCTACGAAACTAGGACTAGTCAATACTCGACACTTAGACTGATCCTCCAAATCTGAGTAATATGCAAGAGTTGCTTCTGTCATTTGTTATGTTTATTTAGAGAGGTGTGGTAGCCGTGTTAGTCCACTCTTAAGGTTATCAATAGAAATCAAACAAAATAAAACATGGAAAAGAAAATAAGATGATACCTTTTTTATTGGACATAACTTAATACATTTCTTGATTAGCTTTCGAAGGTTGCCCTTCTTCGTCAGATCAGAAATAAGCAAATGTGGTAGCAGGTAGTATATATAAGTGGGACATCCAAGCATTACTTTGACAGTCTGGGAGGGTGGGGGTGGGTAGGAGATATGCATGGGGACATTAAAGCATTTCATTGATATTCTAACAGGATGGGTGTGGGTAGGTGAGAGGAGGGTGGTAAACAGAGAAATACAATTTTATGGTTTATAATGGGCTAGGAACCCCAGATCCTTGTTAAGTCCTGTCTGTTGGGTGTCAAAATATTCAATCATTCTGACTTCAAAGGTCTTACGTTCCTGTATTGTTTTAAAGTTACCTTTCAGGATTCTAACTATGAAATCACTGGTGCAGTGTCCTGGTCTTGTAAAATGCTGGCCCACCGGGGTGGGAACCTGACTGGCACCGGCTATCTTCATGTGATGTCTGTGCAGATTGAATCTTGTCTTAAGCCTCTGGCCTGCTTCTCCAATATAGCATCCTTCATTCCATTTTTTACACTGAATGATATATACCACAAGAAATGCATAAAGTTATGTCCAATAAAAAAGGTATCATCTTATTTTCTTTTCCATGTTTTATTTTGTTTGATTTCTATTGATAACCGTATGTTTATTTAAAACTTGATATATTGCCTTTACATAATAATAGGTCAAAGCAGTTGACAGGATAAAATATTGACATAAATCAAAGAAAAAGAATACCATTACCACTAGGAAAGTAGATAATCATCTACACAAAGATAAAATAAAGTACCTACATTTAAAAATTGCAAGTTACAGTATGTGCAATCCAAACAGGAACAGGCTAGGTGAAGCTAACAAGAACTAGACTGAAAAAAAAAACAGAGCTTTAATTTGTTTTGAAAATTTGTCAAAGAAAATTCAGACCTAATATCAGAAGGTAAATTATTCCATTTGGATTATTGCAAAATCATTTATTTAGGGATTTCCAATTCACTTCTCAAAAGATTAGACACATTGCAGAATACAGCCCATGTCTCGTCCACTCTGAAAGATCACCACTTGTTACTGGTGACTTATCGCATTCAATTCAAAACATTGTTTTTGGCTTTCAAAGCTTTTCAACAGAGTACACCCTTTTATCTTTCCTCATTGACCATACCACGTTCTTCAGCACGTGTCTTGCGATCTATTAATGATCACCATATGGTACTACCAGGACCACGCTCTGCCCTAGAGATCACGTCATAGTGCTTTTTCTAAAGGTGTGGCTGTTGCAAGAGCAGTGAGTGAGACAGCCCTTTCAGGGGTGGGTACCGGGGAGATGGCAGGTATAAATGTTAGCACTGAATGTGGATGCTATTTTAATTCCCTTCTGTGCATGGTATCTTTCCTCAGTGGCATAGGAAGGGGGTGGGGCGGTCCGCCCCGGGTGCACGCCGCTGGTTCTCTGCTCCTTCTGCCCTGGAACAGGTTAATTTCTGTTCCGGGGCAGAGAGAGCAGGGAACCAACGGAGCCGACGCAGCTCCCAGCGACGTGCACTCGGGGGCGGATCGGCCCTCTCACCCGCCCCTTGCTTCCTAATTCAAGTAAAGGAGTGTGGTAGCCGTGTTAGTCCACTCTTAAGGTTATCAATAGAAATCAAACAAAATAAAACATGGAAAAGAAAATAAGATGATACCTTTTTTATTGGACATAACTTAATACATTTCTTGATTAGCTTTCGAAGGTTGCCCTTCTTCGTCAGATCGGAAATAAGCAAATGTGCTAGCTGACAGTGTATATAAGTGAAAACATTCAAGCATTACTATGACAGTCTGACAGGGTGGGAGGATGGGGGTGGGTCGGAGGTATGCATGGGGACATCAAAGCACATAATTCAAGTAAGAATGTGCTCGGGGGGGGGGGGAAGGGTGCGCGCTGAGGGGGGGGGGCGCCGTGCTGCGGCGACCCACCATGGGTGTCAGCCGCCCTCGCTACGGCACTGTCTTTCCTATGGCATTTTGTAGTTCTTTTCTATACTTTTTGTTTTGTTTGTAAACCGCTGTGATCTGTCCGTCAGTTTCAGCAATATATCAAGTCTTGAATAGATAAAAATAAAATAAATATTCCCCAGCTGGGCTAGAGAGGGCTTTGATGGCAACTCCAGTAATTGCAACTTGAAGACAGTGCCGGGCAGACTTAAGGTCTGTGTCCCACAAATGAAAAGATGGATTCGGATAGGCTGGAGTGGACTTTGATGGCAACTCCAATAGCTGGAACCTAAGGACAGTGCCAGGCAGACTTCTACAGTTGATGTCCCAGAAATGCTAAAGAAAGACCATGATCAAGTATTTTATATCACATTCATTGTTAGTTTAATCATGAATTGATAATGAGTGTGGCTGCTGGGCAGACTGGATGGATTGTTCAGGTCTTTATCTGTCATCATTTACTTAGTTACTATGTACATTTAACCAGCCAGGAGCCATAAACCACTTGTGCAGGTCTATCCACCGATATTCACCAGCACTTAACCGGTTAGTACCGGTGAATACCGTGTTTCCCCGAAAATAGGACATCCCCCGAATATAAGACCTAGTAGAGGTCTTGTTGCAATTGGAAAATATAAGGCCTCCCCCAAAAGTAAGACCTAGCAAAGTTTTTTTTCTTTTAAAGCAGGGCCGCTGAGAGCCGAACAGGGCCGTCGCCCCCCCACCCGGGGTCGCCGGGCCTCCCCTCCACCCACCCTCCATCGCTCCCGGAAGTTGGAACTAACCTTAAACGCCTCCTTTCACCTTCGCACTCGCAGCAGCAGGGCAGACCTCTCCTTCCTTCCGCGTCCCGCCCTCACCTGACGTAACGTCTGCGAGGGCGGGGCACGGAAGGAAGGAGAGGTCTGCCCTGCTGCTGCGAGTGCGAAGGTGAAAGGAGGCGTTTAAGGTTAGTTCCAACTTCTGGGAGCTACGGGGGGGGGGGGGGGGGGGGGAGGGGGCGCAACCCCGATGTTTCCCCCAAAAATAAGACATCCCCTGAAAATAAGACCTAGCGCGTCTTGGGGAGCAAAAATTAATATAAGTGTCTTATTTTCAGGGAAACACGGTATCAGTACTACCCACAGTCTGGGGTCAGAGTGCGATAATTAGCACTTATCCGCTTAGATTAACCAGGCAATTCAGACAACATAAAACACATCTTTATGCAGTGTCGATAGGGCAGTTAAGTGCTGAATATTGCACATCTAGATAAGAAAGAAACGGCCATAAACCTTGGTATTCAGTGCCAGTGCTGGGACATGGCCTGGAATTGAATACCCAAGTATAATGCCACCAGTTGAATACTCACCCTAGAGTGTCTAGTGCCGTGAGTAATGACCCTGTACTGTGCCAGGAGAAGATCTAGGAAGTGAGCGCAGATCCACTTTCCAGACAGTCACATGTATTTCCTCCTGCTCCTTTACCCTATCTATTGGGAAACAATAAAGCAGTAAGATTTTTATTCCTTCTGTTCTTCTTAAATTTTAAAGTAGTCCAGGAATTAGGAATGTGCTGCCAGGTGTTTTATTGCAGAGGCAACTGCATGCGAATTTCTGAATTACAATTTTAAGACTTGTCTGAATCCACTTTAGATGAAGGTATTGTACAATTATGGTACCTGAGAGACAACTCTGAGCTTATAGGGTACCTAAGAGACATTTAAATGATGATCCAGCTAAACTGGGAAACTGTATCTTAGAGATTATTCTGCTGGGACATGTGATTCTTCACCTATAGGGATCTGTAGCTAGCTTTAAAATATCTACCCCTAGTTCCATGGAGAATAGAAAGCTCTACCTGCTGGTAAAGATGATAAATATACTGTAGCACTAATTGTGGGGCATCAAGTCCTCAGACGTTGGGGTTGGATTTGGTTTAGAAGCAAGCAGATGATGGGAAGGTGTCTGGTTGATATTATTATTAACATTTGTATAGCGCTACCAGACGCACGCAGCGCTGAACATCCAACAAAGAGCTTACAATCTAAAAATAAGACAGACAAAACAAAGACAAGGGAAGTACTGGGTGAGAAGGAACAAGGGGGGGGGGGGGCAAATTGAGTAGTGGCTAGGAGCCAAAAGCAGTGGTGAAAAGGTGGGTTTTTAGCATAGATTTGAAAACAGAGATGGAGCTAGACGTATAGGCTTCCCACATCTTTGTGACAAGAGACAGTGACAAAAGCACGTCAAGTGATAATTTGCTGACTGAGTTCACTGGCCAAAATCTGCTCAATGGATATGTGGGCTCCACAGGGACAGTTGACATTATATCAGCCTCAGCCATGCAGGGCAATCCTTCAGAAGTGGAGTGTTTGCCAAAAGGATGACTCTGAAAACCAGGTCAGATGGGAAGGAGAAAGAGCAGCAAAACTATCGACTGAAAGACAAATCCCTAGTATGGGAGCTAAGTCCAAATCTCAAAGTCTTGAGACTATGACACTACTACTACTTAACATTTCTAAAACGCTACTAGGGTTATGTAGCGCTGTACAATTAAACAAAGAAGGACAGTCCCTGCTCAAAAGAGCTTACAGTCTAAAGGACACAAAAATACAGTCAGTCAAATTGGGGCAGTCTAGATTTCCTGAATGGAGGTATCATGGTTAGGTGCCAAAGGCGACATTGAAGAAGTGGGCTTTGAGCAAGGATTTGCAGATGGGCAGGGAGGCGGCCTGGCGTATGGGCTCAGGGAGTTTATTCCAAGCATAGGGTGAGGCGAGGCAGAAAGGGCGGAGCCTGGAGTTGGACACAAGTGACTTAATGAAAGTACATCGCATATGCTAAATAAACAGAGTACAAAAAATGGGACCAGCCACATCTTCTTGTGGGCTACGATCTGGGTTTAGTAATGTGTGTTAACATGTTAATGCGTGCAAACACCATTAATGAGCGTTATTAGTAAACAGGTCCCAGTGCATAACATGGGACCTGCAGTAAGTAATATGCATTAGCACACGGTAATGCCAGTAGTTCCTCTTACTAAATCTAGCCCTGAAGTTGGTAAGACACAATACTTTCTGTGGCCGGTCCCCAAAGAAACATGTTAAATAGGCTTTTATTGATGGGGGGCTTAAGTTGTCACAGTTAAGAGGCTCCTATGTTGCTAAAGCAGTTCAAGAGACTTAGAAAGGGGGGATACAAAGTGAAGGCCTACTGGCTTCACTTTTGCTGTAATAAGGGTGGATGAGCACAAGGTTCTATGTCCGAGCAAAACGAAAGCCCACATCTGTGCGTGTGCTGAATTTAAGGATTTTGAATAACTACTACAGCACGTGCTGATAGTGGAAAAGAAATACAAGCTTTGTTTTCTTGTTTGATGGTTAGCACTCAGAATCGAACTCAGAAAAAAAAAATAGCTGACATTACTTAAGACTTTGTGGTGCTCAAAAAACACAAAATTTAACTGAAGCTCCACTAGATGCTGTTCTGCCTTTTAATGGCTTGGTATCCACTCCGTCCTCAAGGACTACCAAGGTTTTCAGAATATCCCTAATGCATATGCATGACAGAGATTTGCATGTCTGCTACCTATATTGCTTGCAAATCTCTCAGAGTATCCCTATTCCAATCTAGTTAGTGTAAATTGAACATTAATCCAGTAACTATCATGCTTCTTTAATATTAATATTATTAAACCTTTAAATATTGATCTTGTATAAAACACGTATACAATATTGATCTCACATTTCTACCCAATCATTGTCATCATTCACTCCCTTATAACTCTCATACTCCCTCCCACATTACATCTATTGTTTTATGATTTACTCATTCCCTGTAATCGTTTCCATACTTTTATATCCATTATCAAAACACAAAATGCGCCGTTATCTGTAGTAATTGCAAAGCTCCTCTCAATTACTGCACATTTATTTCCACTTATCTCATTATAATGTTGCTACAAGTGTATTCTCCATATCTCATAACCAAATCCTCCGATGGTAATGTTCTTAGTCCAAAACCGACCAGTTCTCCATTTCCTCGGTTCTGCTCTTAAGTACATAAGCACCGCCATACTGGGAAAAGACCAAGGGTCCATCAAGCCCAGCATCCTGTCTCCGACAGCGGCCAAGCCAGGCTTCAAGAACCCGGCAAATCTGCTTCATCAACTTCACATTCACTCAAAACTACCGTCAATATTTAAAGGTGTAATAAAAGTACTAAATATTAAAGAAGCATGGTAGTTACTGGATTAATATTCTCATGCATATTAGGGATATTCTAAAAACCTGAACTGTTGGTAGTCCTTGAGGACTGGGTATGTGAAAGTCACTGTCTTAAAGAATGCCCTGTGATTTCCAAGTAACCTAGTAATTCAGTACACAGTTCTTTAGTCTTAGTACCTGGGCCATGTAGATCAAAACAGTTGGGTGAGGGAAATGGAAAAAGTACTCCAAGTAAATACTTGACCTTGGACCCTGAAAGGAAGTACAGGGAGTGGCATGACCTAAAACAGTGGTTCTCAACCCCATCCTTGGAACACACCTAGCCAGTAAGGTTTTCCCAGATACCCACAATGAATATGCATGAGATAAATTTGAATGTGCTATCTCCATGCATATTTATTATGGGTGTCCTGAAAACCTGACTGGCTGGGTGTGTCCCGAGGACTGGGTTGAGAACCATTAGTAAAAACATTACCTCATCATTGATGGCTGTGTGCAGTCTGGAGGGAATTGGGAGACGGGGGTGTTCATTTCATGAGTCTCTCTGTCTTGCCTGGATCTCAAGGATCCCAATAGACTTTGTATAAAATCCCAGTGGTTGATTGCTTTCTGATTTATTCATGTGGGTTCTGCAAAGAGTAATTGGGCAAGAGATCTCTCCTTCGGCAATCTATGGAAAACAAGCTGAACGTGTCTGAGATCATTTACTGACTATAAATTACAGTTAATATCACCAGTAATGTTATGTCCAAATGAATATTACTGTTTCAGCTCTGGACTACATGGAGCAGTCTTGTTAATGGTAAGCAAAAAGATGTGTTGGTAATAGTCAGCAGACTTTAAAACTATTATTTTAAAGGAAATTTCCAGAATTATAGGGGTATTTTTCCCCCAATGAGTTTTTTTTAATCTATAGAATACATTTTGAAAAACTGGCTGCATCATTTTAAGAGTTACCATCAATGTGCAGAGAAACTCACCTAGCTTTTTCCACCAAAGCAGTACTAATGTAAGAAAAAAAAACCATGCTGGCTCAGACCAAGATCCATTGAGCCCAGCATCCTGTTTCTGACTGTGGCCAGTCTAGGTCGCAAGTGCCTGGCTGCTTGTTTCCTCTAGCATAGGTAGGCCCAGTGCCAGAGGAAACAGGACATGGACGGGATGACGCAGAAAGTTACGTTAACCAGGATGGAGTCAGTCGGGTGGCTACTACAATGGTCAGTGGTCTTCATCACAAAGCATAGAGACAGACTCAGAGACCTCAATGTGTATGCCTTGAAAAAAAAAGAGGGAATATGATTGAGGCATTTAAATATTTATAAGACATAAATGCACTGAAAGGAAGCTCTGGAATGAGAGAGCATAAAATGAAGTTGAAGGGGGTAGACTCAAAAGTAACCTAAGGAAGTACTTCTTTACAGAAAGGGTGGTAGATACATGGAATGACCTTCCAGTGGAAGTGATGGAGACGAGGACTGTATCTGAATCCCTTAGGGGGAGGAAGAGATAGCAGATTATATGACTGTGACGACTGGATGGGCCATAGGACCTTTATCTGACATCAAAATGCTTCTATGTTGATATGCCTAAGCCCCCACACTTCTGACTTTGAAACAAATAATATTCAAAAAGGTCTACACCCTGCAAAGAAATAGAAGCACCCTAGCATGGGAGGCAATGTAACTAGAAATGTTGTTGATGTGTATAAGGTGTTAATTCTGAACATAGATCGCAAGTGTTGTTTTAAGGGATTATGTAAGGCTTGGCTTGCCTGGCACTAGATTTCCAAACAAGACTTCTAGGAGGGAAGGGACCAGTCTCTATTCAGATGTGAAATGAGCTCTTTGGAGGGACAGAGATGAAGCCTACCCATTTTCAACCAACAAATTAAAAGGATGGCTCCTTCTGCATGGGGTCATCTGGCCATTTAACATGTGAAAAGCAAATATTTCTTGGACAAAGCTTGAAAACAAGGCCTTAATTTTCAAAATAATAGGACTTCGCTAAGTTTTACTCGGAAACAAAGACGGCCTCTTAACAGATCATGGATCTTGTGTTTATTGTAGTTGAATGATTCCTGGTTACATGAAGATGTCTTATATTTTCCTCTTAACACGAGAACTGTGATCTTGTAGTCCTTTAAATCCTACCCATGGCCCCAGGGGTCTGGCCATCTGTCCTAGTTTGAAAGCCACAGATCCAAGCTTAAAAGAAGAGGTATTGCCAATTCAGGCTATACTCGTTCATTGTGGAAGGCAGAAAAAGGATAAGCTAGTGATGCTGTTCATGACAGATGCTATGCGTGCCTTTCAAGTCTCCCTATTTCATTGGTGTCCACAGTAACTGGGTCTGTATTTCTTATGCTTTTAATCGTGCTTCTTTTAAATGGAACTGTATACCACTAAGGTGGCTGTATAAAATGTTTGGGGAGTAAATATTACCCCTCCTCTCCAACCAGCAAACCTCCAGCAACAGAAGATTTCTGCTCTGCTCTCAGTCTAGACTCTAGAACAGTTCCACTTTCTTCCACTATCTCACAGTGCAACACATCGTTTTTTGGGCTTTGAACAAAATCAAATACAAGAACTGAGCTGTGCATTGAAACCTGCCAATCCTACCATATATAGATTCAGACCATCCAGAAAACTTTGAGCCGTGTCTTGCTATTTCTTACTGCATCTGCCTTCATCAAAGCAAAGTTGCACAGTTTTATGTTCAGGCGTGACCCAATTGTAAACATGCTGTTGACCTGCCACCCATGCAGGAAACTACAATTAGTAAACCATTGTTATCAGGCATTATGCTGAAATGAGAGAGACCTTGTCACTGGTTGCATTACTTATATGTGTTTCTCCGTGCCAGGCAGGTTGTACATTACAGAGAACGTAAGACATAGAAGATTTAGTGCATAAGTGTGATGCAAACCTGTAGCCTGGATAAACTGTTTTTATAGAAGATGAATGGAATGTCATTCCAAGCTTAATGTCACAACAGATGCAAACATATCTCCCCCAGCAAGCCTGCATAGTCTGGGCCTCCAGTCCTTCCTTATTCCCATCAACAGTTTCCATGGAGACCGAGATAGCACAGCAGCAGGTGCAGCAGTGGTGGTGGGGGGGTGGGATCAGAGTCTTGCCAAGGGTTGAGATGGGGGGGGGGGGGGGGATCGGAGTCTTGCCAAGGGTTGAGATGGGGGGAAGGGGTAAGCCAGAAACAACCCAGGGTTTCTGCTGCTGTAACAAATTACCCCATATCCTCCACCTTCCAATCCATTTTATCAGGGGATCTTGCTGGGACTTCAGAAGCCATCGCAGGTGATCAGAGTCAGTTGTCCACACACATGTCAAACAGAACAATCACAACCAGACATAATTGCCTACCTAGATCAATTTTGGGACAACATAGGTTCCCTCAGAATTAGCTATATAGTAATATGCATCCTTCTTGGGATCCACTGTTATCAGTAAATACACGTCTTTTGCATCACTCTAAGTTACGGACAAGCATGATGTTAAGGAGGTCAGATATATTTTTTTTACCCATAATGATGTGCCACGGCAGACTGATCTCCCACGAATTAGCTGACATCTGTGCAAATTGAACTATATTTGAAGGTGTTAAAACAGACTGTATAAATAGATATTGAAATTGTTAAGACTGCACTGTTCTTGGTACATCACTTTATATTTCCTCAGTCAAAATTATTTTGAAGTTTGAAGCCCATGTTGATGGTACATTCAACAAAAGATTTTATGTAACCCAAAGTATTCAGCATGATTTCAAACAAGAACGTAAGACCTTTGAAGTCAGAATGATTGAATATTTTAACACCCAACAGAAAGGACTTAACAAGGATCTGGGGTTCCTAGCCCATTATAAACCATAAAGCTGTATGTTTCTGTTGATCACCCCACCCCTCACCTATCCACACCCATCCTGTTAAAATATCAATGATATGCTTTGATGTCCCCATGCATACCTCCTACCCACCCCCATCCTCCCACCCTGTCAGACTGTCATAGTAATGCTTGAATGTTTTCACTTACATACACTGTCAGCTAGCACATTTGCTTATTTCCGATCTGAGGAAGAAGGGCAACCTTCGAAAGCTAATCAAGAAATGTATTAAGTTATGTCCAATAAAAAAGGTATCATCTTATTTTCTTTTCCATGTTTTATTTTGTTTGATTTCTATTGATAAGCAGGAACTACAAAATGCTCTTCTGAACATAGCTCCTATTCTGCTGTTTTTAATAGACAGACTTGATCTAATTTCTGTTTGAATAGGTGTTATTTAACTGTTTCATGACCGAAGTGGTTTGAGAACATTACTATATTTAAAGCAAATTGTACAAAAGGCTAATTAGGAACTGTGACATAAGTAGTTCTAGCTAGGTCATTTTTCTTGTTTACCTCCATTTTCAAAGCAATAACAAAGATGCATTACCGAAATTTTCTTTTCCCTGTTAATATTTAATAATCGTTAGCAATTGACTCGCTGCTCAAGATCCCAGGTGAAATCTTTCTCTCTGACACTTTTAAGTGTTATATTGCTGCTTACCACGGTAGTAGCAGGCTTTGTCTTCATCCTCTGAACAGAACCTGCTGAGCAACTTTGATTATCGATTTCTCAAAGATATCCGAGTCATCAGTTTCATTTTACAAAATACTCAAAAGTAATGCTGAACGCAAATTAAAGAGGACAGTATATATGAGATTTGGGATACTAATTTTGAATCTACAGATTGTCTCATTAAAGTGGCCTGTAATATGTTTGTAGATCGCAATAAAATGCATAAATATCGAAATTTGAAGAGCTTACTAGTTGGGGATGGAAAATGGGTTGTGCTTAGATAAAGGAATTGGTACCATATAGTTCTTCCTTTTCTCATAATGGGGACTAGATTGGTATATTAACTTTTATGAATTTTTAAGTACATGTGTATTGTTAGATATGTATATACTATGATGTATATTATCTTTTTCTTGCCATTTTAAAATTATTTTGTAATATATTTACAGAATTCATTTAAAACAAAAATATCACATCATTTTATATAGCACAATTTGTGGAATATTTAAAGGAAAATTGGCATTTCCTCTGATTTTATTCAAGCTGAAATTGCAGTGAGGGAGATCATACTGATTCTACTTAAATGCCTCAACTCTACAATGCATCTATACATACATTGCAGTGGACATTTTTATTTCTTATTTCCTTGTCCCTTATTGTACCCATTTATTCCTACCTTACCCTTTTTCTAATTGTATTTGTTTAATACCTACCGTACTTGGCGTTCACCATTACGGTATTTTGTAAGTCACATTGAGCCTGCTAATATGTGGGATATAAATGTTACAGATAAATAAATAAATGTTTGAATCTACAACCTGCTTAGCAGCTGAAAGGGATAATTTGCAATGACAGAATTCCAAAAAGGTGTGGCTAAAAACAGAGGTTCTGTATACTACTACAAATCATTTCTATAGCGCTACCAGTCTGTATACAGTAGAGGTTCTCAGCCCAGTCCCACACCTAGCAAGATGGTTTTCAGGATGGCCATGGTGAATACGCAAGAACATAAAGAGTTGCTATCTGGGACAGACTGAAGGTCTATCAAGCCCAGCATCCTGTTTCCAACAGTGGCCAATCCAGGTTACAATACCCAGCAAGATCCCAAAACAGTACATTCTATGCTGCTTATCCTAGAAATAAGCAGTGGATTTTCCCCAGGTCCATCTTAATAATGGCTTATGGACTTTTCTTTTAGGAAGCTAGCCAAACCTTTTTTAAACCCCGCTAAGCTAACTGCTTTTACCACATTCTCTGGCAACAAATTCCAGAGTTTAATTACACTTTAAGTAAAGAAATATTTTCTCCAATTTGTTTTAAATTTACTACTTTGTAGCTTTATTGCATGTCCCCTAGTCCAAGTATTTTTGGAAAGCGTAAACAAGCAATTCACATGTACTGGTTCCACTCCACTCACTATTTTATAGATCTCTATAGCTCTCCTCAGCTGTCTTTTCTCCAAGCTGAAGAGCCCTAGCCACTTTAGCCTTTCCTCATAGGGAAGTCGCCCCATCCCCTTTATCATTTTCATCACTTTTCTCTGTACCTTTTCTAATTCTACTATTTTTAGATGCGGTGACTAGAATTGCACACAGTATTCAAGGTCCAGTCGCACCATGGAGCAATACAAAGGCATTATGGCATCCTAAATTTTGTCACTTCACTGGCTTCCTATCCGTTTCTGCATATAGTTCAAACTCCTCTTATTGACCTATAAGTGCATTCACTCTGCAGCTCCTCAGTACCTCTCCACTGTCATCTCTCCCTGGGAACTCCGTTCACTGGGTAAATCTCTCTTATCTGCACTCTTCTCCTCCACTGCTAACTCCAGACTCCGTTCCTTTTATCTTGCTGCACCATATGCCTGGAATAGACTTCCTGAGCTGGTATGTCAAGCTCCATCTCTGGCCGTCTTCAAATCTAAGCTAAAAGCCCACCTTTTTGATGCTGCTTTTAACTCCTAACCCTTATTCACTTGTTCAGAACCCTTATTTTATCATCCTCACTTTAATATTCTCTTATCTCTTGTTTGTCCGTCCTAATTAGATTGTAAGCTCTGTGAAGCAGGGACTGTCTCTTCATGTTCAAGTGTACAGTGCTGTGTACGTCTAGTAGCGCTTTAGGTGATAAGTAGTAGTAGTATTCCATTCCTCATAATACCTACCTTTCTATTTGCTTTCTTAGCCGCACTGCATACTGAGCAGAGGGTTTTAAATGTATCATCGATGACACCTAGATCCCTTTCCTGGTTGGTGATTCCTAATGTGGAACCTTGCATCGTGTAACTATAGTTCAGGTTCCTCTTTCCCATGTGCATTGCTTTGCACTTGCTCACATTGTCATCTGCCATTTTGATGCCCAGTCTCGTAAGGTCCTGTTGTAATTTTTCACAATCCTCTTGCGATTAAACAACTTCGAATAACTTTGTGTCCTCAGCAATTACCTCACTAGTTACTCCCATCTCCAGATAATTAAAAATATGCTAAAAAGCCGCAGTCCAAGTACAGACACCTGGGGAACCCCACTAACTACCCTTCTCCATTGAGAATACTGTCCATTTAACCCTACTCTCTGTTTTCTATCACTTAACCAGTTTTTAATCCACGATAGAACACTGCCTTCTATCCCTTGACTCTGCAATTTCCTCTGGAGTCTTTCATGAGGTACTTCTGAAAATCCAGATACACAATATCAACCTAGTTACCTTTATCCACGTTTGTTCACCCCTTCAGGATTTTCTCATTAATCCATGGTTTATCAATAGTCTCTAAATTTCATGCATATTGTTTGTGGAGGTCCTGTGGACCTACCTGGCTGTGTCCTGGCGATTGGGTTGAGAAGCCCTGTTGTATAGCACAGAGGAGGTAGATTGCAAGGGGTCAGTTACAACTCTAAAGACAAAGAGGGGGTGGAGGGTTTATCCTGCAGCTACAACTCTAAGCAGTCTTTTTTTGGCATTTATTATAGGTCCTTAATCGGATTATGCACAACTACATTTCCCAAGATGCGCCCCGTTCAAATTGTTTACCTAGGAGTAGGAGATGTCATCCTCCCTTACATAGGCGGGTGAGGGGGCGGCACGTGCCCAGTCTCTCCACCAATGTCAGTGAGGCTGGCTGCGTCACGTGGCGGCGTTTGGCGCTTTTGTTCGCCACCGTTGGGGCATTTATGCTCACTTAGGCAGGCTGCCGGAGCAGGTGGGTGTGAGTAGCGAGCTACTGTTTTACTTCATCCTCTCTCTCCCCTTTCTGAATCGATGTAAACCGCTTTGAATGTAGTTGCAAAAAACTTCAGAAAGGCGCTATATCAAGTCCCATTTCCCTTTACGGCTGACCAAAAACTCCCTCCCTTCCCCCCCCCTATAAGCGAAGACCCCCCTCCCCCCCTTTGTTTACTCGGACGGACCCTTTCGGCAGTGCATTTATTGGGTGGGCGGGTGCGACTAGAGGATTTGCCAGCATCTTTTTAGTGAGACAGGTGGAGGTGGTGGTTGCAGACGGGGGGGGGGGGGGGGGGTGCGCGCGTGCTGCTCCCCGTGCTCGGCATTCGCTCTGCAATTTGGACAAGGAGCGAGTGAACAATAAATAACGGGTGTATCATCGTGAGCTATTCTAGTAACCCCCTCCCCCACCCCCCCCCCGAACTTCGGTGGAGAAGCGCACTAGTCGCCTCCTGTCTACCTTATCACCACGGTTGACCGTCCGTATAGATCGTTCTGTCATTATTTCCTCGTGGAGACAGAAGTTGGAAATAGGTGGTGGGGGAGGGCATTTGCTTGTTCTCACCGCCCGGGGCTACCCGCCATTCTGCAGGTTTGAACGCTGGGTTCAACCGCTTATCATGTGGTGGCCGTGCGCGCGCCGCCAGGCCTCGCTGATTGACAGTTCCGGGAGCCAAACGGGGTCCGCCTAAGCGCCCTTCTGCTCCGCCCTCCCTCCTGTAAAGAGGTGGGGCTCCTGTGATGGGCGGGACAGGGCTGGCGTGCGCTTTATGCTGGATGCGGCCGTTTTGTTCCTCGCGCTTCATTGTTTTGAATTCTTTTGGACGCGTGCGGTGGTGGGCTAGAATAACAGGCTTTGTCGCGATTGGCTAAGCTGGCGACGCGCCATTGGCCAATCCGTGGCAAGGGGGCGGGGTGCTGAGCCCCTTTGTTGTACTAGTTAGGGCGGTGGTGTGGGACCGCAGGTTGTTTTGAAGCTGAATTGAGATGGTGGAATTGGAATACGCTTTCCATTGCGTCCCACAGATCAGTCCAGAGACTTGTGGGTTATGTCCCTCAACCATCAATTGGAGATAGAGAGAACTCCAAGGTTTGCTATATGTGGTCATGTGCAGCCATCCAAACCTCAGTATTCTCTCTATCCAGCAGGTGGAGGGTCATACCAGTGCAGCTAAGTAGTGATCTGGCTCCTATCCCGTTCCCTCTGGAACTGTTGAGCCTGTAGGGGGGTTGAGAAGCTGTTTGTAGCTAGGGGTATACCTGATGTAGCCAAGTCCCTCCCCGTCTCTGCTCCCAGCCTCCCAAATTACGTCCTGGGTCTGAGGGCCGGCTGCACTTCTCTCCTGCCTCTGCTACAAACTAATAAAATAAAAAAAAACACGTTTGGGGCCGTGCGGGTTTTAATTTCCTCAGACCAAACTTGGGCACTAGACTGAGGCCAGTTTCTGCGCGTGGGAGGGCTGTGTTTCCTGACTTCTCCAGCGACGAGAATGCCAATGCCATCAAGGAAGCATATCTGCATATTCCCATTTGGCTGCCGCATCAGCGGTTCCTCCGCTTCGCGGTTCCTAGTCAGCATTACCAATTTCAGGCCATGCCATTCGGGCTGGTGACAGCCCCTCGTACCTTTTCCAAGGTTATGGTGGTCGTCGCCGCTTACGTGCGGTCTCAGAGAATTCAGGTTCACCCGTATCTAGACAATTGGCTCATCCGCGCACCCTCTCGCGAGGACAGTGCCCGGGTGCTTCACCTACTCCGTTCTCTGGGGTGGGTAGTACCTGGGGGTGCTGCTCGATACCCAGGTTGGCAAAGTGTTTAAGCCAGAGGCGCGCAGGCTACTCCTACAGAGTCAACTTTCTTCCCTGTTGCAGAACCCGGCGCCCAGCGCTTGGGACTATGTACAGGTGCTGGGGTCCACGGCAGCCACCTTAGATGTGGTGCCAGGGGTCATATGCACCCCCTGCAGTGATCCCTCCTCTGCCATTAGTCACCTCTGTCAGAGGATTATACGATCCGGATTCCTTGGACCCCACGCGCCCGGTTAGCCATGCGCTGGTGGCTGCTAGCGCTGAATCTGCAGAGGGGAATGCCCCTCATGTCTCTGAATTGGCTGGTGGTGACCACAGATGCCAGCCTGTCAGGTTGGGGGGGGGGGCGCATTGTCTCTCGGTCAGACAGCCCAGGGAATCTGGTCTCAGACGGAAGTGGCTTGGCCAATCAATCTTTTGGAATTACGGGCAATTCGTCTGGCGCTGCAGGCGTTCAGGATGATTCTGCATGGACAGTCAGGGTTCTATCTGACAATGCCACGGTGGTGGCCTATGTCAACAGACAGGGGCACCAGGAGCGCTCAGCTCGCGAAGGAGGCGGTGCTTCTATGCGTATGGTTGGAGCATCATCTGTACTTCCTGTTGGCAGCTCACATTGCAGGAGTCCTAAATACTCAGGCGGACTTCCTCAGCCGGAATCAGCTGGATCCAGGAGTGGGAGCTTTCACAACAGGCGTTCCATCAGATCACGGAGCTCTGGGGGATTCCGGCGTTCAATCTGATGGCTCGCTGCTCCAGTACCAAAACCTCCCGGTTTTTCAGCAGGGAGTATGGGTCCGAAGGCATAGACGCTCTTCTTCAGCCCTGGCCAGAGGTCCTTCTGTACGTGTTTCCTCCGTGGCCCATGATAGGTCGGGTGATTGGGCCACGACATTCAGGTGATCCTGGTGGCTCTGGACTGGGCCAGATGGCCTTGGTACGCGGATCTGGTTCGGTTAATAGTCGACAAGCTGTTTCGGTTGTCGGTGCAACCCGACCTGCTGCGCCAGGGCCCAGTAGTAATGGAGAATCCCACTCGCTTTGGGCTTATGGCATGGCTCTTGAAAGGGCACGTCTCAGATGGAGGGGCTATTCCAAGAAGGTCATAGTTAGATGTTGCAGGCTCAGAAGCGCTCTACATCATCGACCTATGCGCGTGTCTGGCGCACCTTTGTCTCGTGGTGTGCTTCTTCGGGACTTGCAGCAGAGTCGGCTTCGATACAATCAATCCTGGATTTTTTGCAGGACAGACTGGATAAAGCTCTATCCTTGAGCTCCTTGAAAGGTGCAGGTGGTGGCCTTGGCGTGTTAGGGGCCGTCTACATGGTCGCTCCCTGGCATTTGGATGTGGTGCGATTTCTGTGTGTGTGGGGGGGGGGGGGTTAACCATGTTCGGCCACGGTTTCCGGTTCTTCCGGAGTGGAGCCTCAATTTGGTACTGCGGGCGATGCTGCGTCCTCCGTTTGAGCCTCTGTCTGAGGCACCTCTAAAGGATATTACGTTGAAGGCTGTGTTTCTGGTGGCCATGGCCTCGGCAAGGCGGGTGTCGGAGCTTCAAGCTTTATCCTGCAGGGATCTCTTTCTACGTTTCGCTGGGGTCTGCATCAGGACAGTTCCATCCTTCCTGCCCAAAGTGGTGTCTTGCTTTCATTTGAACCAGTCGGTGATGTTGCCAGCTTTTCAGAAGGCAGACTATCCAGACAACTTCCGGGCTTTGCGCTGTTTGGACGTGAGCTGTGTTCTTATCCGGTATTTGGAGGTCACAAATTCCTTCCGGCGTTCGGACCATTTGTGCTCTTTGCAGGATGGAATAAGGATAACATGGCTTCGAAAGCCACAGTGGCACGGTGGCTGTGGGAGGCGATTGTCTCCGCATATTTAGTTCTGGGGAAAGTGGCTCCTCTTCACGTGCGGGCCCATTCGACAAGGGCTCAAGCTACATCCTTTGCGGAGTGTCGTTTAGTGCCGTTGGAAAAGATTTGCAGGGCGGCAACTTGGGCTTCGGTGCATACCTTTGCAAGGAAACTACCGTTTGGATGTGGCTGCGCGGCAGGACGCAGCGTTTGGGGCTTTTGTGCAGGCTGTTGGGGCCGAAGGGTCACACCCTACTTGAGGACTGCTTTGGTACATCCCACAAGTCTCTGGATTGAGCTGTGGGACGCAGATCAATCCAGAGGCCCTCCCTGGTACTAGTATTCTATGAGTTTGTTGTTTTCTCTATAGGTTTGTTCAATTCCGGTTCATCTGTTTGGTCTGTTGGAATTTAAAAAAAAAAAGAAAGAAAGAAATGAAGAGAAGCAAGACAATTCGTCAGTGGCAGCTGGTTAGCTGTGGAGCACTGTGGTTGCAGTGACATACAGTGGGGGAAATAAGTATTTGATCCCTTGCTGATTTTGTAAGTTTGCCCACTGACAAAGACATGAGCAGCCCATAATTGAAGGGTAGGTTATTGGTAACAGTGAGAGATAGCACATCACAAATTAAATCCGGAAAATCACATTGTGGAAAGTATATGAATTTATTTGCATTCTGCAGAGGGAAATAAGTATTTAATCCCTCTGGCAAACAAGACCTAATACTTGGTGGCAAAACCCTTGTTGGCAAGCACAGCGGTCAGACGTCTTCTGTAGTTGATGATGAGGTTTGCACACATGTCAGGAGGAATTTTGGTCCACTCCTCTTTGCAGATCATCTCTAAATCATTAAGAGTTCTGGGCTGTCGCTTGGCAACTCGCAGCTTCAGCTCCCTCCATAAGTTTTCAATGGGATTAAGGTCTGGTGACTGGCTAGGCCACTCCATGACCCTAATGTGCTTCTTCCTGAGCCACTCCTTTGTTGCCTTGGCTGTATGTTTTGGGTCATTGTCGTGCTGGAAGACCCAGCCACGACCCATTTTTAAGGCCCTGGCGGAGGGAAGGAGGTTGTCACTCAGAATTGTACGGTACATGGCCCCATCCATTCTCCCATTGATGCGGTGAAGTAGTCCTGTGCCCTTAGCAGAGAAACACCCCCAAAACATAACATTTCCACCTCCATGCTTGACAGTGGGGACGGTGTTCTTTGGGTCATAGGCAGCATTTCTCTTCCTCCAAACACGGCGAGTTTAGTTCATGCCAAAGAGCTCAATTTTTGTCTCATCTGACCACAGCACCTTCTCCCAATCACTCTCGACATCATCCAGGTGTTCACTGGCAAACTTCAGACGGGCCGTCACATGTGCCTTCCGGAGCAGGGGGACCTTGCAGGCACTGCAGGATTGCAATCCGTTATGTCGTAATGTGTTACCAATGGTTTTCGTGGTGACAGTGGTCCCAGCTGCCTTGAGATCATTGACAAGTTCCCCCCTTGTAGTTGTAGGCTGATTTCTAACCTTCCTCATGATCAAGGATACCCCACGAGGTGAGATTTTGCGTGGAGCCCCAGATCTTTGTCGATTGACAGTCATTTTGTACTTCTTCCATTTTCTTACTATGGCACCAACAGTTGTCTCCTTCTCGCCCAGCGTCTTACTGATGGTTTTGTAGCCCATTCCAGCCTTGTGCAGGTGTATGATCTTGTCCCTGACATCCTTAGACAGCTCCTTGCTCTTGGCCATTTTGTAGAGGTTAGGGTCTGACTGATTCACTGAGTCTGTGGACAGGTGTCTTTCATACAGGTGACCATTGCCGACAGCTGTCTGTCATGCAGGTAACGAGTTGATTTGGAGCATCTACCTGGTCTGTAGGGGCCAGATCTCTTACTGGTTGGTGGGGGATCAAATACTTATTTCCCTCTGCAGAATGCAAATAAATTCATATACTTTCCACAATGTGATTTTCCGGATTTAATTTGTGATGTGCTATCTCTCACTGTTACCAATAACCTACCCTTCAATTATGGGCTGCTCATGTCTTTGTCAGTGGGCAAACTTACAAAATCAGCAAGGGATCAAATACTTATTTCCCCCACTGTAAATTCCCGTGCAGTACATTTTGGTACAGTGGGAGAGGCAGGAGAGTGCGCTTCGTAATGTCTGGGGTTTCTGTCTACTGCTTTGGTAAGACCTAATTTTACCTTAGCCACGGTAATAAACTCTAGGAACCTAAAGAAAAGATAGAAGTAAAATAATTATGCATGTTTTCATGCCACTGACTTCAAATCAATCGTAAAAGAATTGCAAGCAACGTGCAACCTGCTACTGAATCAGTACTGGTAATGGCTCTATTGTAAAAGCAAACCGTACAGTGATCAACACCTTACAGCAGCTGCAATTAAGTATAGTGTGCACTGATGAGCAAGCATTCAGCCCAAATATACACAGTACAACCCCAACATACGTGTAAAAGTAGTCACACTTGTCTTTAGAATTGGTATTATGGGAGAGAAACAGTAGCTGTAGAAGCGATATGAACAAAATTTGAAGGTATTTATTTGTACCTTGTACAAAATGGAGATCCTAAGCCCTCCAGAGAGGTTATTTACCCATCGTATTTAAATGTAATTTGCCTTGAGCTGCTACTGTAAAGGCTTGAGTTAAAAGTAGCAGATAAGTACAGTAAATGTTTTCATATAAGCTGTCTGTCTACTGAATGGCTGTCATATTGCTTCATGATGGTTGAGCATATGCGACTGGAGGTGCCTGATTTGACATTTGAAAACTGGCTTTTTTGTCATAGGGTCTTGCCTTTCTTTGTATGAAAGTATGCTGGTAATGTGAAATACTGCATATTTAAATGTTACGGCAGTATGGCTGTAGAAAGGTACATCTAATGTGTCCAGTTTTGTTTATAGTGCAATAACATGACCACAGCTGAAGGCATTTTTTGTCTTTTAGGTATCTCATCTGAATTTAGTGGTGCATATTTTGAAGTGTTTTACTTTTCGTCTGTTATGGCTACTTCAGGTAGGTGACTTATTTTTACTATAAGCGAAATGTCATGCTGGGGTTTTGTTCCTTAATTTGAAATGAAAACCAAAATTCAATGACAGGTTTATTGGGAAAGAAAGGTAGGAGGCCCCTGCAAGTCCAGTAGAGTTCGATTCCCGGCACAGGCAGCTCCTTGTGACTCTGGGCAAGTCACTTAACCCTCCATTGCCCCATGTAAGCCGCATTGAGCCTGCCATGAGTGGGAAAGCGCGGGGTACAAATGTAACAAAACAAAAAAAACAGTGGTGTTGGTTTTTGGTTTGTTTGTTTTTTGCTAGATACCCTTGTTAACCCTTTAGTTACATAACTATAGATCTGTGTGCCTGTTCATGTCTGTCCATGCATGACTTTTTCATGGAAGTGAAGCCATGCAGTTAACATGAGGACTATTCACCTGATATTTAAAAGGGTTTAACCAGGCAGGAAAGGCTCCTGCCCAGTTAAACCCAGCTGAGTGACCTGGCACCTAATATTCAGCAGCACTTAACTGCTGACAAATTGTTGAATATTGGCGCTAACCAGCCATCTCCTAATGGATAGGTTAGAGGCAGAGTGTGGGTAGAGCACCTACTTAGCAAGTTAGCAGTGACTTTTCAGTCCATTAACTGGCTAAGTAACTGCATAAATTAGGACAGTATTTTTCTTGCTGTCCTAAACTTTGTGCTAAAGTTAACTGGACATCAGTCTGAATATTAGTCAGTGACCGTTGATACCCTTATTCAGTGCCAGAGGCCGCATATGCCCCAGCCTAGATATCTGGCATCAGTTCTGTCTGCAGCGCTGACATTGCATACTGCTGCAGGCCCTATATATTGAGGCTGTAAAAATGAACAAAAGTAGCAAGCTTTTCCTTTCACTGTTATGGATGTGGTAGCCATGAGAGAGAGAGAGACTAAGGAGGTGGCCAGTCCCAAAGTACTTAAGAAGCTGCTATGGGTACTGGGTCAGAGGCTTTCCTTAAACCTTAGGCGATGTCAAGAAATGCAAGCCCAGAAACCAGAGGTTACTTACTTCTCCACCTCCAACTACAGAAACTTACATACAAAACCATATACACGGCAGGAGTTACCTGGGCTCCAAATGGTGGAACTCGATACCAAAAGCCATAAGAAGCATAACCAAATCTTCAGTTCAGAAAGGAACTGAAATCCTACCTCGTAAAAAAATTTCTACAACTAACCATGTAAGCTATTGATGACCTTTTCATGTCCTAACTTGTAAAAAAAACAATGTCATTTCACCAAACTGCAAATTGTAAGCTACTTTGAACTGAAACCTGTTTTTGGATAACAGTGGGATATAAGAATGTATGTATAAATAAATAAATTTTAAATATGATCCCGATGATGGCATACTTAACAACCTTCCTTGCTCTTCGTCCCCCTCCGACTTATTCAAAGTATAAAAACATCATTGGGTCTTGGGTTCTGCAAGCATAATTGACACAATTCTGTACATGAGTTTTCAGTCTGACAGGAAGCTATGCACGAGGAGGGGGGGACAGCCATAGGTTGTCACTGACCAATGTCCTATGCTAGCAGCAGCACCAAGAAAAAGGCAGGCACAGGGACGTTCTCTGTGCGCTGCGCCTGGCTGTATGGGGACCCAGAAATGGGAAGTTACCACTTGATGTAACTTCCTGTTTCTTGGTCCAGCAGAGCCAGCGGCAGCTTGCAGTGGGGAAACGTCCCTGCGCCTCCCTTTTGCTTGCTGCTGCAGTGAAGCAGCGGACTAGTAGTGCAGGAGCCCAAACCACCTTTAGATTGTAAGCTCCTTTGAGCAGGGACTGTCCTTCTTTGTTAAACTGTACAGTGCTGCGTAACCCTAGTAGCGCTTTAGAAATGTTTAGTAGTAAAATGAGTGAGTCAGCGGGAGGGGGAGAACACAGAGAGACGAGAAGGGTCAATGTGATGGGGGAGGAGGGAAGAGATGGGGCAAAGCTAGATAAGGGGGGAGAGAGAGCAGTGCAGTCTATGGGAAGGGAAAAAGAGGGGTCAATGCAGAATATGGAGGGTGTGGAGAGATAAAACTGTGTAGATCATGGGGGGGGGGGGGGGAATGTGGGTTGGGAAAGAGCAATGCATAATATGATTGAGAAGAGATTTGGCAATGCAGAATATGGGGGCAGGATGAAGCAATAAAATATAGAAAATGTATATGTAAAAAATCTTTAGCAAAAAGATATGTATATGCAGTGGTGTGCTGATAAATGTTTAACAGGCTCTCTCCCTGGTCCACCTCTGCCCCCCCCCCCCCCCCCAAATTGCAGAGCTGGCTATAGCCGGGGAGAGAGCCTGGGTGGGGGAGGGGGGCAATGCATTACTCCAGGAAAAAAAATTAAATGATCCCAGGTTCAAATCTAATTCATGTAGGGATAAAATGCCATAAATAAGTAAATAAATATAAACTTTTAATGTTGAGCACCTGATTCTCAAAGTGGACATATTCCAACACTATAAGAGGACACAGGGCTGGTGGTTGGGAGGTGGGGCTAGTGCTGGGCAGACTTAATACGGTCTGTGCCAGAGCCGGTGGTGGGAGGCGGGGATAGTGCTGGGCAGACTTATACGGTCAATTGCAAGAAAAATTAGTAAGGGCTAGTTTATCTTAATAGATAATGCGTGTACTGTTGAATTGAGTTCCCAATTGAGATTCCTGCTAATTGAACTGCTGGCTGGAAATACTTTTGCAATGAAAATCTGACAAGGAGAGAGGCTTACTGTTAAGCCACCACATAAAACTGTTGGAGAGGGTTTTCAACAAATTCCACACTTGAGGAGAATGTGTGGGAGATGTTTCCTTTGAGTAAACTGGATTAAGATTTTTCCTACTCTATAAAAACTTTATTGGCTTTTTTGCTCTAGATATGCAGGTGAAAGAACTAGAGAAGCGTGCCTCTGGGCAAGCATTTGAACTTATACTGAGTCCTCGGTCAAGTGAATCAGCCCCAGAGTTTCCCCTGTCTCCTCCCAAAAAGAAAGATGTTTCACTGGAAGAAATTCAGAGGAAATTAGAAGCTGCAGAAGAAAGGCGCAAGGTAAATAGTCATATTTATAATTAGAACTTGACATTTGGGAGGGTCTCTCATTAACTCAGTATCTCCATTCTAAGTGCTAAGGTCTATTGGTTAGTATTAAACAGACGACTCATAAAAATTCTCCACTTTTGTATTAACAGCACAGTTGAAATTGTTTACATCAGCAACTTGTTTACCAGTTTAAAACAGTTTTCTGTAACCTTGGTGTGTGCATTGCTTATATCCACAGGTGACTATTAGCCTAGATTTTGATATCTAATTACTTGTTGTGGAATATTTAGTCTCATGAAGCTGAAGTCTTAAAGCAACTGGCTGAGAAACGGGAGCATGAAAAAGAAGTGCTTCAAAAAGCAATAGAAGAAAATAATCTCTTCAGCAAAATGGCAGAAGAGAAACTGACCCATAAGATGGAAGCCAACAAAGAGAATCGGGAGGCACAGATGGCTGCTAAGCTTGAGCGCTTGCGAGAGAAGGTAGGTTGAGATTTTGAAAATAGAAATTCAGACTTAAGTTCTAGGTCCTGGATTTATATTTGACCTGTCTGCTGCCCTCAAGTTCTGAAGACATTTGTTTTCTAGGTTACTGTATCACAAAAATAGATCAGATATTTAGAGGAATATTTTCAAAGCACAGACTTAAAGTTCTGTAGGTTACTATGTAGCTTTGTAAGCCTTAAGTGCTTTGAAAATGAGCCCCTTAGTATACTGATCTTTTTAATACCTATTTTTAATCCCTCTGCAGTTCTACCTAGTTCTGCTGTGGATTGACTCAGTCTATTGGGACTTCATTTTGGGGGAGGGGAGCACATGGTCTGCATACTTAAACAGTTAAGATTCTATCTAGTGCAGAAATGGGCATCCTGTGGGCCAAATGCAGCCTCCCACTGAATTGTATGCAGCATATGAGACCACCCATGTTATTAACCAGAATTTTGTCAATTTTAGTGTGTTAACATTTGTATTGATTCAACAAAATACATCATTCAACATTCCAAATGATCAAGAGGCTGCATGCTTGAAGCAGTGCCCCCCCCCCCCCCCCAGCTCCACTTCTTTAATATCTGGATTAGCATAAATATCTCGAAGCAAAGGATCGAGGGTGAGAACAAATAACAGCGGAGAAAGTGGACACCTCTGGTGTGTTCCATGGAGAATGGGAAAAGTCTCTGATAAAATCCCGTTAATGACAATTTTTGCCCTGGGGTTCAGCATATAAAAGCTGAACATAACGAAGAAAACGGTCCCTAAAACCGCCCTCAAGACTGAAAATAAAAAAAATCTTGGCACACCCAGTTGCAGGCCTTCTCAGCATCAAAGCTCGCTAACAGAGAAGGCAAAGCCTCCCACCCCCGCTGTTCCAGAGAAACAAGAATTTTTGACAATAGAATGGCCTTTGGCAAATCCAACTTGGGCCTTGTAGTAAAGTCTATTTCGGCTGGGAACTTTTCAGTACTGAGTATTGCCTTTTAGTCTGGCGTCTGTGCCCAGAGTGTTTACAAAGTGTCTGGCGGTAGTAGCAGCGTCGCTACGCAGACTGGGAGTGCATGTGTTCCCTTATCTCAACGATTGGCTTGTGAAGAGCACCTCAGAGGCAGATGCTCTACAGTCCATGCGAATGATAATTCAGGTGCTACAGCTACTGGGTTTCGCGATCAATTACTCCAAGTCCCTTCTCACCCCAGTACAGAAGTTGGAATTCATTGGGGCTCTGTTGAACACAAAGACAGCTCGAGCTTATCTTCCCGACGCAAGGACAGACAACCTCCTGTCCATGGTTCGAGCATCTCAACAGATAACGGCTCAGCAGATGTTGAGACTTCTGGGGCACATGGCCTCCACAGTTCATGTAACTCCCATGGCACATCTACATATGAGATCAGCTCAGTGGACCCTAGCTTCCCAGTGGTATCAAGAGGATGTAATCCAACTGTCCACCGATTTTCGGAATTCCCTTCAGTGGTGGATGATTCGATCCAATTTGACCTTGGGACGTTCATTCCAAATTCCTCAGCCACAAAAAGTACTGACAACGGATGCATCCCTCCTGGGGTGGGGAGCTCACGTAGATGGGCTTCACACTCAAGGAGCTTGGTCCTTTCAGGAAAAAGGTCTTCAGATCAACCTCCTGGAACTGCGAGCGATCTGGAACACTCTAAAGGCTTTCAGAGATTGGCTGTCCAACCAAATCATTTTAATTCAGACAGACAATCAGGTTGCTATGTATTACACCAACAAGCAGGGGGGCACCGGATCTTGCCCTCTGTGTCAGGAAGCCGTCCAGATGTGGCTTTGGGCGCACCGTCACGGCATGTTTCTGCAAGCCACTCATCTGGCAGACGTAAACAACAGTCTGGCCAACAGACTGAGCGGGATAATGCAACTTCATGAGTGGTTACTGAACATGGGAGTAGCCCGCAAGATCTTCCGAGCGTGGGGCACCCCCTCGGCGGATCTTTTTGCCACTCAGATCAATCACAAGGTCCCTCAGTTCTGTTCCAGGCTTCAGGCCCATGACAGACTAGCATCTGATGCCTTTCTCCTACATTGGGGAACAGGCCTTCTGTATGCGTATCCTCCCATACCTCTAGTAGGGAAGACTTTGCTGAAACTCAAGCAAAACCGCGGAAACAGGATTCTGATTGCGCCCTCTTGGCCCCATCAGATTTGGTTCCCTCTTCTTCTAGAGTTGTCCTCCGAAGAACCGTGGCGATTGGACTGTTTTCCGACCCTCATCACCCAGAACGAGGGGTCGCTTCTACATCCCAACCTCCAGTCTCTGGCCCTCACGGCCTGGATGTTGAGAGCTTAGAAATTGCCTCCTTAGGTCTTTCAGAGGGTGTCTCCCGAGTCTTGCTTGCTTCCAGGAAAGAGTCCACAAAAAAAATGCAACTCTTTCAAATGGAGATTTGCCATTTGGTGTGACAGCAAGGCCCTAAATCCTTTTTCTTGTCCTACGCGGACCCTGCTTGAATACCTTCTACACTTGTTGGAATCTGGTCTGAAGACCAACTCCGTAAGGGTTCACTTTAGTGCGATTAGTGCTTATCGCTGTGTAGAGGGTAAGCCTATCTCTGGACAGCCTTTAGTAGTTCGCTTCATGAGAAGTTTGCTTTTGTCAAAGCCCACAGTCAAACCTCCACCAGTGTCATGGGATCTCAACATCGTTCTCACCCAGTTGATGAAAGCTCCTTTTTGAGCCACTGAATTTCTGCCATCTGAAGTACTTGACCTGGAAGGTCATTTTCTTGGTGGCTGTTACTTCAGCTCGTAGGGTCAGTGAGCTTCAGGCCTTAGTAGTGCATGCACCTTATATTAAGTTTCATCACAACAGAGTAGTCCTCCGCACTCACCCTAAGTTCCTGCCAAAGGTGGTGTCGGAGTTCCATCTGAACCAGTCAATTGTCTTGCCAACATTTTTTCCCTGTTCTCATACCCGCTCTGGCGAAAGCAGTTTGCATACCTTGGACTACAAGAGAGCATTGGCCTTTTACGTGGAGCGGACAAAGCCCTTTAGACAGGCCGCCCAGTTGTTTGTTTCTTTCGACCCCAACAGGAGAGGAGTCGCCATCGGAAAATGCACAATCTCTAATTGGCTAGCAGATTGTATTTTTCACTTATGCACAGGCTGGGTTGTCTCTAGAGGACCATGTCACGGCTCATAATGTAAGAGCCATGGCTGCGTCAATGGCTCACTTAAAGTGAGCCTCCATTGAAGAGATTTGCAAGGCTGCAAAGTGGTCATCAGTCCACACATTCACATCTCACTGCTGCCTTCAGCAGGATACCCGACGCAACAGTCGGTTTGGGCAGTAGGTGCTGCAGAATCTGTTCGGGGTTTCGAATCCAACTCCACCCCCTTAGACCCAATTTTGTTCTGTTCCAAGCTGCACTCTCAGTTAGTTGTTTACTGTTTCAGATCAATCTATGTTATGTCCTCGCCGTTGCGAGCCCAATTGACCAATGTTCATTGTTTTGAGTGAGCCTGGGTGCTAGGAATACCCCACATGTGAGAACAAGCAGCCTGCTTGTCCTCGGAAAAAGCGAAGATACTTACCTGTAGCAGGTATTTTCCGAGGACAGCAGGCTGATTGTTCTCACAAACCCACCCACCTCCCCTTTGGAGGAGTTGTTTGTTTGTTTTAATGCTTTTTCATTAAACTGAGGAGGCAGGCTCATGCGACGGGCGGGAAGTCATTTGCGCATGTGCGGTTCGCGCACCAGAAGGGTCTGGCAAAACTTTTTATTTTTGCTGATGAAAAATTTGCTGTTTCCTGGGCGGACGTCGACCCACATGTGAGAACAATCAGCCTGCTGTCCTCTGTAAGTATCTTCGCTGTATGGGATGTTCTTTATCAATTTACACCAGGTGATGTGGGCCCAATCTATAAGTATTAGGAACAGTATTGTGAGATTATGCAATCATGTGTTTAGATGAGATGACTAAACTTGTACCTTAGTCAGTAACGAACATAAACTTGGTAGCACTGGGGAAATGTGGTCCCTCGTGTTGCTTGGTAAATGGCTACTTTCTAGAATTGGTGGGTGTCTACTTGCCTTTCTTTGATTAGGCCTAGGTAACGAGTTTTGCATTAAAATTGTTATTCTTTTCCCTTCTTAGGACAAGAAAGTGGAAGAAGTTCGAAAGAACAAAGAATCCAAAGATGATGCTGAGAATTGAATTATGCTATTCAATCTGGCAGTGTGGGTTTTTTTTTTTTTTTTTAATTTACTGTAATATCCAAAGATGGGTTTTCTTTACTCACTGGTCAGTGTTTATATTGTTTCCAGAGTGACCCTAGAAGCTGTAATGTAGAACTGTATAGTTGATCAAAACTACACATGCTAGGTGTCCTAAAGCAATGCAAAGTTTCACTTTTTTTAAGTGTTCTAAAATCTATAGATGTAGCTGTTGCATCCCTTTTTCTACTAAGTACAATTAATACTGGATTGATAGCTAGTCAACTCTGTACATGTTTGAAAGAGAATAGGATTCTTTTTTGAAACATTTAGTCCCTGTTACATGCTGAATATTGCAACTTAATCTGTATGTGACTTAGTCTGCAATATACTGTAATTTGTTTACAGTTTACTTAATAAACTACAGTACATGTATAAGCATGGTTTATGTGCTATTTGTACAGACACTGTTAAGGTATGTCATTGCCCTACACATGCAGCTGAGGGCTGTGTTCTGAGAGTAAACTAATTTTATGTATTTCCCCCTCTTGTTTACACATACTTCATCTTAAAACTAGACTAAGACAATTGACCTGGCAACCTTTTTTGAACCTTAGAAATGTATTAAAAAAAAAGTAATTACATATTTAGTTGTGGCAGTCATGCCAATAACATCCTTTATCAACCTCAGCTAAAAAAAAAGGGGGAGGGGGGGAGGCAACAGATTTGTAGCTCATGGTGTAATGACTTTTTTCAAAGCATATTCTTGTAATGTGTTCCCTTAAGTACTATATAATTATTCTCAATTGACATGCAGAATGTTAATGCTATCAGACCACACGTGTATGGTCAAAATTAGTGCTCAGTGAATAAGTTTCCCATGCTGCTTAATTGCCACATGCTTCCTTCAGTTCTTCTGCTGGTTCTGAAGTAGAAGAAATAGCATGGTCCTTGATTCTCATACCTTTTTGGCTGCTTGCTAAATTAAAATAAAGGTCTCCATTTTCTCTCTCATCCTTATTTCACTTTGTTCATTATTGAGCTTGATCTAGAGACTCTGTTTAGCTATGTTGGGATGTAAGCATTGCCCCAACTGCATGAGCATTACACTCATTATTCTCAAAGGACAAGCTGGCCATAATTCTCAAGTGGGTAACGCGGACCCACATTGCCTGGTACGGAGCTTATGACAAGCTTTGTGGAGCGCAAGACACACGTCACCTCGCATGTGAGTGCCTTCCTGCCTGCTGCAAGAGCACGGTTACCGCTGTTCTTTTTCTACCACAGTGAAGAGGGGCCACTCTTGGTAGCAGCTCTTCTTTTGTCTGGTCTGGAAAGAGCTTTTTGTTGCCTTCGTGTTTTTTGTCCACTTCTTTTTTGGTGTGCCCGTGTTCAGGTACCCTTTTTCTCTCCCCTTACAATTTGTTTTCTGTGTTATTAGGCTGGGTTTTTCCCTTTTTCTGATGCCTTGCCTCTTTTTCTGGCACCATCGCTTCATTTGATTTGGCTGCAGAGGTTTTTCCATCCATGTCCACTCAAGTTTCCAGTGGCTTCAAGCGCTGTACCTGGTGCAGTCGGACCATCTGTGGCAAGGTGTCTCCAATGTTTAGGGTCCGACCATAGCCCTGCTAACTGTGGACCCAGGTTGCCAAAGAGGCTCAATGCAAATGGATTTTTGGAGCCAGGTCCGATTTCCTCAACGTTGGCATCCGCATGGCTGCTGCTAGACCTATTGACACTGGAAGCAGTAGTGCATCGAGTGGGTCCTCCACCTGTCTCGATGCCGACTGCTGGGCCCAGGGCCATCCACAGTTGGATCAGACCCTGAGGCAATGTGAGGATTCGACGACGTCCTCGGCACCGAGGAGCCTCGATGCTCGGCTTTGGGCAAAGACCAAGAAGCATTGGCATCAATAGTCCTCTATGCATGGTGCCAGGAGCTCCAAGACGTCTGAGGATTCAGCACTCAAAAAGCGGCAGTGCCAGGACTGTTCCCCCTGCCATTCAAGAGGTGCCGCTGCGTCAGTCTCCCAGCAACCAGGACCCGGCTCCTGTTTTGGCCCCATCAGTTCAGCCTGTCTCTGAGCCAGCCTCACAGCCTTTCCCAGTGTCTATCCTTTGAGCGCATTTGGGCCTTGCTCCCCCAGCTGATGGATGGCCTCTTGCAACAGTGTGCATCAGGGGTGCTTGCGCCTGCCCTGCTGCGGCCCCACTTGGCAGCCTGCGGTGCAGCCACCGATGCCAGTGTTGCGTGTGGCCCTGGTGTCAACTGCCACCCAAGTTGTTTAGAACTATTGAGAATTATTGTTTACTTGTCCTCGGAGAAAGTGAAGGATAGATACCTGTAGCAGGTATTCTCTGAGGACAGCAGGCCTTATATTCTCACAAAACCACTCGCCTCCCCATGGGGTTGTCTCCTTTTCTTTCTTTTTATGTTGTTGTATTTAACTGTGATGGCCGGGAAGAAACTCATGCATGTGTGGTGGAGTGAGTCTTGCTTGCCACAAAGCTCTTGTAAAGCTTGTCATAAGATCTGGAGCGGGCAATGTGGGACCATCTTACCCATTTGTGAGAATAAGGCCTGTTGTCCTCAGAATACCTACTACAGGTAAGTATTTTCACTTTTTGGCCCCATTGCATGGTCTGAACAAAGATGTCACCTACTATAAGGCTCTTTGTTTATCTGTTCTTATGATGCCATGTAGGAGCAGTTCTCTGCAGCCAAGGAGATCAATTCCTGGTGGGAAGAGATCTTGTGAGTGGGCTCCACCCCTAACTATTACCACATAAGCAACAGCTGAAGCCCCTGCTGTGCTCCCCCCCCCCCCCCCCCCCCCCCCCCCCCCCCCCCCCCCCCCCCAAAGTACCAGTAGAGGAATAGAAAGCCTCATCCTCTCTGTCAGGCCAGTTAGCCTTGCTTTGGTTCAGGGAGTGGACCTCTTAATAATACCAGCTGTTCTATAGTGTCACTCCAGACTGGTACAGACAAATGCATTAAGCATGTCTACCAACCGGTGGAGACAATTACTGAGTTCTATATAACCTATAAGTGGACTGTGCAGTCCCTCCTGCTGTCTGTCATTAAAATAGCAAAGGAGCAATCTGACAATAGCGTAAGGCAATAATATAACCTTACCCCCTCAGAGCTGATGGTCCACCAGCTAATGCAGAAGACCAGATGATACTGCCCATGAAATGAACCAAAGACTCCCTTTGAGGAAAAGAAACAGATGTTTAGTCAGTGTGAGGTAATGGGTCAAATAAAGACTTGTCACCTTGCGTGGTGCTTCCTGCATATCTCTTGTTCTCTACAAGTTGTCCAGAGATGAGAGGTCCACATATGGTTTTCTTATCTGGTTAGTGTTAGGTAGTGAGTTGTTTAAGGATGTCGTGTTTATCCTTACTGCTTGTCTTTAGATTGTAAGCTCCTTTGAGCAGGGACTGTCCTTCTATGTTAAATTGTACAGCGCTGCGTAACCCTAGTAGCGCTTTAGAAATGTCTAGTAGTAGTAGTCTACACAAATATTGAGGAGCTGGACTGGATGCCAAGGAAGATATGTCTCGGCTAAGATTTCAGTTCTCTGTCTCCACCTGCTGCTTGATGGACATCATTTTCTTTCCATTAGTCCATTCCACTATTCCAGAATCTGTGGGGATAGTTGTCAGGTAAGACCTAATTTCTCTTTTTTTTTTTTTTTTTTAAATTTGTCAAATTGTTTTATTAATGCTTCAAAAATTACAAAGTCATATAGAACAATTCTCCTTCAGAATACAAAAATAAAGGACAATAAAACAGTAACATCCAAGCTTTGTTAACAGTCATTTTCCCCCTCCCCGGTCTCCTTCTCCATACTAATTTCTCTTTTGTCCTTCACAAGTTGTATAAAAATTGAACTAATTTCTATATCTAGCATGTTTTTTTTTTTGAGAGGAGGAGAGAGGTATATAGTGATATGACAAGCCTATTTCTTCCACATGGGTAATCTATTTCACAGGTTCACCAAAAGCATAACATTTTGGAAGGATTAAGTTTCAGCTCTAGATAACAATGCAGATGCATTTTCTACTATCGAGGGATAATACTGAGATATTACTGTTAAGGTCTTCAAAACCTTAAAGAAGCATTTTTAACATCTTCATGGCACAGTTATGTCTGCACTAAATCAAAGCGAGAGTCCTGTACCCTGTCAGTTTTTTGTGACAATCTTGTTTATATTAATATTTTCTCTGCTAAGAAAACATTCTGGGATTGTTCATTATTGTGAAAGCAGTATTTTTTCCTTTCTATATGTTAAGGATACATTTCACAGAAGATTCTCAGCTGCTGTCAACAGTGTTGTCTGGTCTACAATCGCATCATTGTTTTGGTACCTCAGCAAGTGTCAGCTGCTGCTTTGCGTCAAATTTAAAACAAATTTGGAGCCTCCCTGTGCTGCTAGCCTGTGATACTTACACAAGGAACTGACATTTTTCTCAGATTTTGATTAGACTTTTTCCTTGTCGCTAATCATTTGTCTTTTCAACTTCAGTGAGCGACATAAGAGCTTGCAATTTATTCAGTTAACCCTTTTTAAAGGGTAGAAAGAGGCTCATTGGAGAATCTCTTAGCTTTCCAAGCGGCAAGACTAGATAAAACGGTTTTGAATTTTATGCTTCCTGCTTTAGATTACAGGCGTTTTAGATGCATGATTAAGACATACCTGTTTAGGAAATTTGTGTTATTCTGTAGATTAACGATTATTGGTCGTTTATTATCTTGTCATTTACTTTATTGTAAAATTTAAAGGGAATTTTATTTTTTGTCATACTGTAGTGTTGTTAATCTCTGGTAACTTTCAGATTAATCTGTTGTAATCCACATAGAACCAAAAGGTAGATAGCGAACTATAAAATATTGTGTTATGTTAAGCAAAATATTAGGAAATCCAGGTTTCTAATGAAGGAAAAATTTGATAGCCTTTACATGAAAACCTATGGAGGGGAGCAAATGTAAAAATGGCCCAGAGTACTTCAAGAACAGCATCTTACTCTACACCCCGCCAAGGTCACTAAGGTCTTCCCAAGGAGTATCCTTAACCACACATTCTCCAAAGGACATCGCTTGCTGTAATACCCACCAGCGAGCCTTCTCCACAGTAGCCTCCATACTCTGGAATGGACTATCTCTACTTCAGGAAGCAGATAAAAGCTTTGCTCATCAACAGATCTTTCATCAAAGAAGGAACTAACTTGCCAGTTACACACACACACTAACACTACAGCAGGACATGTTTATCCACTCCTACCCTAAGATACATTCAAGCACTTTTCTGACCTCATGTGCAACTTTCGTTAAATTAGTCCTCTTTTTCTTACTCCTGTTTTATCTATATGTTTAATCTTTGCTTACACCTTATGCTGTCTTAAAATGTTTTATGGTGTTTCCTCATGGCTGAAATCCAATCTTTTGTTTCTCAGTACTGCTAAGTGTGAAACAATTCTTTTCTCACCATTCACCAGTACAGTATTCCCACTGCAGCTCCTTGTGACTCAGGGCAAGTCACTTAACCCTCCATTGCCCCTGGTACAAAGTAAGTACCTGAATATATGTAAACCGCTTTGAATGTAGTTGCAAAAATCTCAGAAAGGCGATATATCAAGTCCCATTTCCCTTTCCCTTCTCTAGATGGCATTACCTTATCCTTCAAGGATACAATCAAGATTCTAGGTGTTACATTTGATCTGGCTCTAACCTTTAAACCTCACATTGATTCGGTTCTTCGTGTATCCTTTTTTGCATTTCATTGTCTTCTGTCTGTCCACACCATTCTTTCTGCCTCAATTTTATGTCCACTTATTCATGCACTAGTTATATCCCGTGTAGACTATTGTAACTCTCTTTTAGCGGGTCTAACTTTCCAGAGTGTAAAGCATCTACAACTCATTCAGTTGACAGCACGTAAACTACACAATGCACAATGTTTTGATCGTGTCACTCCTCTGCTGATATCTGAACACTGGTTTCCTATTTCAACCCATATAAAGTTTAAGATTCTACTGTTGGTCTATAAATCTAGGTCCCCTTCTGCCCCTTCTATTTTAGCAAGGTTCTTATTCCTTACTCTCCTTTGCATTGCCTTAGATCGGCCAATAATAATCTTCTATGCTTACCACCACCTTCTCTCGCCCATCTTACTAGTACTCGAGATTCTGCCTTTAGCTATTTAGGCCCTAAACTCTGAAATGAGCTTCCCCATCAGATTCAAGATCAACCCACCATTTCATCTTTCAAACTAGCATTAAAAACTCACCTTTTCAGAACTGCATTTACCCTTCCATCATAACTTTTCTCATCTACTCTGCTAATGGGTTTTTCTGCCCTTTTCTCTTTTCTTTCTTTCCCTTTTCCCTTCCTCACTCCAGGGTGTTCCTTTACATCCCTTCTTCTTTATTTTTTTCTCATTTTTCTCTTTTTTATCTGTATGGTTTTTAGTTTTGTAAACCGCATTGAAGCCTAGGTTAGGCCCCATGCAGTATATCAAGCATGTGAAATAAATAAATATGGTAATGAAGCATACTGTCAAAACAATAGAGGTAAGCATGTGTACATACAATTACTCAATGCAAGGCCTGCTAGCTAGCAGTAGATAACAAGTAACTACAACACTTACAGAAAACTGCAAAAGTGGAAGGTAATGAATGCCTCAGTGCTAAACACCCCAAACAGGCCCAATGTGCTACAGCAGTTACAATCACTGGTAACTTAACCACCAAAACAAGTGGAGAAAAAAAGCACAAGGAAAAAAAAAACCTCATTATATGGTGACTCCATCTAATGCAACACAAGTGAGTACTATACCTTACTTTGCAGTGTTAGTTAAATATTTTTACTGCTGTAATTGCTTATGTTTGACTTATTCTTGCAATACACTGCCTTGTATTGCTAGTGTGACACATTTAGGGAAAGGGATTGGGACTTGATATACCACCTTTTTGTGATTTTTGCAACTACATTATATATATATATATATATATATATATATATATATATATATATATATACTCAAATACAAAGCAACCTACGCATCCAGCTTCTATATAAGCACACAATTATGGAACGCACTGCAAAAGCTGTGAAAACAACCTATGACCACATAAACTTCAGGAAATCACTGAAAACCTACCTATTCAAAAAGGCATACCCCACCGGCCCAACATAGATACCTACACTCTGCAACACAGCAAAACCAAAGCTCGTAATGGACACTATATAACCTTTCCTCAACCCCCACTGTACGTGATACACATGTCCTTTTATTCGACCACAATATCACCTTGTATTTGTTTCTTTACCGGACTTGGTGAATGCCGCTATTCAACCACATTATCACTTTGTATTTGTTTCTCTACCGGACTAGGTGAATGTCTTTACGGTACTATGTAAGCCACATTAAGCCTGCAAATAGGTGGGAAAACGTGGGATACAAATGTAACAAACAAATAAATATACAGGCACTTATTTGTACCTGGGGCAACGGAGGGTTAAATGACTTGCCCAGAGTCACAAGGAGCTGCAGTGGGTTCGTTTCAGCCTACAATATGACAATAACGTGTTGTACAATGAATGCAAAATGAATTAAATCTCATGGAGCTACCAGAAGCAATGGGACATAAAAGACTGGATTCAGTAGTGCCCGAGTTTAGGCACTGGCACAATTTTTGCTAAACTCTTATTTTATAAAGCACGCTCTTCGTCAAGCACCCTTTCTAGACTAGTGCTTAGTGCCCAGTCCTGCACCCAACGTAAACCTCTTCACCCAGGAACATAACATTACTAATGATCGTACTGGACATCATGCAATCTTCATCCCTTCCGATCCTCCACCTATACCTCATTCGATCACTATATAACCTTGTATTTGTTATCAACTGACTGGGCAAGCGCCTTTGACGGTACTATATAAGCCACATTGAGCCTGCAAATAGGTGGGAAAATGTGGGGTACAAATGCAACAAATAAAAGTTGTAAAAGCCTGAAGTATAAATCAATATACGCATCAGGTTTCTCTTACATATGCACACAGCTCTGGAATTCTCTACCAAAACACCTGAAATCTTCGAATAATCATCTAGAATTCCGGAAAAAAAAAAAACCCTAAAATCTCACCTGTTGAAGAAGGCATACCCCACAGTATCTGACAAACACCGAATAATGAACTATGGCATTTTAATCAGGAAACGGACAGTTTTCAACCCCGACACATGATCACACCCTAACATTTTGTCTGAATCACCCCAACCTATTTACCGATACTTCTTTACTGTACTTGTCACTGTAATAGTACCCCTATACTGTATTTGTTCACACCATAGTCTGCAACCACCTCTCCGGAACTATGTAAGCCACTTTGAGCTTACTAATAAGGAGGAAAAGGTGGGATACAAATGTAATAAATAAATGAGGGAGTGTCAGTAATGTACACAGTAAAACATTCATATAGTTGAATTACGGTACACAGAGTCTTTTACTCACATAAGTCCAAGTACATTCAACAGCAGCAACTGTTTTAGTGAGAAATATGTTTTTAGAAATAGTGGTGTATCTTGAGGAAAAAAGAGACAAAAAAGTTGGAATCAAGTTCCAGGAAAGCAGTCTGAGGGACAAAGGTTCAAAGTTGCAAAACCTTTATTCTTCAATAGTCTTTCCAAAAGTACACACAACCTTGCCCCATCAAACGTGTAAACAATCTTGACCCTACATGAGCTGTGTTTTGGCATAGGAGCCTTCCTCAGGGGTCTTCAAACGCACGAAGGGAAACAAATAGGTGGTTAAAAAAAAAAAAGGTACTACAAACATCAAATCGTTGAACTCCAAAGTACTGTTGAACCAAAATCCAACAAATTATTATATAATCATTGGAATAAGTACGAACCACCAAATTGTATATATGTCTTAATTACCCATTGAAATGCAAGTCCTTGAAGGAAAAGGGAAGAAAGTCATGGTTTTTGGTGAAATCTAAGAGCGCTGATAACTCGCACAAAGCGTTGTAGATATAGTTAATAGCCTTTCAGTGAAGGTGGTGAGGGCAAAAGAGGTGACAGAATTAGAGCATGGGACAAGCAGAAACAGGGCTGGCCCAAACCATTAGGCATGACTAGGCAGTCGCTTAGAGTTGCAGCTTCTTGGGGACAGCAAAGAACATCTGTAGCCAAAGCAAAAGCGTATTTTCTGATCACACAGACTCAAACAACCAGCAGCACATACTTTAACCTGCATCTTTACAGGGTTATTGGGTGATTATCATGATCAAAATCTTGGGGGGGGAGGGAAGGGTGCTGCAGGCTAAGGGCCTGAAAGCAATTGATATACAGATGCTCAAAACCCCAGCACTGTTCGGAACAACACCGGAAAAATACTGCCATATCAGTGTGGTGAAGGTATTTCCTAATACTCAACGCTAGGTATATGCAATTTTAGGCACGGTTAGTGTTGAGCATTAGGGAGTTTAGGGGGAGAACTGTGCTTCGCATATGCCTTGAGATTTGTGTGTCAAGCACAGCTCTTAAGAGCATGCCTGGAATGCCAGATGGGAAGGAGGATAAGAGCTGTGCTGGTTGTATCAGTCTGGGATCTGACCCAGATTTACCATGGTGGGTTGACTGCATAGTGGACTTGATGGCCTTTGGCAGACTCAGCATGGCATTTCTTGTATTTCAATCTCTCGGATTTCTCTGGACAAGCACGTGCTCACGTTTTCACACCATCGTTCCCAAATGGTTCAGTCATCACCCAAGTTTCTATATGCTCTTCACATTGTACCTTTTAGCTCCTGTTTTCGGTTTCTGCTTCTTGTATCTTTTGACCTGCTGCGCTGGGAGGCGGGGAAGGGGACCTTCTCCTGCCTGTTCTGCACCCCTATGCTAGCTCCGAGCTGACATAGGGTTTACACCCTTGTTTGGAGCGCCGTGCAGGCAGGAATAGGAAGTCAATTAACGTGTGTTTGCATTCTCATTGTGCTCGGAGCTAGCAAGCTCTTTGGTTCATGTGCTTGCTAGCTTGCCTTTGAGCATATGGCATTAGCACATGCGAGTGCTAGTTCAGCACTAAAGGCCTTTAGCGCCCGCATTTGCTTCTGAGCATCGGGGCCTGAGGGAGGTGTAAGGCTCAAAGTTTGCCTAGGGTGCTCACCACCCCTGCATCAGCTCTGGGCAGAGAGCTTAATGCTGAAGAAGTGGGGAAATGGGACTTGATATATACCGCCTTTCTGAGGTTTTTGCAACATTCAAAGCAGTTTACATATATTCAGGTACTTATTTTGTACCAGGGGCAATGGAGGGTTAAGTGATGTAGTGGGAATTGAACTCAGTTCCCCAGGATCAAAGTCCACTGCACTAACCACTAGGCTACTCCTCCACTCATTGAGGAAAATATATCACTTGTGGTTTCTGGCACTGCAGAAAAGAAATACTTTGGGCAAATTAGATGGGCCTTGGCTGCCATCATATTTTTTTCCCTTTCTTTACTTTTGTAAATATAATCCATTACAACTTTCTGCTGTCCTCTAATGTGTACATTAGAAGTAACATCCACACTGACCCAATCCCTGCTCTTTTTTTCTGGAACCATATGGTAATCCTACCTATAATTTAGCCTTACTTTGGGTGTGCCCTGTTTTTTTTTTTAACTTGCAAACTACCAAAGCAGGACACTTCTATCAAGTAACCGTGAAGCAGAAGAGAAGATTTTATAGCCAGTCCGGGTTTTGAAATATAATCCCCAAAGCAGGATAATATTCCAGAAAAAGGAGGCCGGATTGAGCCAGCCGGGTTTTACTTCCACTGCTTTCAATGGAAAAGCAATGGAAGTAAAACCCGGCTGGCTCAATCCGTCCTCCTTTTTCTGGAGCCATATGGTAACCCTATTTTACCCATTGCAATCACTGCTACAGGACTCACAGAGTGCACAGAGAAGAAGGCCAGAAACCCACAGCTGGCAACAAGAAAACTTCTAACAATTGCTACAACAGCCAGGCGTCTCGGCGTTTGTACTCAGGCACTGTTACGGCCAGCCCGACTGGCAGAAGGACCTCTCCGGCACCATCACGGACAGCTCTGAGGCCGCGAGGACCAAGCGGGTAAATCAAACGTTCGTTCGTGCTCTTCGCTGCTTTTGTCTTACCGTTGGAGACTCTAGAGTCGCGGGCGCTGGAAGAGGCGGTTCCGGGTATGGACCGGGGCCAGGCCGAATCCTGCGGAGTCTGGCTGGACACTGCCCGGTTGAAGAAGCCCAAGAGACAGGTACTGCGAGCCCAGCTGTGCACGAGACGAGACCGCGCGGTGATGACGCCTTTACGGCTCGCGCCCTGGAGTGCTAAGAGCATGCTCTGCTGATAAGGGCTGCTAAAGTGCTGGCACCCCTCCCCCTCCCCCATATTAAGCAAGCTCCTTCATTATGTCCAGGGAAGCGGAGTTTGCAATGGTCTTTAGCAACCCTTCGGTCACTTTCAAATGTTGGCGCCAATGTGCACAGTACTACTACTACTATTTAGCATTTTTATAGCGCTGCACAAACATAGAAGAAAGAGTCCCTGCTGAAAGAGCTTACAATCTAATAGACAAGAAATAAAGTAATCAAATCAATTAATGTGTACAGGAAGGAGGAGACAACAATTGTCTCAAAAATATGCAAACTGCTGCTCAGCCTGTACTGATTCAGCACCATCCTTCTGCATTATTTATTTCTTTGCAACTGCGCTAGGAGGCAGATTTAAGTAGTGATATATATTTTTCCTCCCCCCCCCCCCCCCCCAAATCATACACAATTCTGTAAGTGCAGCAGCAACAATATGAAAACTGAAGAAAGGATTAGGTAACATAGTAGATGACGGCAGAAAAAGACCTGCACGGTCCATCCAGTCTGCCCAACAAGACAAACTCATATGTGCTACTTTTTGTGTATACCTGACCTTGATTTGTATCTGCCATTTTCAGGGCACAGACCTTAGAATTAGAAACAGGCAGGGTTGCCAGGTGGAAATTTTTTTTCCCACCCAAACCCCGCCCTGAGACACCCGCCCCCACCGTCATCGCCCCCGCCTCCCCCGTCATCGGCCCCACCTCCGCTGTCGTCGGCCCCGCCCAAAACATCACTAACCCCGCCCCCCACTGCTGAAAAAACCGCCCAAAAAACCGCCCTGAAGCCCAAAAGCAGCCCAAAAAACCGCAACCCACCGCGGGCAAAAATTTCCCGCGGCGGGTCGCGGAAAAACGCCCACCTGGCAACACTGGAAACAGGGTGGGTTGAAAAAATTTTTCCTACACAAAGTTAAACCCCGCCCCTGATGTACCCCCGACGTAGTGCTGACGTCATTAACCCCGCCCCTGACATCGTTAACCCAGCCTCTGCGGGGCTTCTATTGGACCAAATTAGACCAATAGAAGCCCCAGAAAACCACCCAATCACCGCAACGCGGCTTTTTAAAAGCCGCCCAATTTCCCGCAGCAGGCAAAAATTGCCCGCAACGGGCCGCGGAAAGCCGCCCAATTGGGCAGGAAAACCACAGACCTGGCAACCTTGCTTAGAAATCTTGCCCAGCACTACCCCGCCTCCCCCGCCACCCAATCTCGGCTAAGCTTCTGAGGATCCATTTCTTCTGAACAGGATTCCTTTATGTTTATCCCACGCACGTTTGAATTCAGTTACCGTTTTCATCTCTACCACCTCCCGGGGGAGGACATTCCAAGCATCCACCACTCTCTCCGTGAAAAAATACTTCCTAACGTTTTTCTTGAGTCTGCCCCCCCCCCCCCCCCCCCCCTTCAATCTCATTTCATGCCCTCTAGTTCTACCGCCTTCCCATCTCTGGGAAAAGGTTTGCTTACGGATTAATACCTTTCAAATAGTTGAACGTCTGTATCACATCACCTCTATTTCTCTTTTCCTCCAGGGTATACATGTTCAGGTATACAAGTTATGCCTACTGCTGCTGCAGTTCTGGTAATGGCTCTAATATCTGTAAGTCTAAGTCATAAAACTGTTAATAAAGTGGAACTATAAAAATCTCAGGTTCCATTGTGTTAGCCTTTTTACCTTACCTTTTATCACATGAAGCTGACCTGTCCACTTGTTACAATCATTTAATAGCTTTTGGCAATTGTACGTGGTCTCCATCTTTTGTCTCTTTCCATGTTTATTACCTCCCTTGTAAAAATGATTTCAAAGTATAAATAGAATAATATCTCTACTTCAGGAAGCAGGTGAAAGGTTGGCTCACTAACTTCTGCCATGATCTACTATGTTACAATGTATGTTCTTAGTCTAACACATACACACACAGTGACACAGGTTGCACATACTGCAGCAGGACACGTTTAACCAGTCCTACCCTGAGATTACAATTATCTCTCTGACCTCATGTGCAAATTTCTTTAGTCACCTTATATTCTAACTCCTCATACCTATCTCTATGTTCCATCTTTGCTTATACCCTATGCTGTCTATTAAAATGTTCTATTACATATTGTACCTGTATACAATATGTAAGCCGCATTGAGCCTGCCATGAGTGGGAAAGCGCGGGGTACAAATGTAACAAAAATAAAAATTGTAAGTAGTATAGTATATTATGCTATACTTTGTATTATTTGAATATTTTTGCTGCTGTAATTGTCTATTGCTTATGTCTGATTTATTCTTACTGTAACATCACCTTGAGTGAATTCTTTCAAAAAGGCAGTAAATAAATCCTAATAATAATTAAAAAAAATAGTACGGAATCTTAGTGAAGATTAGGTGGCAACGCCGGTAATTGGAAAGTGAAACCGGTGCTGGGCAGACTTCTACTGTCTACGCCCTGATCGTGACTGAATAGATATAGATGGGCTGGAGTGTAAATGTTATGGGGTTTTGACATTAGCTTCAGAACTTAGTGCAAGAACAGTGCTGGGCAGACTTCTACGGCCTGTGACCTGAGAAAGGCAAGGACAAATCAAACTCGGCTATAAAGTATCACATACCATGTAAAATGAGTTTATCTTGTTGGGCAGACTGGATGGACCATACAGGTCTTTATCTGCCGTCATTTACTATGCTACATAAAAGTTGTAGCAGTACTGTGCAAGTTTCAGGATCAAAAACTACGATAGTAGGATAGCCTAGAACAGTGATGGGCAACCTTTTGAGCTGTGTCAAAATTCGCCAAAAAAACGAGCATATCAGGGGTGGTGTGTCATTTTGAGAAAATAAAACCCATAATTTTGCGATATTTATAGTTTAAATAACAGAAATGTATAATTGTAATATATAACTGTATTTAATAAACCAAAAACTAATTATTTAACTTACCTGCTTAGTGACTTCTTTGTTCATCTGTCAGTCGGTTTCTTTTGTTGGTCTTGATATTATTTAACTTGTGTGGCGTGCCGTGAACTAAGATAAGTGAGGGGGAGGGGGAATTCTTTAACTAACCTGCCTATTAGTGACTTTTTTGTTGCTGAATTTCATTGGCTAAATCTTCAATTGAAGCCGGGGCAGAGGGAGCAGCAGGGAGGGAACGAGCGGAGGACTCGGAGGGAACCAATAGGAGTGTGCACGGCAAACATGCACCAGGAGGGGGGGGTGATTTCGCGGGGAGGGGGGGCGCATCGGCAATCCGCCCCGGGTATCAGCAAGCCTGGGAAGCCACTGCTTCTCTGTATACGGCCGCGTGTCATCGAAAATGGCTACGCATGTCAGTGCTGACACGCGTGTCATAGGTTCACCATCAGGGGCCTAGAAAGATGATACATTTCATGCTTTAGTTTCCTAGATAAGTATTGCTTTAGTTAGGAATTACCTGACAAATTCTATATGCATGTGTTTCTCTGATGACTATTTGCAATACCTATTGTTTTTAATTTTTCCCCCAGACTTTGTTGTTTGGTCCTACCTCAAAGCTACTGTCTCCATTTCTCGGGAGGAATGTCAGTTGGCACAGTGCACGTGAATTTACTCAGACAAAAACTATTCGTCCTTGCAACAAACAGACTACAATTTCCTCATTTTTCATTCCTAAACCAGCAGGTATCTGTCGTGTATACTTGACAATTGCATGTTTGTAGTTTTGGTCAGAATATACATACAATTTTGTTTTTATTTATTTGGATTTTGCTCACACCATTTCATTGGTAATTTAAGGCGAGTTCATTTTATGAAAAAACAATTAACAAGGAGTGAGGAAACATTGTTTCAGCTGGGGTGCCTTCGTCAGGAGCCAATCTTAACTGTACTAAAACACAGCCAGGTTAAGGCTTTTGACAATGCGCTTGCAGTTTACATCATCCTGCTTTGGCTTCTTCATCTTTGTTTCCTCAGCCCTTGTTGATTGGTTTTGCACGTGATCATGAGGCTTGGAGTTTCTCCGTCTTTTGGTTGAGTTACTTTTATGTACAGCAGGTATTTCCCTGGCCTCAGAGACCTAATTCTAATAACACCTTGTATTTGTTCATACCGGAACTGGCGAACGCCATTATGGTACTTTGTAAGCCACATTGAGCCTGCAAATAGGTGGGAAAATGTGGGATACAAATGTAACAAACAAATAAATAATACCCTAATCAGTCTAGGAGTTGATATTCAAAGTGATTTAGCCAGACAGGAGAGACTCCTGCCCAGGTAAATCGCTCCACTGATATCAGCACTAACTGCTTCAAGCAAAACCAGCTATTTTGTGGGTGATCCGGAGCCACAGTTGACACTTATACGATTGAGAACACAATAGCAGCCATACTGGGACAGACCAATGGTCCATCTAGCCCAGCATCCCATTTCCAGCAGTGGCCAATCCAGGTCACAAGTACCTGGCAAAAACCCAGATCGTAGCGACAGTCCATGCTACAATTCCCAGAGTGGAGGACTGGCCTAATGGTTAGCGCAGCGGACTATGATCCTGGCAACCTACGTTCAATTCCCATTGCAGCTCCTTGTGACATTGGGCAAGTCATTTAACCCTCCTTTGCCCCAGGTACCAAAACTTAGATTGTGAGCCCTCTAGGGACAGAGAAAGTACCTGCATATAATGTGCACAGCACTGCATACATCTAGTAGCACTACAGCAATGATTAGTAATAGTAGTAGCAAGCAGTGGTTTCCTCACAGGATATTCAGCACTTATTCCCATCTAAAACACAGTCCTATGTTTGACTGGTTTAACTTAAGCTGTTAGGTGTTATCGCATTTAACCAGATAAATGATAGCGAGCCGCACATAACTGGATGTTCTGCGCCAGTACCCTGACAAGGCCCTGCCTTGAATACCAAGGCATAATGCTAGTGATTGTTTACAGTCTTAACACAAGTTATGCACTTAAATCATAAACAAGCCCCATGCAGAGATATTTGATTTAGCTCAGCCCTTTTTCAGTTGTAGTCAAGGTGAGCTACATTTAGGTTCAGTGGGTGTTTTCCCTGAGTTCATGGTAGTAAATCTAGACCGTGTACTTGAGGCAATGGAGGGTGAGCTAACTTGCCTCAGATCACAAAGAGCATTAATGGAATTTGTTTCCTCAATTTCCTGGCTCTCGGCCTGGCGCTCTATCAGCCTCCCTAATACTAGAACATTGTGCGCCCAACATTGTAGGCGCAAGTTATAGAATAAGGTCAGTTGAGAGCTGATAATTGGTATGAGTAATAATAGGTTATAATTGGTGCTAATTAGTTATACAATAGCGACTAAGGGTAGTTATGCATATATTTGGCACAGTGAAATCCCAGAGCACATAACTTTAACAGGAGCGTGATGCAGGGATGGGTAGGTCAGGCACGTGTCTGACAGTTATGAGCGCAAGTTCTAGAATACTAACACCTAACTCCCATTATAGAATTTGTGCTTAGCAAGCAGCATTCCAGCACCTAAATTTCAGCAACCTTTTGAGAAGTTACCCCCTAGGTGATTACTATGCTAATTTTCTTGGTAAAGGTTTGTAATGTATATTACCTGTCAGGTTACTAAAATGATTCCAAACATAAGCACCCCCCCCCCCCTTCCAAATGAGTCTATGCGTGGAAAGCTGGAATGGCAAGACCAAACTGCATTGGGCTGATGATCTAAGTGTTTGCAGACAGAAGCTTTTACCCCTAACCTCAATCCCTGAAACATATTGACTACATATGGAAAAAAGTGAAATCAATTACTATGATCTTTTGTTCATTCTCTAACAAGAAGCAAAAACATTTTTTTTTCCAGGCAAAGAGAATAAGAGAGAGAGAGCACAGGTTGCCCAGTCCTCACCAGCTATCACCTGGAAAAGCAACAAAAGAAAAGCCGATGTAAGCTGGAAGGAACCGTGCCATAAGAGGAGCAGTACTGAACTCTTCCAAGGAATTGCAGAGGGAGACGAGCCATGTTTCAGATCTGAGACACCAAAGAGGCAGGAGTGGGATTACAACCCAACTTCTCAGTCACAGGAGGTTCAACAGGTTGATTTTAATCTAGCTTCCACGTGGAAGGAAATCCAGCTACAAGACCATACATTACTTACCAGTCCTCATAAATTAACAGAGCAGAATATGTTCTTGAAAAGCAACTATGAAGTGTCTAATGCAGCTGAATATCAGCCTTGTGCTAGGCAGGATGAGAATGGAGACTCTGGAAGTCAACTTGATTTTACCCAAGACTCTGAGGGCCACCATGTTATTGCACACAGGAGCAAACATGATTCAGTTAGTTTAAGTGAGTTTATTAGTAACAGAAAGATGACTACAGTGGAAATAAGTAGTCCCACCCTGAGAGATCAGTGGGACTTGGAGAACAGTGACCCTACAGAAGTGGAAAGAAGCTTCTCTCCTACTGGCAAGCAGAGAAGTGCCTGGAAAGTGGAATCTCTGAAATGCCAGGAAAAAGTCTCTAGGTTTCCTTGGAAAAGAGAAAGTCCTGCTAAAGCTACATTTGGCATCAAATCTATGAGCCTTGAGGAGGAGGAGGAGCAGATTGTATCAGAAAGCCAGTTGTTCACTCAAGACAGCCAGGGACATACAGTCATATCCCACCATTATCTCCACAGCAGTCCTAGAAAGAAAGTACTGGCTCTGCACGACAGGACAAACCAGCTTCAGAGCAACGAGGGAATCACTATTAAGGCTCTCCCTTCTAAGGACTGCTGTAGGATTTTCTCTTGTTGCACAACAGATGCTTTGGCCAACTCACAGGACCTGGATCTACAGTCTCACTATAGTCTTTTCTTTACACAGGATTCTGAAGGAAATACAGTTATTAAACATGTGTGATTATTAAACAAATCACATAACTTACTGCCCTTTCCCCCCCTGGGTGGTAGTTCTAAAATGCACCCGAAAGCAGAGCTTGACCTAGACTAAAATGTACTGGCAAGCAGGAGCTGTTCATGTCTGAAATTTCACTGCTGTCCCGCCCCATCCACTTGAAAAAAAAACAAAACTATTTAATGTGCTGCTTAATTTCTTTTTAATTTGAAAACATGTCCAAGAGCTGAGTATGGGCAGGGTGGGTAGCCCAAATGCAGAGACAGCTGCTGTAGACCCGATTCAGCATGTCATCTTTGTCTCAAATTTAATTGAATTTTGCTTTTTTTAGATGTGGACATGGAATTTTGGCACTTAATACCTCTCCTAGGGTCTACATAGTTACATGTCCATCATATCTCATTCAGCTAATAGCACAATGCTGTCATCTAACGGAGACAAAAAGGCAGTAAGACTGTGACTATAGATGTGTAAAAAAGTGGAAGGCAGTTATCTCTCCTGTACAGCGATGTTAGTACCCACTAAAAGATGCCACAGACATGGTCAGACTTGCTAATTTATTATATATTTAAGACCATTACTCTTTTAAGGTTTAATATGTATGCATATGGGTAGAACAAGTTTCTATTAACTCCTGCACACTTTTAACCTCAGAATCATTTTGTAATCCTCATGCATTGGTTACTACTCTCTGTAAAAGCTCCAGGGAATTCCAAAATTACCCACGCTTATATCAATTTATTTTTTTGATTGGTGCCATTGTCCAGGTCCTGCCACTTCTGAGGAAGTGGAACTGATCTTTCAGCCATCATGCTGTGAGGTCTGTAGTTTGTATATAGCAGGTTCTTAAATGGGACTGGCTGGGTTTTAAGGTGATTTCAGCAGAAAAGTCCATCGGTCACAATTTAGTCTGGCAGGAATGAGGCTGGACATACATTTTAGTTATGTCAGTTTTGCCATGATTACACATTTGTTTATATGTTTATCTTTTTAGCTTCATAACTCATTGGCTTTGATATTTAAATATGATTTTATAACATTGTTTATAATGTGTGTGTATGGTGGGGGTTGTTCATAATATATTTTTCTTTGTTTGTGAGATACGATATGAATTTTGCAAACAATTGTGTGTTCTATGTATATACTAGTAAAACATGCCCGTTTCAGGCGCAAATGAAACAGGCGCTAGCAAGGTTTTCCTCCTGAACCGCCCCGCCTCCCTCCCTGCTCACCCCTTCGGCGTTGTGAAGGCACTGACCGCCATTGTTGCGGACCTCGTCAACGTACGCCAACGCCACCTTCAATGTGCTGAGTCGTTGGTTGTGAAGCCACTGACGCCATTGCTCCGCCCTCGACGTCATCCTGTTTGTTGACGCCCCAACACAGTGATTTCGGTGGCTTCACCACCACGAACCCTTCGAACCGGAAGGAAGTGCCCGGCGGACCTGACAGTGACGTCAGTGTCCTCAGAACGTTGAGGGTGAGTTTTATTATATAGGATATTGTTTTTTAAAACTCCTGACAGACTTCTGAGCCAAAACAAAGTGTCGGGTCTTTTAATAAAAGCTATTTTTAAGAGCACACTTCTTTTAATGTGTGTTTTCTCTTACATATTCATCGGGATAGTTTTGACTCATGGGGGGGGGGGGGGGGGGGGGGTGTCAGAGAGAGATTTGTCTTTAGCCCCAGTCCTTTTTATACTGAATTGCTGTTGGTTAAGCAGTTGCCATGCTTTGTTTAGGATGAGCCCTTTATCTTCACTAAGGTGGGGGGTCTTTTACTAAAAAAGATTAGCTCGTTATCTGCAGCATGGCCCAAAGGAATAAAATGGGCCCTGATGCAAATAACTCCTAGCAAGACACTCAATTGATTCTTCTCAGCCACCAAGGATCTTCTTTTGCTGAGAAGAGGCAACAGAAATGGCAAAGACACCCTACTAACTTCAATGGAGACAAAGGCCTCCTGCTAAACAAAGCATGGCAACCACTCATTCAAAAGAAATTCAGTGTAAAAAGGACTGGGCCCAAGGACAATTGTCTTTCTGCACCCCCCCCCCCCCCCCCCCCCTTCCTAAAGTTTTTAGAATATGACCCACAGGAATTCCCCCCCAACTGTCCCAATGAATTTCCAGCCCCATTCCCGTCAATTTAAAATCATGACCAATGAACTTTCCTACCAAAATCTCCTTCCTTCCTAAGGAAACTACCCATCTCAAAACCCTAGCCAATCGTATTTGAGAACCCACTATAAAGACAAAGTGCAGCCCTCCCAGTAGACCCTGGGATCTTGCCAGGTACTTGTGACCTGGATTGGCCACTGTTGGAAACAGGATACTAGGCTTGATGGCCCTTCTGCTCCACTACGGCAAATGCCTATGTTCTGACCCTGCAGGAAGCCCAGAGTCTGCTAGCTGCAACCATCGGTTCCACTTATGCAGATGCGGCAAGACCCAGCTAACTGCAACAACCATGCCACCAGCCGCAGAAGCTTAAGAACAATTTTTGATCTGTTATCAGACTAGTTCTAAATAAATTGATTCAAATCTGTTTTTCATTTATTGTATAAGCAAATAATAGCAAACAAGGGTATAAGTACTAATGCCTCGTGTTTTTATGGCAAGTTCATACTAGAAAAATACAATTTACAAAATAATTTATTTATATGTTTATTAAAATTACCTTTAACCAAAATGCCTCTATTTTCCAGTCCATAGTACCACATTCTGTACTGTTTACCTAAAATGCACCATACAAAAATGTATGTACTCAAGGCCCTTCTAAATACAGTCAGTCTTTCAAGGCAAAAACCAAAACTTGCACTTAACACAGTATTGCCTAATCTACTTCCTGGTATACATAAGGCTGTGCATAGTACAGAAAACTGCCTACCTTGATGATTTTAGACTTCGAATAGGTCAAAAAATATCGCAAGCAGTTTTCCTTAAACAAAAATGTTAAAATATGACCTATAATGTAGAACTTTCTGAAACTCTCTTGGGGCCCTGTTTACTAAACCGCACTAGCGTTTTTAGTGCCCGCTAAAACTAGAGACACCCTTAGGAATATATGGGAGTCTCTAGCATCTAGTGCATGCTAAAAATGCTACTGCACCTTAGTAAACAGGGCCCTTGGTTTGGTGCATGAAAACAGGCAGAAATTACAAAGATACCCTTTTTTTGTAGCATGGCATGTAACAGAGCTAGTTTTTGAAGCATCACATCTAGTGACTAGAACAGACACACTATCTCATCAAAACCCTAGTTTTGTAGCTTGGACCAGATGTCAGCTTTGTAAAATATATGTAAAGCTTGAAATGTGCTGGACTGCAAAGTCCCTTCTTGCAACTTAAAAAAAAAAAAAAAAAGACTTACAAAATTGTTTTTCATTATATTTTGAAGACAGTTTCAAAATCATTTACTAAGGTAAAGCAAGAAACGGGTACAGACTTCCACAGCATGTCTGCTTTGATTTAGAGATGGACAAAAGGGGGGGGGGGGGGGGGTAGAGATTAACATCTTCAAATCTTCATGCAATATTTTATAAAGAAAACATTTTGCTGCATAAAAATGCAGATGAGAAGTTTGGAGGTACTTTAACTGACAGATTTTACAGGTAACCCTGTGTAGTTTTCTCTTTGAAAGTTAGCTACAAGGGCTGTAGGTTCAAAGTGACACTGGACAGTGCAGTAATAGGGGCTATTAAAAATGGCACTATATATTTCTTGCAGATTAACAGTTACTCAAGTTTCTTTATTAGTACTATGGATCTAGCTCCAAGGCTGTTCCCAGAAAATCCTTTTTGAATAAGACCCTGTCTCTGAACATTTCTCACATAGTAAACGATGGAGAGGGAGTGAGGTTCTTCTAATGGTTTAGACAGAGCTTCCATACAAGAACTTAAGAAGTCACTTTATGAAAATGTTGACTGGAGTGGAGAAAAACTCACACAGATTTTTCTTCTCCCACACTGCAGTGGGAAGAGCAGGCTGGCTACACCTGGATATGCTACAAGAAAGAATCTTCACACAACCAGGGCCTGAAGGTCAGCTGGAATAGACATTTTTTCTTTGCTCTGCTACCTGGGATATTTAAGGAACTAATTTTTAAGCGGAGAACTAAATGCATAGGCCATGTAATTGGTGTATTGTTCCATACGGGCACCCATGACTTTATTAGGAAACTTTGTGTGATGTTTGCTAACCTATTAACGAACAGCTTCCAATCAGAATAAACTGGTGGCTTCTAGCAATTGTAGGGACGCTATAAGAGTAGGACATTTATACACTGCATATGGCAGACCAAAGATTAACATTTGGAGAGGTGCTGAGTGTATATGATAAATAGGCATTTGGCCAAGGCTCTAGTTGCATGTGTGTATAAATAACAGCTGATAGAAGAAAACTATTTACGCATTTGAGATAGATAACCTGTTACTGAAGACTTTGGAGCTACACCGGAAGTGTTTTGGGGTTTTTTTTTTTTGACGTGCAATACAGTATGGACATAAACATGAAAAATGTAACAAGATTTTCTCCATTAAACCTATCCAGTCTCCCAAAATCAAAGCATCTCAAGCTGTTGGAAAACCCATTTTCTCCAACAGGAATCGTTCTCTTTACCTTAAAAAGCTAGGTTTCAAGAAACAAACTAAAACGTGGGCCCCGTTGGTGAAAGGCACTACAAAACTGCCTTACGATGCTCTTGTGGGGGTCACAGGCCTCAGGTGATTGCCCTGTGGCTATGAGGTACTCACTAATTCAAAAAAAAAAAAAACCGACACCTTTCCTTTCAATAACAAGTAAAGGTGAACTAGGTGCTTGCAGGGGTGTAACATGCTCCTTATATAGTTCTAAACTATTCAATACTTATTAATTCCTATCTCCCTCCTTCAGAGCAAATTTTCGTCTTACAACTTCCGAGATAAGATTAATGGGGTCTTCTTCCTTCAGTGAAGTTTGATTCCTGCCAGACCTATAAGAGAGAAAAATCTAATTTAGTAACAGCATTTCTCATCTAATGATACCTACCTGCGTAATTCAGCAATTCTTGGTACATGATCATACATTAGAATACGGGTATTATTTACTAACAGTTAACGAGGTCTGTGATAAATAGTGTGCAGGACACCTCAGGGTCAAAAAAGTTAAAACCAAGTCAAATCAACTTTTGCTCCTTTCATAGTAACATAGTAGATGACGGCAGAAAAAGACCCGCACGGTCCATCCAGTCTGCCCAACAAGACAAACTCATATGTGCTAGTTTTTGTGTATATCTTACCTTGATTTGTAACTGTCATCTTCAAGGCACAGACCGTATAAGTCTGCCCAGCACTATCCCTCCCCCCCCTCCCACCACCGGTTCTGGCACAGACCGTATAAGTCTGCCCAGCACTATCACCAGCCCCGCCTCCCACCACCAGCTCTTAGCACTAAGGAAATCAATTGGAAAGGTGTCCAAACTTTTGTACAAGCTATACTCACTATTATTTTTGACACAATCATCAAATGTAGAAATTAGGTCTTGCCTGATAATTTTCTTTCCATTAGTACTTTCCACATTTCCAGAACCTATGGGATAGTTGTGTCCATCAACAAGCAGGTGGAGATAGAGAACTGAAAACTGAGCCGAGACGTCTCTCTTGGCACCCAGTTCAGCTAAACAACTTGCTAACCTAACACTAGCAAGATGAGCAAACGTGTGGACCTCTCATCTCTGGACAATTTGTAGAGAAGAGATATGCAGGAAGCCCCATGCAAGGTGACAGTCATTATTTAACCCATTACTTCGCGCCATCTAAACATCTCAGAAACCTCGAGGAGGCTGTGGAATAGTGGGAAGGACTAATGGAAAGAAAATCATCAGGTTAAGACCTAATTTCTCCTTCCATTACGTAGCTCACCACTATTCCAGAACCTGTGGGATGTTCAAAAGCAATCCCTAGAGTGGGTAGGAGCCTGGTGCCACTGAGGACCAGAGCCCCAAAACTAGCTTCCGAGCGTGGCTTGGCAAAGGTATGCCGCGTCGACCATGTCGCCACCTTGCAAATATCCACCGGAGACAGTAAGGTAGCCTCCGCCCAGGATGTCACAGTACACCTCATAAAATAAGCCCGCAAGGCCTTAGGAGCCTGCTTCCTCACAAGCAAATAAGCTAACACGATAAGTCTCCTTCAGCCATCTACCAATTGTGGGATTGGAAGCCATAAGGCCAAGCCTCTGTTTACCAAAAAGCACAAACAGTCTGATTTACAAAACTCATTCATGATTTCCAGATATCTAATGAGGGCTCTACGTACATTGAGAAACTTCAAGGAAGAATACTGAGCCTTTTCGTCACTCTGCAAAAAGGATGGAAGCTCCAGTTTCAAGGGTCAGAGGATTTGATATACCACCTTTCTGTGGTACAGCCAAAGCGGTACTCTCTCTGTCCCTAGTGGGCTCACAATCTAAGTTTTGTACCTTGGGCAATGGAGGATTAAGCAATTGGTCGAGATGAAATAGTGATACCACTGTCGGAAGAAAGGAAGGAACCGTGCACAGGGAGATCCCTGCCTCCAAAAAGAAAAGAAAGGGACCCTGACAAGACAGCCTGAAGCCCCAAAACCCTACATGCCAACGCAACAGCCACCAAGAACATTATCTTTAGCGCAACATCTTTCAAAGAGATCCAGAGGAATTTAAAAGGAGGCTTCTGAAGAGCCCAAAGCACTAAATTAAAGTTCCACTCGACATGGCATATGAAAGGGAGGCCGCAAACAGCCTGCTCCCTGCAAGAATTGAATGATATCCAGGTGAGCTGCATGAGAAGTCTTCTGTAGTCGGCCCCTGAAACAGGCTAAACCCACAACCATTTCTGAAGACCGGCTTGGAGAAACGTTAGGATGTGTGTGATCTAAGCAGAGAAGGGAGAAAGTCCATGCTCAGACCACCAGCCCTGAACGTCCTCCACACCTTCGCATACATCATGAATGTATAGCGTTTCCAAGCCTGAAGACGGTAGCAATGATCGAATCAGAATAGCCTTTTCGTCTCAGCCAAGCCTTTTCAATGACCAAGCTGTAAGACCAAAAGGGTATGGATTCACTATGAGCACTGGACCTTGCTTCAGTAGGCCGTGCACCTGTGGAAGTACAGAAGCGGAGAACCCCATCGGTCCACTATCAGCTGAAGCCCCTGGCTGGATCCCATTCTCCTGGGTTCAAGGAGTGCCTGCTGACAAAGGCCATCTCTACATTCAAGGACCCTGTGATGTAAGCTGCCGACAAACCGGGGGTTCCTTCGTTCCTGGCCGTGCGAACAGGTACTGCTAGACCACCAGGGATAGTGGCGTAAGGAGAGGGGAGGTGACGGGGGAGGGAAGTTGATGAGGGGAAGAAAAATCTCTGTTTCCTGGCCCGGAGCGCTGCTGCTAGCTGCCCGGCTGCATCGTGTCTGAGTCCGGCTCTCGGCGATTCAAAATGGCCGCTGAGAGTTGAAGCTGCCTCGCGAGACTTCAACTCTCGGCGGCCATTTTGAAATGCCGAGAGCCGGAATCCCACACGATGCAGCAAGGCACCTACCAGCACCGCTACGGCCAGGAAAGAGGGGGGTCTTTCTTTCCTGCCCCAACCGAACAGGTACCTCTAGACCAACAGGGACACAACCGTAAGGGGAGGGGAAAGGAGTCCGGTGCCGGCTAGGGCCCGTTTCATCAAAGGCAGAAACGGGCCTTTTTTACTAGTTAAAAATATATCATCCTTTGGGAGCATTATGTTCAGCAGAAAATAATTTATTAGATATACTATCTGCGCTCTACCACCTTTGAGGTTGAAGGCCCAGGCCTATGGAATTTCTTACCTTTTGACTTACGCAAGGTTGAACAAATTCTGATATTTTACAAGCAAAGGCCTATTTTAAAAAGCCTTTTCATTAAAATTAGGTATTCATTGTGCGATTTATGAATAATAAAGGAACAGTTTTTGGAAATTATGAGATGTTTTATAAGATTATTATATGGCGTTATATCAGGTGTGATTATGATGATATCCTGTGGTCAATTTATTACGTTATGTATATTGTGTATGTTTTACCACTGTAATCCTCCAAGAATTTCAAAACGGGGAAGGATATAAATGTTTTTATAAATACATAAATAGTACAGAGGCTCTCAGCCCAGTTCGCAAAACACACATAGCCAGGTTTTCAGGATATTCACAATGAATAGATACGTGGATAAAAAAAAAAATATTTATTAAAAATAGGTGGAAATAAAATTAGAAAGCCCGATATTTCCACCTATTTTTAATAAATATTATTTTTTGCATTCACGTATCCTACTAGGACTAGGGAGCATGCGATGAAACTACAGTGTAGTAAATTTAAAACAAATAAGAAGAACGTTTTCTTCACCCAACGCATAATTAAACTCTGGAATTCGTTGCCGGAGAACGTGGTGAAGGCGGTTAGCTTGGCAGAGTTTAAAAAGGGGTTAGACAGTTTCCTAAAGGACAAGTCCATAAACCACTACTAAATGGACTTGGGAAAAATCCACAATTCCAGGAATAACATGTATAGAATGTTTGCACGTTTGGGAAGCTTGCTAGATGCCCTTGGCCTGGATTGGCTGCTGTCGTGGACAGGATGCTGGGCTCGATGGACCCTTGGTCTTTTCCCAGTGTGGCATTACTTATGTACTTATGTCCTCTACTTGGCTCACTTTTATTACATAGAGCAGTGATTTAACCTATTGTGATGTCATAGTGGCTCATTCCACCAATAAGAGCCAACCTCATTAGTGATGTCACAATGGCTTGATTGTATAGAATGTTTGTACGTTTGGGAAGCTTGCCAGGTGCCCTTGGCCTGGATTGGCCGCTGTCGTGGACAGGATGCTGGGCTCGATGGACCCTTGGTCTTTTCCCAGTGTGGCATTACTTATGGTTGTTTTCCATCTTGGAATTTGCAGATCGGTTACCCTGTTGTTTTCTTGGATATTCACAATGAATATGCAGGAGAAATTTATGTGTACTACTTCCACTGTAGGCAAATTTATCTCATGCATATTCATTGTGGATTTTTTGAAAACCTGACTGGCTAGGTGTGTCCCAAAGACTTGGTTAAAATCTACTGACATAGATATAATGTTCTGAGATCACTAAATTCCCCCTCCCCTCCCCGATACTTATGCAATGGAAAAAACAGACCCAGACCTAGCAAGTAGTGGATTATGCATCTCCTAGCTCTTCCAGGATGTTTTATCTATATGATCAGAATCATTTCTTGTAAGATTTCTGTACTTACCAGTCCTTATTCTGTTTCATCCTATGAATGTCCTTAAGAATGCCCATCATGTCCGCAAAACTATTGGACTTTGAAAGAGACAAAGACTCCTCCTCTTCCCCAGCGACATTTGTGTCTTTTTGTCCTTGAGCAGCAAAATCTGATGCAGTAAAATCTGATGTCGAAGCACCAAACAGAGAGACAGATGACAGTTCTGGGCTGTCCAATTCTTCCTCCTCCGTGATGTCACTGATGACAAAAGAGGTGGTTGACTGAAGCGGGGATCCAAGACACGGCAACGATGAAGACAGGTTTGAACTTCCTGATGGGAAATCTGGGAGCATTAAAGTGGAAGCTGAAACACAAACAAGTATACATACAGTCTGAAATTAATACAGCTAATTCAGTCTTCTAAATACAGTATCAGAAGGGAGAATAATAAAAATTTAGTTCTAGGAAGAAGTTCTTTGTCCCCTCCACCTTCCCCTACTTAAGACATTAGCTAAAGTACCATTGCTGTTTGGTTTCCAGTCATCTCCTGGACAACAGCAGCAAATCCCCCCCCCCCCCCATATGTGACTCATAGCAGCAAGCAGTTTTAAAGTGCTGACTGCCACAGGCTGAATATTCAATGTCCAGTCACTGGTACTGAAGATCTGGGTCAACCATGGACACAGAAGTTATGCAGGTGCCGACTCCTACATGACTCTGCCCACAGATCGTCTTGACACTAATTACATAGCGCGGTAGTGGTCAGAGGGGGATTTTCAGCTGCACTGTGGGGGTTCAGTGCCACTGAATATCCAGAGGCAGCCCACTAATTGCGGTTTAAGCAGTTAAGAGTGTTTTCAGCCTGCTTAAACCCCTTTGTAAATGAGTTACATGAAAATGTATCAGGCACCAAAGGACTAATATAAATCACAGATTTACTTTTTTAATATATTAAATGAACACATTCCCAATACACTATCTTAACTATAGAACATTACAAACCAGCTGATCATGGAAAGTGTGCTATCTAAAGAATATAGTAATTTAGTAGATGACAGCAGATAAAGACCTGCACGGTCCATCCAGTCTGCTCAATAAGATAAACCTATAGCATATGGTATGATATGATATTACATGTGCATACTTGATCTTGATCTGTCTTTGTCATTTTTGGGGCACAGACCCTATAAGTCCGCCCAGTACTGGCTTTATTCCCCAACTACTGGACTTGCTATCGAAACCACACTCCAGCCCATCCAGATCTGTACAACCATGATTGGGGCACAGACCGTAGTATTCTGCCCAGCACTGGCCTTTATTACCATCTAAGCAACACTATGTTTGTTTTGATTCCATTCTCATTCCATATTAGGATTCCTTTGTGTTTATCCCACACATTTTTCAATTCTGCTATCGTTTTTGTCTCCACCACTTCCTACGGGAAGGCATTCAAGGTGGCTACCACTCTCTCCGCAAAAAGGCACAAATTTCATTAACTCTGCAGCAGCCAAGAGAAGCAAAGCGCTCTGCAAAGACCATCATCAGTTTAAGTGTAATGAGACAGTGAGAGTGAAAATTCTTAGGAGAGACTAGCTTTGGTCAGTCTGTTACTTCTTTCAGCAGATGAGTATTTTAGGACAGTGGTCTGCTCGCACCTGAATCTCCAGCTACAATTTTAGCAATCTGGCTTCGCAAGTGACTCAGCTCATCCTGCAGCCGTGCCGTCCGATTAAGACCAGAAAAGCCTGGTTTCTTCAGGGCACTTGAGGTTTCCTCTTTAATTCTTAGATTAGGCACTGATGAATTCCTCTGCATCACCAGCAGGGGGCTGGGCTTCCACTTATACTTCAGTGGTCTAGTGTCACTCCTAAAACAAAACCATTAGAAAAAATGTCACTACATGTAAGAAAAGAAAAACATTTACCGGAGTTCTGACAGTCTCCTCCACCAGCTGAGAACACAAATTCCATTTTGAGACTGGTTACCTCACACAGATTACTTCCCTGATAACCTTCAATGTGGAAGCAACAAAACTCATTTTAACACACACACTCACTGAATAGTACTTTATGCTGCAACAAAACATAGCATACCTGACTCTAGCATACGTTTCATCTTCATCTGCTGCAATCCAAGCAATATCAGCCAATGTGGGTACAAAAGGGGCATCACACAAATATATCTCAGATATGTCTGGGAGGACCTACAAGAACCAAATATAGTTAAGTTCCAAACTATTATCTGTTTATATTCAGATTCAACAATAAGCCTCACATGTATCACAGCAGAGATACCGTATTTTTCCGACTATAAGACGCACTTTTTTCCCCCAAAATTTGGGAGGAAAATGGGGGGTGCGTCTTATAGTCCGAAGGTAGCGTTTTTGGACCTCCGTCCCGTACTTACACGATTCCATGTTCCCTGGTGGTCTAGTGACGTCGGGGCAGGAAAGAGCCCCCTCTTTCCTGCCCATCGCGCTGCTCTCCGTGCTCCTCAATGCTTTCTGACGGTCTCGGCGAGATTCAAAATGGCCGCCGAGACTTCAATTCTCGGCGGCCATTTTGAATCTCGCCGAGACAGTCAGGCAGCAATGCATACAGGAGTATGGAGAGCAGCGCGCTGGGCAGGAAAGAGGGGGCTCTTTCCTGCCCCGACGTCACTAGACCACCAGGGAACATGGAATCGTGTAAGTACGGGACGGAGGTCCAAAACTCGGACAAGACGCACCGGAGCACCTAGGTTTTAGAGGAGGGAAAGAGGAAAAAATTTTTTTTCCTATTTCCCTCCTCTAAAACCTAGGTGCGTCTTATGGTCCGAAAAATACGGTAAATCAAACCAAACCTTTTCCATACCTCAAAATGAGCTCTAGGGCAAGGTTTCAAAGGAAGATTTGACCCAATTCTTCTTACAACACTGCGGGCTGAGCCATAGGGTTTGTTTTGCCACACTGGAATAGTCTGTGGAAGAAAAAGATTTATCAAAGGCCATAACCTGAAGGAAATGCCCCAATAGTAGTCCATACTATCTTCAATTTCAAATTAAACTGAGCGCATCAGCCAAACAAAATACCTCATATTCAAAGTTAATTTAAAGAAGATATCAATATGCAAGCAGATATCATGTCAACTCAACAGTTAAGGGCCAGAATGAGAAAAATCAGAAGTGGATATTAAAATCCATTCCACATTTTAACATGCCAAATCAATGTTCTTTGTAATTCATGACCCTTAACCCTTTATCTGTCATCACATCACAATCAGACATAAAACTGACACCTGTTTTAATATTGGTGGGGACTAGAAGCAATGAGGCAAAGTGAAGAATGCATCATTTATTTACTTGATAGTGATATTTATCAGATTATACGCCTGTATACCTTATTGCCCATGCCACAAGAATCAGAAAAGTGTCCTTTGATGTGTTCTGTTTTTTTTATTTTTTTAAGAGTGAAGCATGAAACTAATAGCCAGAGCCTGTCAGAAAATGAGGGCGATTGTTAAGGTCCATGATTATATCTTATTAAGGTTAAAAACTAAATGTTTGATTGGGTACGATATTTGAAATCCCTGAAAGCTGTTTATTTATTTGTTCTATCTAACCCAGAGGTATCTAATAAAGAGGAAACTGATGCAGCCTTGGGTGATTTATTTACTCCTAAGTATTGGTGGGTGGACTACCTACCGTCTTATTTATTTATTGCATTTGTATCCCACATTTCCCCACTTATTTGCAGGCTCAATGTGGCTTACATAGTTTTGTTAACATTGTCGTTCAAGGATATCGGACACAGTTAGTATAGTGCAGAGATTCGGTAGGGAAGAGAGAAGGAGGAGGGAGTGGTTAGGGTGGTTACAGAAGGTGGGCTTTCATAACTGAGTGGGTTGGTGAGGTGGATTATTGAGGTTGGTTCTCATTGTAGGCTTTGTTGAAGAAGTATGTCTTCAGCGATTTGGGAGGGATAAATATACCCTAAAAATTAAACAGCGTGTGGAGCATACCTCTGGGATGGGTAAAACAAATAAATAAAGCTTTCCAAAACCATAAGCTGAACAGTTATTTATCATCTGCTTGGAAAACTACTATCATGTTTTATCATTACCATGCTCTAACATGAATTATCATGCTTTATCATTATCTGCCTTACAATATTTGCTTGTTATTCTACTATCCTGCTTTATCATTATCATGTTACCCAAGATCCTTATGCAATACTAAATGTATAATTTCTTATATATTTCCACTATCCATGATGTATTGTAAGCCACATTGAGCCTGCAAAGAGGTGGGAAAATGTGGGATACAAATGCAACAAATGGCTGGTGCCCAGGACGGCGCAGAATCGGACTTGGGTTTGCCGCCCCTCCCCCACTTACAGCCGCGCCTGTGTCCATGGCAGAGGCCGCACGCGCTGGCCCGGGCAGAAGGGGGATCCGGGGCACATCGGCCACTTCTTAGCTCATCTTTCAGCACAGCAGCAGTCGGGCTTCCTCCTTGGGAAACGGAGAAACCAAAAGTCAACGAGAACGCTGTAAGCAAGAGAAAGCGATTTACCGGAACCCCCCCTCCCCTCCCCCAACAAATACGCCAAGCCTGGGAGCGGAGTCCGGATCCGGCCCCCCTTCCACTCACCGCTTCACGCGCGGGCGACCGGCCAAGCGATATAACGGGACTCAGAGCTGGCGCGCGCGCTGCCCGCGTCCACGGTGACCTCTTACGCACCACGCAACGACCCGCCGGTCCGCCAAGCTCACAGGCACAACCCGCCGCGGCCGCCGCCAACCACCACCGCCCCCTCCCCTTTCAGCGGTCCAAAGGACAGGTCGTCCGTTCTGCCGGACGTGACGTCACCGCGCTTTTGCGTAACGCGTCCTTTCCTGCCTTCAAAGGTGACGGAGGAGGTAAAAGAAAGAGAGAGACGACGCGTCTCCATGGCGACGACTGCGTGGGTGGGTGGGTTCTGGAGCGCAGTTAGGGTTCTACTATATACCCCGTCCTTGCCGGACTCCACCAGTCCGGTTTTTCAAGACAGCCACTATGAATGCACAAATTTACAGGCACTACTTCCACTAGTGAGGTAATTAAATTCGCCGATGACACAAAATTATTCAGGGTCGTCAAGTCGCAGGAGGAATGTGAACGATTACAGGAGGACCTTGCGAGACTGGGAGAATGGGCGTGCAAGTGGCAGATGAAGTTCAATGTTGACAAGTGCAAAGTGATGCATGTGGGTAAGAGGAACCCGAATTATAGCTACGTCTTGCAAGGTTCCGCGTTAGGAGTTACAGATCAAGAAAGGGATCTGGGTGTTGTCGTCGATGATACGCTGAAACCTTCTGCTCAGTGTGCTGCTGCGGCTAGGAAAGCGAATAGAATGTTGGGTGTTATTAGGAAGGGTATGGAGTCCAGGTGTGCGGATGTTATAATGCCGTTGTATCGCTCCATGGTGCGACCGCACCTGGAGTATTGTGTTCAGTACTGGTCTCCGTATCTCAAAAAAGATATAGTAGAATTGGAAAAGGTACAGCGAAGGGCGACGAAAATGATAGTGGGGATGGGACGACTTTCCTATGAAGAGAGGCTGAGAAGGCTAGGGCTTTTCAGCTTGGAGAAGAGACGGCTGAGGGGAGATATGATAGAAGTGTATAAAATAATGAGTGGAATGGATCGGGTGGATGTGAAGCGACTGTTCACGCTATCCAAAAATACTAGGACTAGAGGGCATGAGTTGAAGCTACAGTGTGGTAAATTTAAAACGAATCGGAGAAAATTTTTCTTCACCCAACGTGTAATTAGACTCTGGAATTCGTTGCCGGAGAACGTGGTACGGGCGGTTAGCTTGACGGAGTTTAAAAAGGGGTTAGATTCCTAAAGGACAAGTCCATAGACCGCTATTAAATGGACTTGGAAAAATTCCGCATTTTTAGGTATAACTTGTCTGGAATGTTTTTACGTTTGGGGAGCGTGCCAGGTGCCCTTGACCTGGATTGGCCACTGTTGGTGACAGGATGCTGGGCTAGATGGACCTTTGGTCTTTCCCAGTATGGCACTACTTATGTACTTATGTACTTATATGCAAATCTAGCTCATTCATATTTAATATGAGCAGAACCGCAGCCTTGTCCTATTCCTCCCATCTCCTCCCCATGGAAGGTGGCCCTCTGTCAACAGGGAGATATTGAAGTGTGGAGGAGTGGCCTAGCGGTTAGGGTGGTGGACTTTGGTCCTGAGGAACTGAGTTCGATTTCCACTTCAGGCACAGGCAGCTCCTTGTGACTCTGGGCAAGTCACTTAACCCTCCATTGCCCCATGTCAGCCGCATTGAGCCTGCCATGAGTGGGAAAGCGCAGGGTACAAATGGAACAAAAATAAAATAGATACTATTGGAGATTCTACATGGAATGTTGCTATTCCACTAGCAACATTCCATGTAGAAGGCTGCGCAGGCTTCTGTTTCTGTGAGTCTGTCGTCCTGCACGTACGTGCAGGACGTCAGACTCACAGAAGCAGAAGCCTGCGCGGCCACATTGGTGATCTGCAAGGGCCGACTTCTACATGGAATGTTGCTAGTGGAATAGCAACATTCCATGTAGAATCTCAAATAGTAGCAATAGTGGAGGAGTGGACTTTGGTCCTGGGGAACTGAGTTTGATTCCCACTTCAGGCACAGGCAGCTCCTTGTGACTCTGGGCAAGTCACTTAACCCTCCATTGCCCCATGTAAGCCGCATTGAGCCTGCCATGAGTGGGAAAGCGCAGGGTACAAATGGAACAAAAATAAAATATATACTATTGGAGATTGAATGTTGCTGTTCCACTATGTAGAAGCCTGCGCGGCCACATTGGTGATCTGCAAGGGCCGACTTCTACATGGAATGTTGCTAGTGGAATAGCAACATTCCATGTAGAATCTCAAATAGTAGCAGCAGTGGAGGAGTGGCCTAGTGGTTAGGGTGGTGGACTTTGGTCCTGGGGAACTGAGTTGGATTCCCACTTCAGGCACAGGCAGCTCTTTGTGACTCTGGGCAAGTCACTTAACCCTCCATTGCCCCATGTAAGCAGCGGGGTACAAATGTACCAAAAAAAAAAAAGTCAGAAAATTCATCACAGCGTGTTGTATGGTCTGGATTAAGACAACAGGTACTGCCTGTATCCAACCAACATAAGGTAGATCACATATTCTGTAAAATAAATATGAGCTTTACTCAGTGCCTATAACATTTGCAGAATAAGAGATGATTTCAAAATCAAGACATCCAGGCAGAGGGCATGTTATCCACGTCCCCATACTTTTTACCTCAGTGACCTGTAACAGAGTCTGTAGGTAAAAAGTATCTGCAAACTTTGAGTGTCTTTGGCGCGCTGGCATTTTTTAGCACACATTAAAAATAGGTACGCACTGAACACTAATGACGCCAATGTATTCCTATGGGCATCTTTAGCATTTAGCACAGGGGCGTAGCTATGTGGGGCCACGGGGGCCTGGGGCCCCGTAGATTTTGCCCTGGACCCCCCTGCCAACGACCCTCTCAACGCCCCCCCTCCCGCCACCAACCCGCCGTCAACCTGCTGTCACCGTCGCCTACCTTTGCTAGCGGGGGACCCCAACCCCCGCCAGCCGAGGTCCTCTTCTTCCTTCGTTCTGTTTCTGAGTCTGACAGACGTCAGAGTAGCCATAGACGTCAGACTCAGAAACAGAACGAAGGAAGAAGAGGACCTCGGCTGGCGGGGGTTGGGGGTCCCCCGCCAGCAAAAGTAGGCAATGGCGGGGGAGGGTTGGCGGTGTGAGGGTGGGTCGAGAGGGTTGTCGGCAGGGGGGGGGGGTCAAAGTTGTTGTTGGTGGTGGTGGCGGGGGGGGGGGGGGCTGAAACGTGCCCCCTCACCCCAGGCTCTGGACCCCTCTCCCGCCGAAGTCTGGCTACGCTTCTGGTTTAGCACACGCCTATTTTCAACGTGCACAAAAAACACCAGCATGCCTAAGTCAAAGACCTCCTTTGCAAACTACCCATGTTTTGAAAACTGCTTGCAGTCTGAGAGGACGGCTAATGCTATCCTACAGCACAGCCAAGTCTTCTCCCACTCCCAAACAATGATGCCGAAGAAACAGTCCTCCACTGCTGAAGACCAGGCACCCCAGCCAAACACCAGGCACTTCAGCCGAAGACCAGGCACCCCAGCGACACCAGCCAGAATTTCTTTAGCTTTTTCTGCCCAAGCCAGCAAGCGCTCTTCTTTCCACCATCAGTTCCTCTTCTCTTGCTTCCAGAGAAGTATTTTCAATAGGCCAGTATCATCTGTGAACAGAAGGGGCTCAATATTCAGAGTGATTTAAGTGGGCTGGAGAGGCTCTGGCCTGCTTAAATCACAGTGAGCCACCCAAACACTGATATTCAGGGGCACCAAACCAGGCAGTACTGCTGAATATTATCTTTGACCGTCCGTGATAAGAGTGGGTAGGTCAGGGGCAGTACAAGGGACGGCAATAGGGAAGAGCTGGCAGTTATGCGAGTGACAGCTATAGTGCCAGGGCCTGCATAACAAACCCGGCCAAATTAGGAAACCTTGTCCAGGTTAAGTATGCGAGTCTCGACACTGAATAACAGCTGAGACCAGCATAACCATTTTTTCGCTCTTTTAAGCTCCCCGATCCACCTCCCGGCCTCCAAAAATAAGTACATAAGTACATAAGTAGTGCCATACTGGGAAAGACCAAAGGTCCATCTAGCCCAGCATCCTGTCACCGACAGTGGCCAATCCAGGTCAAGGGCACCTGGCACGCTCCCCAAACGTAAAAACATTCCAGACAAGTTATACCTAAAAATGCGGAATTTTTCCAAGTCCATTTAATAGCGGTCTATGGACTTGTCCTTTAGGAATCTATCTAACCCCTTTTTAAACTCCGTCAAGCTAACCGCCCGTACCACGTTCTCCGGCAACGAATTCCAGAGTCTAATTACACGTTGGGTGAAGAAAAATTTTCTCCGATTCGTTTTAAATTTACCACACTGTAGCTTCAACTCATGCCCTCTAGTCCTATTATTTTGGATAGCGTGAACAGTCGCTTCACATCCACCCGATCCATCCACTCATTATTTTATACACTTCTATCATATCTCCCCTCAGCCGTCTCTTCTCCAAGCTGAAAAGCCCTAGCCTTCTCAGCCTCTCTTCATAGGAAAGTCGTCCCATCCCCATTATCATTTTCGTCGCCCTTCGCTGTACCTTTTCCAATTCTACTATATCTTTTTTGAGATACGGAGACCAGTACTGAACACAATACTCCAGGTGCGGTCGCACCATGGAGCGATACAACGGCATTATAACATCCGCACACCTGGACTCCATACCCTTCCTAATAACACCCAACATTCTATTTGCTTTCCTAGCCGCAGCAGCACACTGAGCAGAAGGTTTCAGCGTATCATCGACGACGACACCCAGATCCCTTTCTTGATCCGTAACTCCTAACGCGGAACCTTGCAAGACGTAGCTATAATTCGGGTTCCTCTTACCCACATGCATCACTTTGCACTTGTCAACATTGAACTTCATCTGCCACTTGCACGCCCATTCTCCCAGTCTCGCAAGGTCCTCCTGTAATCGTTCACATTCCTCCTGCGACTTGACGACCCTGAATAATTTTGTGTCATCGGCGAATTTAATTACCTCACTAGTTATTCCCATCTCTAGGTCATTTATAAATACATTAAAAAGCAACGGACCCAGCACAGACCCCTGCGGGACCCCACTAACTACCCTCCTCCACTGAGAATACTGGCCACGCAATCCTACTCTCTGCTTCCTATCTTTCAACCAGTTCTTAATCCATAATAATACCCTACCTCCGATTCCATGACTCTGCAATTTCTTCAGGAGTCTTTCGTGCGGCACTTTGTCAAACGCCTTCTGAAAATCCAGATATACAATATCAACCGGCTCCCCATTGTCCACATGTTTGCTTACCCCCTCAAAAAAATGCATTAGATTGGTGAGGCAAGACTTCCCTTCACTAAATCCGTGCTGACTTTGTCTCATCAGTCCATGTTTTTGTATATGCTCTGCAATTTTATTCTTAATAATAGCCTCCACCATCTTGCCCGGCACCGACGTCAGACTCACCGGTCTATAATTTCCCAGATCTCCTCTGGAACCTTTCTTAAAAATCGGAGTAACATTGGCTACCCTCCAGTCTTCCGGTATTACACTCGTTTTTAGGGACAGATTGCATATTTCTAACAGTAGCTCCGCAAGTTCATTTTTTAGTTCTATTAATACTCTGGGATGAATACCATCAGGTCCCGGTGATTTACTACTCTTCAGCTTGCTGAACTGACCCATTACATCCTCCAAGGTTACAGAGAATTTGTTTAGTTTCTCCGACTCCCCCGCTTCAAATATTCTTTCCGGCACCGGTGTCCCCCCCAAATCCTCCTCGGTGAAGACCGAAGCAAAGAATTCATTTAATTTCTCCGCTACGGCTTTGTCCTCCTTGATCGCCCCTTTAACACCATTTTCGTCCAGCGGCCCAACCGACTCTTTGGCCGGTTTCCTGCTTTTAATGTATCTAAAAAAGTTTTTACTATGTATTTTTGCTTCCAACGCTAATTTCTTCTCAAAGTCCTTTTTTGCCCTCCTTATCTCCGCTTTGCATTTGGCTTGGCATTCCTTATGATCTATCCTGTTACTTTCAGTTGGTTCTCTTCTCCACTTTCTGAAGGATTGTTTTTTGGCTCTAATGATTTCCTTTATCTTACTGTTTAGCCACGCCGGCTGACGTTTAGTCTTTTTTCCCTTTTTTCTAATACGTGGAATATATTTGTCCTGAACCTCCAGGATGGTGTTTTTAAACAGCATCCACGCCTGATGCAAGTTTTTTACTCTGCGAGCTGCTCCTTTCAGTCTTTTTTTCACCATTTTTCTCATTTTGTCGTAATCACCTTTTCTATAGTTAAACGCTAGCGTACTTGATTTCCTAGTTTCACTTCCTTCAATGCCAATATCAAAACCGATCATATTATGATCACTGTTATCAAGCGGCCCTCGTATCGTTACCCCCTGCACTAGATCATGAGCACCACTAAGGACTAAGTCTAGTATTTTTCCTTCTCTTGTCGGCTCCTGAACTAGCTGTTCCATGAAGCTGTCCTTGATTTCATCAAGAAATCTTATGTCCCTTGCGTGTACAGATGTTACATTACCCCAGTCTATATGCGGGTAATTGAAATCCCCCATTATTATTGTGTTGCCCAGTTTGTTTGCGTCCCTGATTTCCTTTAACATTTCCGCATCCGTCTGTTCGTCCTGGCCAGGCGGACGGTAGTACACTCCTATCACTATCCTTTTCCCCTTTGCACATGGAATTTCAATCCACAGTGATTCCAAGGAGTGTTTTGCTTCCTGCAGAATTTTCAATCTATTTGATTCAAGGCTCTCGTTAATATACAATGCTACCCCTCCACCAATCCGATTCACCCTATCACTACGATATAATTTGTACCCCGGTATGACAGTGTCCCACTGGTTATCCTCCTTCCACCAGGTCTCAGAGATGCCTATTATATCTAATTTTTCATTTAGTGCAATATATTCTAACTCCCCCATCTTATTTCTTAGGCTCCTGGCATTCGCATATAGACATTTCAAACTATGTTTGTTGTTCCTAAGTACATCATGCTTAGTACTTGACAGTATTAATTGGCAATCTTTTGTCTGATTTTTATTGTTATTTAAAGATACCCGATCTACTACAATCTCTTTTGCAACCTCACTATCAGGATACTCTATCTTCCCTGTTATGGTGATATCTTTGAAAGATACCTTATCCCGAACCATGCTCTTTTGAGCGACTGTCGGCCTTCCCCCCATTTCTAGTTTAAAATCTCCCCCCTCTCCCTAGTCCAAGGTGGGATGTGGTAACAGTGGTTAGCGTATCTGGGTTTTAAAAAGGTTTGGACAAATTCCTGGAGGAAAAGTCCATAGTCTTCTATTGAGACAGACATGGGAAGTAACTGCTTGCCCTGGGATTTGTAGTATGGAGTGTTGCCATGATTTGGGTTTCTGCCAGGTACTTGTGACCTGGCTTGGCCATTGTTTGGAAAACAGGATACTGGGCTAGATGGACCATTGGTCTGACCCAGTATGGCTACTCTTATGTTTTTATGAGACACAACCCCCCTCTCCCCAGAATGGCCTCTACCCCCCCCCCCCCCCCAGACCTACCTAATATCCCTAGTGGTCCAAATGGGAGCAGGAGTGAAGCCCTCTTGTTCTTGCCCCGTGCGACTGCCTTTAGAAAATGGCTGCCACAACCTCTCACGACAGCCTCGAAGGACTACACAGGAATCTGAATATCGGCCGAAGATGTCCTAGAAGCTGAATTTTGAGTGCCATTCATAGAGTCCCTCCATACCACCTATGCAAACCCCTACAGAATACTGCTTAGGTGCCAGTTTTGAGTCTATTATTTTTATTTATTTTTTTATTTATTGCACTTGTATCCCACATTTTCCCACCTATTTGCAGGCTCAATGTGGCTTACAATACCTGTAATGGCAACGCCATTCCAGGTTACAGAAATACATTTGGTGTTAAAAAGATGACAAGAGTAGTAAACTTAACATATCGATCTGATCAGACAGTTGAAGGAAAAATAAAGACATTCATAATCAGGGAGGCGTAGTGGTGTGTTGTAGTTGTTATGGATTTTCGTGGTAAGCTTTGGTGAAGAGAGAGGTTTTCAACGATTTGCCGAAGTTAGTTATTTCATTGATTGTTTTTAGGTGTTTTGGAAGAGCATTCCACAACTGCGTGCTCATGTAGGAAAAGCTAGACGCGTGTGTCAGTTTGTATTTTAATCCTTTGCAGTGTTCTGTACATTTACACGCATTAATGGGCCATAAATCCAGACACTCCGTTACAAGCTGCTGTTCAGATCTGTAGCACCGAGGATCATCAGATTAATGGAGACCATTTTTCTACAGATTGATCTTTTAGTCAGTACACTCCATTAAATCATATTACTGGGGCATCGTTTACTTGTCCTTTGCAAACAGACGTTGGTGAGGCCCCACCTGGAGTATTGTGTTCAGTTTTGGAGGCCGTACCTTGCGAAGGATGTTAAAAAAATGGAAGCGGTGCAAAGAAAAGCTACGAAGATGGTATGGGAGTTGCTTTCCAAGACGTATGAAGAGAGACTTGCTGACCTGAACATGTATACTCTGGAGGAAAGGAGGAACAGGGGTGATATGATACAGACGTTCAAATATTTGAAAGGTATTAATCCGCAAACGAATCTTTTCCGGAGATGGGAAAGCGGTAGAACGAGAGAACATGAAATGAGATTGAAGGGGGGCAGACTCAAAAAAGATGTCAGGAAGTATTTTTTCATGGAGAGGGTGGTGGACGCTTGGAATGCTCTCCCGCGGGAGGTGGTGGAGATGAAAACGGTAACGGAATTCAAACATGCGTGGGATAGGCATAAAGGAATCCTGTGCAGAAGGAATGGATCCACAGAAGCTTAGCTGAAATTGGGTGGCGGGGTGAAGAGGGGTTGGTGGTTGAGAGGCTAGGATAGGGGAGGGCAGACTTATACGGGGTCTGTGCCGGAGCCGGTGATGGGAGGTGGGACTGGTGGTTGGGAGGCGGGAAATACTGCTGGACAGACTTATATGGTCTGTGCCCTGAAAAAGACAGGTACAAATCAAGGTAAGGTATACACATATGAGTTTATCGTGGGCAGACTAGATGGACCGTGCTGGTCTTTTTCTGCTGTCATCTACTATGTTACTATGTAAACAGGAAGGACAATCATAGCTCCTCAGCTGGGGAGATGTTAAGCCAGCCCTGGCTTTACTCCACTGTTTGCAGAGAGCAAGTCTCCCTATTCAATCCCAATTCCCTGCATGCGATGGGGTAAAGCCAGAACTGGCTCCGTCTGTGGCCCATGAACATGGAACTCTATGGTTACCCTACTTATAAGGACCCCTTCAAGGCAAAAATAAAACAAGACAAGATAATCATTTTATGGATATTATCAGTTCCCTTGTCGCCCAGTAACTCAGCTAATGAAATGCATAGCACAGGTCTATCTAATTGCTCAGTGAAGACATATGAAAAGTTCTATTAAAAGATTGTCAAAGGAATTAACAATGCATTCCCACGACGCAAATCAGAGATTCATAATGGGAAGTAACGTTGTTATGTATTATTTTATGACTGAGCTCGTTCTGTAATAGAAACAATTGACTCATTATCAGAAGGTCCCAATGAAGATACATTTCTTGCAACAAGAACATCTGAAAATCTTATTTCATTCAATGTAATCAGGCCTGGCAGTTTCACTTTGTTCCTGCTACAGAGCTTCCCCCCTACCTTTAATGTTGTAGGAAACAGGTCTGTTCTCTCTTGGGCGTCCTTCCCTTTTATTTCTCTGTATTATCTGAATAGAATATAGCTCCCCAAACTATATGTTTCCATTTCTTGCTGTTTTATTTATTGTGATCTATTAACCACCTTTTTGAAAGAGATTCACTCAAGATGGAGAATAGCAGGTAAATAAGTCAAAATAACATTCTTTTTTTTTTGTTTTGTTTTACTGCTGGTGATGGGTTTGGGGTAAACAGTGGACATGATCCTGTACTGCCTGGAATATAGGTGGTGGTAGGGGGTTCACTCACACACTAATGGGGAAATTAACGCATGGCCATTAACACTGGAAATGGATCTGGAGGGTGGAACTTAGTGGGAGGGTGCTGAGATGATCGAGTTTTTACTGAGGAGCCCTTGGATTCCTGTGGATAGTCTTGAAGTTCAGCAAGGTGGGGAGGGGTTGCTTCAAATGTTGGGCTATATTAGCAGCACCATCGATATAGGAGGGGGGAGGGATAGAGGTACTTGTTTGATCTACTAGTGTTTCATTGGATGTTTATTGTTGTTTCATATCATGTTTACCTGCAACATTTCAATGATGATGGGTAAGTATTGGGAGAGTGGGGTGAAAATTTGTAAAAGTTGATGATGGCTCTATTATTCAGCTTTTGTGGCGTCTGCCTTGATTTTGGAACCACTGTACATATTTGACATGTCATAATAAAAATGCTGAAACTAATACTGGAAATAGAAAAATCGGCCATTTTACTCCTGTGGCAAAAATGGCCTTAGCATAAGTACATAAGTATTGCCATACTGGGAAAGACCAAAGGTACATCAAGTCCAGCATCCTGTTTCCAACAGTGGCCAATCCAGGTCACAAATACCTGGCAAGATACCCAAAAAGTACAAAACATTTATACTGCTTATCAAAGAAATATTTTCCCCAAGTCCAATTTAATAATGGTCTATGGATTTTTCCTTTAGGAAGCTGTCCAAACCTTTTTAAAACTCCGCTAAGTTAACCGCCTTTACCACATTCTCTGGCAACGAATTCCAGAGTTTAATTACACATTGATCGAAGAAAAATTTCTCCAATTTGTTTTAAATTTACCACATTGTAGCTTCATCACATGCCCCCTCGTCCTAGTATTTTTGGAAAGCGTAAACAGATGCTTCACATCTACCCATTCAACTCCACTCATTATTTTATAGACCTCTATCATATCTCCCCTCAGCCGCCTTTTCTCCAAGCTGAAGAGCCCTAGCTGCTTTAGACTTTCCTCATAGGGAAGTCATCCCTTCTCTTTTATCATTTTTGTCACCCTTCTCTTCACCTTTTCTAATTCCACTATATCTTTTTTGAGATGCGGTCGCACCATAGAGCGATACAAAGGCATTATAACATCCTCATTTTTGTTTTCCATTCCTTTCCTAATAATACCTAACATTCTATTTGCTTTCTTAGCCGCAGCAGCACACTGAGCAGAAGGTTTCAACGTATCATCAACGATGACGCCTAGATCCCTTTCTTGGTCCGTGACTCCTAATGTAGAACCTTGCATGACGTAGCTATAATTCGGGTTTCTCTTTCCCACATGCATCACTTTACACTTGCTCACATTAAACGTCATCTACCATTTAGATGCCCAGTCTCGTAAGGTACTCTTCTAATTTTTCACAATCCTCCCGCAATTTAACGACTTTGAATAACTTTGTGTCATCAGCAAATTTAATTACCTCACTAGTTACTCCCATCTCTAGGTCATTTATAAATATATAAAAAAGCAGCGGTCCCAACACAGAGCCCTGGGGAACCCCACTAACTACCCTTCTCCATTGAGAATACTGACCATTTAACCCTACTCTCTGTTTTCTATCTTTTAACCAGTTTTTAATCCACAATAGAACACTACCTCCTATCCCATGACTCTCCATTTTCCTCTGCAGTCTTTCATGAAGTACTTTGTCAAATGCCTTCTGAAAATCCAGATACAAAATATCAACCGGCTCACCTTTATCCACATGTTTGTTCACCCCATCAAAGAAATGTAGTAGATTGGTGAGGCAAGATTTCCCTTCACTAAATCCACGTTGATTTGTCTCATTAATCCATGCTTTTGAATATGCTCTGTAATTTTTTTCTTAATAATAGGCTCTACCATTTTGCCCGGCACCAACGTCAGACTCACCGGTCTATAATTTCCCGGATCTCCTCTGGAACCTTTTTAAAAAATCGGCGTTACATTGGCTACCCTTCAATCTTCCGGTACCATGCTCAATTTTAAGGATAAATTACATATTACTAACAATAGCTCCGCAAGCTCATTTTTCAGTTCTATCAGTACTCTGGGATGAATACCATCCGGTCCAGGAGATTTGCTACTCTTCAGTTTGTAGAACTGCCCCATTACATCCTCCATGTTTACAGAAAATTCATTACGTTTCTCCGACTCATCAGCTTCGAATATCATTTCTGGCACCGGTATCCCACCCAAATCTTCCTCGGTAAAGACCAAAGCAAAGAATTCATTTAATCTCTCCGCTACGGCTTTGTCTTCCCTGATCACCCCTTTTACTCCTCGGTCATCTAGCGGTCCAACCAATTCTTTTGCCAGCTTCCTGCTTTTAATATACCTAATGACCCGTATAAGGACACACTAAGGCCACCTTGTACCTCAGTTTGATGGAAGGGCCCCTTCGTTGGGGAATGGGAACTAATCAGGTCATGGGCGGAGAATGGGTGTAGTAAATTTAAAACAAATCAGAGAAAACATTTCTTCACCCAACGCATAATTAAACTCTGGAATTCGTTGCTGGAGAACATGGTGAAGGCGGTTAGCTTAGCAGAGTTTAAAAGGGGGTTAGACGGTTTCCTAAAGGACAAGTCCATAAACCACTACTAAATGGACTTGGGAAAAATCCACAATTCCAGGAATAACATGTATAGAATGTTTGTACGTTTGGGAAGCTTGCCAGGTGCCCTTGGCCTGGATTGGCCGCTGTCGTGGACAGGATGCTGGGCTCGATGGACCCTTGGTCTTTTCCCAGTGTGGCATTACTTATGTACTTATGTCCTCTACTTGGCTCACTTTTATTACATAGAGCAGTGATTTAACCTATTGTGATGTCATAGTGGCTCATTCCACCAATAAGAGCCAACCTCATTAGTGATGTCACAATGGCTTGATTGTATAGAATGTTTGTACGTTTGGGAAGCTTGCCAGGTGCCCTTGGCCTGGATTGGCTGCTGTCATGGACAGGATGCTGGGCTCGATGGACCCTTGGTCTTTTCCCAGTGTGGCATTACTTATGTACTTATGACTGCGGTACTTACCGGACACTGTCACTGGTGGGTTCACGTAGCGCTGCCCTTTTACTAAGCTAGAATAAAAGAAGCCCTGCGGTAGCATTGGCGTATAGATTTAACCGTGTGCCAATGCCCCTTTTACTGCAGAAGGTAAAAGGCAAAACTAAAAAAAAAGAAAAAGGATACGTTACGTGGCAAGTGCACATTTGTCATTTCCAGGGGGGAGCCCTTACCAGTGCCTATTTGGGAGCATTAACCTGGTGGTAATCGGGCAGCAACCGGAAAACAGAAGAACCCTCGTAGCCACACAGACAAATCAGTCACAACAAGGGCGACGAAAAAAAGGAGGGGACAGCAGACGATGTACAAACTTGCACCTTTATTGAACATCCAGGACTCGACGCGAGTCGTGTTTCGGCCCACAGGGGCCTTCCTCAGGAGTCTCTTGGATTGGATATCTGCTGATAATGAGATGATACCCAAAATGATGTAGGTCAGGGGCGTATCTGACCTTCAGCAGTAGGGGGGGCCAGAGCCAAGGTGAGGGGGCACATTTTAGCCCCCCCCTGGTGCCGCCACCACTCCCCACCGCCGCCATCATCGCCAACACCCCCCCCCCCCCGCCGTGCAGGACGTCAGACTCAGAAACCTGAAAGGAAGGAAGAAGACTTGGGCTGGCAGGGGATGGGGTTCCCGCCAGCCCAGGTAGGCGACGGCGAGTGAGCGGGCAGGCGAGCGGGCAGGGGGGGGGTCGATGGCAGGGGGGTCCAGGGCCAAATCTATGGGGGCCCTGGCCCCCGTGGCCCCATAGCAGCGACGCCCCTGATGTAGGTATGTTCAATACCTTGCTATATGCCTTACAAAACACCTCATAAAACGCTTGAACTCAGTTTGTACTTCAGAGAGTTCAAGCGTTTTATGAGGTGTTTTGTAAGGCATACAGCAAGATTTTTTTTCGTCACCCTTCTTGTGACTGATTTGTTTGGTAACCGGGCAGCACCACCGAGTAAGCCCCTGGCAGTAAAAATAAATTCCTCTATTGCTGAAAATGGCATGCGCTGGGAGCGGCACCACTGCCATCTCTTGCAGAAGGCTGGTGGGATTGGCGTGCGACAATGTCACGGTAGCCTCTACCCCGGCATTGTAAAAGGGACCCTTAATGCACGCTACTGAACATTTGTGTGCGGTGACTTCCGAGAAGATGCTGGGCACAACCCCCAACAAATACCACACAGCTTTGCACTAACTTCATGTTCTTTTGTACTTTGAAGGCACTGTAGGTGCAAAAACTTAGCACATCTTAGTAAATATGCCCCAACATTGAGAGCATAAATCCTTTGAATACCGAGCTCGATATTAGTAAACATGGTATTGAGATTTTGTAAATAGTTGAGGAAGACTTCCTGAAAACTAGATGCTAAAGCCCTCAGGGCCACAGTTAGTCATCATGGCTGGCAAGAGCCAATCCAGCCTCAAATCCTGACAGGTTTTACTTTTATTTGTATGAATTCACATCATATTTACATGGGAATAGTTCATAAGTTTCCCCCACGAATGGTCTGGTGTCCTCCGTTATCATGAAACCCAGACTGATTTTTTGTAATGAACTAATGCTGAAATAATAAAAAAAAAATCTAATATAATAATTCGCACCTCCAATGTTCTGAAGCTGAATCCGTGGCAGCGTGGCAGTGAAGCCGTGTAGCGTTCGCAGGGTTTGTAATCGCCCCGCCCTCGAGGGAACTCTGTACAGTTGCCATGGAAAGAAACACGACGTCAGAAGGAGAAGGGACCAACCACAGGTTCACACTCGCTCATATAATATTCACCCACCGGAAGTTCGCTCCCTCCCTCCGAGTTCCAGAGTCGTCGTCCGTCCCCCCTCCCTCCCAATTCCAGGGTCATCGTCTGTCCCTCCCTCCCTCCCTTCCAGTTCCAGGCCCCCTCCCTCCGAATTTTAAAAGTCATCCTGACTTACCTCGCGCGGTAAAAAGCGTGCAGGCTCGGCATTTACTTCAGTTTTCCCTTCTCTGTCTCTCAGCTCTGGTCCCGCCCTCATTTCCTGTTTCCGCAAGGGCGGGACCAGAGCTGAGAGACAGAGAAGGGAAAACTGAAGTAAGTGCCGAGCCTGCACGCTTTTTACCACTGCTGCCGGCCACTGTAACCCCGACGAAATCAGGATGACTTTTAAAATTCAGAGGGAGGAGGCCTGGAGCTGGAAGGGAGGGAGGGAGGGAGGGACGAAGACCTTGGAACTGGGAAGGGAGGAGGGACCCTGGAACTGGGAGGGAGGGAGAGGGGGACCCTGGAATTGGGAGGGAGGGTAATGGCAGAAGGTGATTGCCTTGCTAGCACCCATTTCATTTCAATGAGAAACGGGCTTTTTTTATTACTAGTATATATATATATATATAAAAGAAAAAAAATAAAATTTACAGTTATGCAGGCTGCTAAATAAACGATTGTTGCTGAGATGCACTGGCTATCTTAGTTTCACATTCCAAGCACCCGTCAACATCACGGTAGTCAGTACTTACACACAACTGAAGTGCACAGGCGGAAAAAAAGGAACACAGAACAGGTAACTTTGCAAAAATTATATTCAAATTCTAGAAACCAATTTTAAACTCAAGTCAAACAATGTACAGGTTAAGAGCTGCTTAAAGCAGTACAGCTGGTAAACACTGTGTGTCAGAATCAGTAAGACAAAGAGTTATCATACAATGGCTCAGAGTCACAGAGCTACATCATGTGTGCAGGGCACATGCGTGTGCCAGGATTGCATTACCCCCCCCCCCCACACACACACATTGCTCCCACCTCTGCTACATGGTGAAAATAAGAGTTATAAAATTATTCTTTACTGAAATCAAAATCAGTTTATAGTCACAGTTCGACAGACAGCAATGGGAGTCAGAGGCTGGCAATTCACATCCAAACAAAATACAGAAAGCTTACAATATTCAGCAAGTGCGAGTGTAGGCAACGCCAGTCCTGAGAACTGCAGCCAGATCTGGTTTTATTCCTGCCTACACTTGGTTCCAAGACCCCGAGCTCCGGTTACAGAGAGAAGCGGGTCTGCCTCCACTTTTGAGGCCCATATCTACATCTTTTTTATCTTTAAAACGTTCCCTCTACAGTTACAGCCACTTTGGAAAACTGGGGGCTGGGTGCGAACCCGCTTTATCCTGCTCGTTTCTTTTCTGTTTATCGGCTCCTCTTGCCTGAAAAAAGAATGAACACCTTAGCAGGAGTGACCCGAGCTAGAATCGTGCCCTGTGCAACACACCTCTGAGTGCCCCACCCTGCTCACTGTGCTACGGCCACTGCAGGAGAGCCAATGAACGGGAAACAATTTTTGAACCTCCTTCTCCCTTGTGTGGCCACACTGCAAACACAGCCTGAAGCTTAGAATGTCTTTTTCTATATCTGATATTACCAGACACTTAGCTGAGTCATGAGACATAGAGGGGCATAATCGAACGGGGCGCCCAAGTTTTCCTGAGGGCGCCCTCGCAGGACGTCCCGGCGAAGGGGCGGGGAAACCCAGATTATCGAAACAAGATGGGTGGCCATCTTTGGTTTCGATAATACGGTCGGGGATGCCCAAATCTCAACATTTAGGTCGACCTTAGAGATGGTCGACATAAATGTTGAGATGGTCGACCTTAGAGATGGTCGTCCCTGGTTTTTGGCCATAATGGAAACCGAGGATGCCCATCTCAAAAATGACCAAATCCAACTCATTTGGTCGTAGGAGGAGCCAGCATTCATAGTGCACTGGTCCCCCTGACATGCCAGGACACCAACCGGGCACCCTAGGGGACACTGCAGTGGACTGATGCACTAACTGAACGGAAAAAGCCCTTCCCTTAGCGATTCGGAAAGGACCGGGCATGCTTGAAGGAAATCGCATGCAAATGAGCTGCTCGCTGTTAGCTCATTTGCACACGATTTCCTTCCTAAGGAGGGGAAGCCAGTGCAGAGCAGCCAAGCAGTATGCATGGCTGCTCTGTGCATACCAAAGACGGCTTCATACACGCAGACAAGCTGCGTGTATAACAGCTGTCTACAACCTTAAAAACACACAAGTCCAGGTGAAAACATCCATTTTTGAGTATAGGTGAAGGACGTCCAGGTGTTGGGTGCCTTTGCTATGCCTCTGTCCCTGCAACGGGCAGTTGAGGATGTCCAAAATGTGGATGTTTCTGTGAGAAGGATGTCCATGCCTTTGCTATGCCTCCGACACCCCCTTTATTTATTTATTTGGATTTTGGATCACAAGTAGCAGCAGTGGGATTTGAACTGGCCACCTCTGCATTGCAAGACCAGTGCTCTAACCACTAGGCCACGCCTCCACTCCAGAATCTTAGGCCACTCCTCCACTCCAGAATCTTGCTATTCTTTGGGGTTCTACATGGAATGTTGCTACTCTTTGAGAGTCTGGAATCTTGCCACTCTTTAAGATTCCAGAATCTTTATTTATTTAGATTTTGCTCACACCTTTTTCAATAGTAGCTCAAGGTAAGTTACATTCAGGTACTCTGGGATATTTCTCTGTCCCAGGAGGGCTCACAATCTAAGTTTGTACCTGAGGCAGTGGAGGGTTAAGTGACTTGCCCAACATCACAAGGAGCAGCAGCGGGATTTGAACTGGCCACCTCTGCATTGCAAGACCAGTGCTCTAACCACTAGGCCACTCCTCCACTCCACTCCCTTGAAATTTGTCCAAAATGTTTGAAAGAAGGAAGTCCATGCCTTCGCTATGCCTCCGCTGACACACACACACCTCCTCCCCCAGGGACCTGCATACTGCTGCGATGGAGCGGAGTATATTTGAGGCTGGCAAAAAAAGTTTTTAAAGTTGTTTTTTCCAGGTTGGGAGGGGGTTAGTCAACATTGGGGGAGTCAGGGGAGGTCATTCCCGATTCCTTCCGGTGGTCATCTGGTCAGTTCGGGCACCTTTTTGAGGCTTGGTCGTAATAAAAAAATGGACCAAGTAAAGTCGGCCAAGTGCTGATCATGGACGCCTTTCTTTTTTCCATTATCGCTCAAGGACGACCATCTGTTAGGCACGCCCCAGTCCCGCCTTCGCTACGCCTCCGACACGCCCCCGGGAACTTTGGTTGTCCCTGCGACGAGAAGCAGTTGGGGATGCCCAAAATCAGCTTTCGATTATGCCGATTTGGGCGACCCTGAGAGAAGGACGCCCATCTCCCGATTTGTGTCGAAAGACGGGCGCCCTTCTCTTTCAAAAATAAGCCTGACAGTAACTTAACACAGTAGATGATGGCAGACAAAGACCTCTATGGTCATTCAGTCTGCACAAGATAAACTCATAGTAAAAGGTATGATGTGATACCACATACATATACTTGATCTCGATTTGTCCTTGCCATTTTTAGGGCACAGACCGTAGAATTCTGCCCAGCACAGGCTTTACTTTCCAATTATCAGTGTTACCATCTAATTACTGCTAATCTTGTTTGGTTCCATGCCTTCTATGCAGGATTCCTTTGTGTTTATCCCACACATCAGGGGCGTAGCTACTATGGGGCCACGGGGCCCTGGACCCCCTGCCGTGACCCTCTCGACCCCCCCTTCCCGCCGCCAACCCTCCCCCGCCGCCGTCGCGTACCTCGGCCGCGCGGTGTTGCTTGCTGAATGATCTGATCAAGTTTCTGTGCGTGCGTCTGACATCCTGCACGTACAACAGATTCAAACTTGATCAGATCATTTGGCAACACCGTGTGGCCGAGAAGAGGACTTTGGCTGGCGGGGGTTTGGGTCCCCCGCCAGCACAGGTAAGCGGTGGGAGAGGGTTGGTGGCGGGAAGGAGGGGTCGAGAGGGCTGTGGTGTCGGCGTCGGGAGGGGGTGAAAGTTGGCGGCAGCGGGCGGGGGGAGGGCGCTAAAATGTGCCCCCTCACCTCGGGCTCTGGATTCACCTCCTGTCGAAGTCTGGCTATGCCCCTGCCACTCATAAACCCCCGGATTCTATATATCGAGCCGAGAGAGTGACTGTCTGATTGACATCAACTAAAAAACACATCCTAATCCACATACAAGGTTCAGTAAGTATGTAGGAGAAAGGACTAGCCATTAACTTGAGCAGGGTGGAGGGAAGGGGGTGGGGGCTCAAAGCAACAGAGCAACACTGTGTCAGTGACTGGAACGAGGTCTCATTTTTGCACAGGCTTATCAGTAGAGAGATGGCTTCCACGTTAAGCACTGTGTTAAAAGATCATTCAGTAGGTCCTGCTGAAAATCTGTATTGATGTGTCTGGAAAAACCAAGCATACTGGTAGCCTTTGAGGCAAAGTTATTTAGGTTGCCTAAGTGTTTGAATGTGAAGACCGAACATCACATCCCAAAAACACATTCTGCAGTAAAGTCAATTACGAGATGAATTATTGCCTACACGCTTGTTAAGGTAACAAGGGAATCAGTCTGTCTAGTTTATATTAAATTAGCATTTTAATAGCGAGCGCTTCAGAGGCTTAACCAACCACATCAGGCAACCCATTTAACAGCAGTGAGCATTTTATCCACGAAACCTGACCACAGAAAGGAAAAATTATTACAAAAGCTTCACAGCATTGAAATACCCTCATTGGTCCCCCTCCCCAGCACATCCATGAAACAAAACATTAAAAAGGTTACTTGAGTAGCCTCATTTGCAATTTCCATGTGCAAATTCCAGCCATTTGCATGCAGGGCAGGATTAATTCTTCGGTGGGCCCCTCATCATAATGTATAATATATTTTAAAACTCCCCAAAATGGGGCCCCCGTATGGTCCTGAATGCAGTGGACAACCAACAATCAGGGAAGCAGCACTGCCAAGTGGAAGACAGTGCACAGGGGCATAAGGAGAACAGACTTCCGAGGGGCATGAGCGACTGGCATCCTGCACCCCCCCCCCCCTTCTTTCTAACAACAGCTGACTTACCAAACCTCTGTCCTGGGAAACATTAAATCACACACCCGAGAGGCCCCTCCTCTTAAACACTGGGCCCTAGGCGCATGCCTGGCTTGCCTATGCTTTAATCCTGCCCTGCTTATATGTAAATGACATCCACGTGTACATGGTGATTTTAGACAGGGCTCGTGTCCATAATATGCAGAAATTGCGAGTTGGGAGTATGGTTTGGAAAGTCAAAAACCTACAGGTGCGGTCCTTGTTTCATAAAGAGAATGCACATGTAAGCGCAAGCTGCCAACTGGATCCAGAGTTGCAGAACAGGGTTGATCCAGTTCTGGATTTATCCCATTGAATGCAGGGACTTGTAAGGAAAGCAAGACTACAAGTCCCAGCATGCACTGTTCTGAGACTCCGAATCCAGTTGGCAGCCTTGGTGTAGAAACTAATACTTTCACGTGGGGATTTACAGCTGCTCCATGGCACATATAGATTTTTTTTTTTTTAAAGTGCTTGTCTCGGCCAGCCCCTTTACAGGAGGCATTAAGCGAGGTCTCCCCCTTAATCCCTCATTCTTTATTTCCCCCTCCAAACTGAAAATGAAGATTGTGGCCTCTGTATTTAATTAGCAGCATTCGCCGACAAAGTGGCTGACAATAATGTGGGATGCACCAATTCATATGTGTATAAATCGCCAAGTATCTTTGTAAAATGGATGGTCCTGTTGCACATGCCGGCAAACACACATGGACTCCTGAAGGTATTTTAGAAAAAAACATCCTTTTCTAAAATCTCACCAGAATTGGGTAACATCCTGACCCGGACATCTCAATTCGGATCTCTATATTCTATGTAAAACGGAGACTCCACGCGTGGTAAAACATTATTTGACAGCAAGCCACAAGGACACATCATTTCAGCTTCCAGGTCCCAGTGGACGATTCTTTTGCCTGTTACGAGGAATCTGTTTTTTTTTTTTTTGAAAACGCATTCATAAAAAGTGACAAAATTCAAAATATAATCTATGGCAGGGAAATAAAAGCTAAAAAGGAAAAGGAGATTATTGAATGAGAAATGTCCAGTCTCTGGTGAGAAACAGGTCAGTGATACATTCATCCTTTTTAGGAATACGAAGGGTGCCCTTTTTCACATGGTCCACCGTCAATTTGTGCAACTATATCGTGAGTTCTTCGTGTCTCCTTACAGGAGAAAGGAATTTGCTTTTTAGGTGCATTTTGTCCACATTGGTGACACCATCAGGAAACAAAGCTGTCCCCAAAACACCATTTCAGGAACACAGAAAGAATATATCCTTTTCTGGAAAGGACAATCATCAGCCAGTTATACTGAGACAGAAGAGAGGCTCACAGCTGCTCCCCTATTTTAATGGTGACATGGTTTATAGGGAGCGGGTGGGCTTCGGTGTTGAATACCCAATCTTCCAGAGACAGCACGTCATCTTCCGAGAACAGGAGATAGAGGTACCTGCATCAACAAACAGGAACAAAGCAAAAAAGATGGAAGAAATTAGAAACCCAGCAGCACAGAGAAAGCAGCCGTGCGTCTTCAGGTTTCGCCCTGGATGTTCTGCATTACGGACTGGGTTTCCATAGTTTTTGGTTGCTGAGAATCCACAGAAAGGTTCATGTTTCTAAAACACAGTTGGGATTTTATCATGTATAAACAGGGAGTTATGCACGGTGAATCAGCCTTAAATGCGCCATGCGAATTTTCAGCCGTACATCATTTTATTGCAAATGTAAAATTACCAACACAGAATTCCAAGAAGAAGGGGACCCCACAGCCCAAAATAAACTTACCTCAAAGAAACATTAAATATGAGGCAAGACACTATCTCAGGCTACACCTCCCACATTGCTAAAAAAAAAGTGATCTACTCTGCAGACCTAGGAACCAAACGGTGGAACTCCTTAGCACCCAAAATAAGAAATGTACAGGAATATACTAGATTCCGCAAAATCCTCAAATCGTTCCTATTCAAACAAATCCTCACAAAGAACAACCATATTGCAAAAAACTAATTATGACCCGAATTGGTTATTACTCTATTTACCATTAACTTTTTCTTTGCTTCATGTACAATTTCTCATTCATAATAGATTTTCTAAATGCTAAACATCCATCGTTATCCCAATATGTTTATGATACTGTATTGCAAAATTGGATTCTTACAACAAAGTACTTTCTTATGCATTATTCTTTGTTATGTATTTTATACTGTTTATTGTAAGCCACATTGAACTCAAATTTGTTTGGGATAATGTGGGATATAAATGTCACAAATAAATAAGTAAAATAAATAAATAAATCCTTCCATCCCCATTTCTGAACAGGTATATTTACAACGACACATTCAGTCACATAGGGGTCCTTACTAAGGTGCGCTGAAAAATGACCCGCGCTGGTGTAGACGTGTGTATTAGACGTGCGCAGGTCCATTTTTCAGCGCACCTACAAAAAAGGCCTTTTTTGTTTTTGGCCGAAAATGGACATGCGGCAAAATGAAAATTGGCGTGCTTCCATTTTGGGCCTGAGACCTTACCGCCACCCACTGACTTAGCGGTAAGGTCTCACACGTTAACCAGGCAGTAATCATCAGCGCACGTACAATGCCGATTACCACCCGGTTAGCGCCGAAAGGAGAATAAAAAATATTTTCTGGTGCGCAGAACGGACATGCATCAAAAATGAAATTACAGCCTGGGCTACGCGGTAGCCGGGTGGCAGTTCAAAACTGACGCATGTAGGATGCGCGTATGCACCTACGCGGCTTCGTAAAAAAGGCTCCTTAACTACTCAAAGTCAGCTTGTGTGCATATCGTGCTCGTGAACATTCAATTGCTCCCGTATATTCTGCAATGTAGGTGTATTAACGAAAATTTGCCCTAAACCTCCAAATTCTATTACAGCTCATTTTACAAGGAGAAAGAAATATAAAAAATGGAACGCTACTAAGAATTACGTTTATGGGTTTCAAGAATCTTTTTTTACCTAAGTATGTAATCTGGAAGTCCCCTTGCATTCCATTTTTATTTCCAGAAAACGATAAACTACTGTTTGATTTCTTAGTTTCTGTGGCATTGAAATTAATAATATCGCATTGAGTGGAGGAGTGGCCTAGTGGTTAGGGTGGTGGACTTTGGTCCTGGGGAACTGAGGAACTGAGTTCGATTCCCACTTCAGGCACAGGCAGCTCCTTGTGACTCTGGGCAAGTCACTTAACCCTCCATTGCCCCAGGTACAAATAAGTACCTAAGCCGCATTGAGCCCGCCATGAGTGGGAAAGCGCGGGGTACAAATGTAACAAAAATAAAATAGATACTATTGGAGATTCTACATGGAATGTTGCTATTATTGGAGATTCTACATGGAATGTTGCTATTCCACGAGCAACATTCCATGTAGAAGGCTGCGCAGGCTTCTGTTTCTTTGAGTCTGATGTCCTGCACGTCCGTGCAGGACGTCAGACTCACAGAAGCAGAAGCCTGCGTGGCCACATTGGTGATCTGCAAGGGCCGACGTCTACATGGAATGTTGCTAGTGGAATAGCAACATTCCATGTAGAATCTCAAATAGTAGCAACAGTGGAGGAGTGGCCTAGTGGTTAGGGTGGTGGACTTTGGTCCTGGGGAACTGAGTTTGATTCCCACTTCAGGCACAGGCAGCTCCTTGTGACTCTGGGCAAGTCACTTAACCCTCCATTGCCCCACGTAAGCCGCATTGAGCCTGCCATGAGTGGGAAAGCGCAGGGTACAAATGTAACTAAAATAAAAAAAAATTGGAAAGATAACGCTCAAGTCAATGTTATCCTTTGGTGGAACTGGATTTTATTAGACAAAAAATATGAGCAGTCTGCAATAAACTCTATTCCTGGACAAAAAATTAGTCATCAGAAATGGAAAACTCTAGACCTTTTTCTCTCATATGCAGCTTAAAGTTCTAGAACTGATTTGCTTGAACTCAGCTTTGTATGCCTTATCATATTGTGCATTGGCACGTTGTTGTTTTTTTTTTTTTTCTCTTGTTAGATGTATCAAAAATTTAATATATAAAAAAAAAGAATTACGTTTATGAAACATAATGTCGTGGATAAACTCTACTAACTCCTACCTTTTCCCCAGTTACCATCTCTAAGAATTAAGTCAATTTTCTTCATTGGGTAGGTTCCAACAACACATAGGGGCTGATATTCAAACCGCAGGAGTTAACCCCGCTAACTCCCACGGTCAGCGCTAAACCTGGATATGCAATGCCTGGCCATTTCCAGTAACCAGCACTGAATATTCGGTTTATTTTTGGCCAGTTTGAACATAACTGGCTAAGCTGATAGTCAGACTTAGCCGGTTAAGTTCAAACTGGCCAAATAGACCCCATGTATTCACGCAGCCAAATATAGGGGCCTACGCACGCCCAACGCGGGCCAATTCGGCCCACATGGCCCAGGCAGTAATTTCGTTTTTTCACACGCGTCCACTACGCGTGCCAGAAAATTTCCAGCGTGCAGCGCTAACCAGACACTAATTGGCACTGTATGCGCACAGACGATTACCGGTTAACGCGTGAGACCTTACCGCTAAGTCAACGGGTGGCGGTAAGGGCTCAGGCCCAAAATGGACGTGCGCTAATTTTAATTTTGCCGCATGTCCATTTTCAGCTCCCCCCAAAAAGGCCTTTTTTGCAGGCGTGCTGAAAAATGGACCTGCACGCGTCCAATACACGTATCTACAACAGCGCAGGCCATTTTTCGGTGCACCTTAGTAGAAGGGCCCCATAGCCTCTAAAATGGGGCTGAAGATTGGCGGATAGCTGGTTATAACTCCCAATGTAACTGTCAATTCACTAGCCGCTATTCAGTGGGTTAGCTAGTTACAAGGCATTCAACCAGCCAGGTACGAGTTACGAGACATTTAACCAGCCAGATACTGATCCTGACCGGTTAAATGCTTTGAACATGGGGGGGGGATACTGATTACCATTCAAAGACATCAAGCATTTACGTGGAAATCTCAAGCAAGTCAACTTATGCCAGGCACTGACCTGACGTAAGTGGAAGCTTTACTCTAGTATTTTACAATGGTTTAGGTGTGCCCAGAAGCTGGTACAGAATTGATGCTGAGCCCCCTATAGGCCCCCTATAGGCCGTAGCACCAACTCGCATAGAAGATGCTTTCTTAAATGAACCTGCTACAAAGGAAGCGATGCCATCCTTCCGTAACTGCTGCACACACAGATTCAGTAATTCTGCAAGGTTTGTACTCACTTCAGGGTCTCAGCTAGGAAAAAACTCTGCTGCACGTTATCGTGGCTTGGCGTTGTGCTGTAAACATCACGAATCCCAGAAAACCCAGTGTCTATTCTGCAGTATTTCTCCAGTGCCTAGAAACAGACAAAGTCATTCCTTTATTGAGCAGACTAGCCGTTATGCCCGTTAAAACGGGCGAGATTTCCAACTACCCTCCTCGCCAGGTCGCCGCCGCCCCTTCCCCCCCCCTCGAGGTCGCCGCTACAGTCCCGTCCCCCCTCCCCCCGGAGTCGCCGGCCCGGGCCCTCTCTTCGCGATTCAACTTACAGCGCCGAAACCGCAGCAGGCAGATCAGCTGAGCTGCCATTGGCCTTCCTTCTCTGCCTGTGTCCCGCCCACGTGTGACGTAGCGTCGGCGAGGGCAGGACAGAGGAAGGGAAGGCCGACGGCAGCTCAACTGATCTGCCTGCTGCGTTTTCAGCGCTGTAAGTTGAATTGTAAAGAGGGCCCGGGCCGGGTGGAGGGGGCGGCAGCGGTGACTCCGATTGGGGGAGGAGCGGTAGCGACCTCGGCGGTTCCCTCCCTTCCTCCCCTTCGCGCAGTTTCCCTCTCTGTCCCGCTCCCGTCATCACGTATTGATGCAGGGGCGGGACAGAGAGGGAAAGTCTCTACTGCGCATTTGCGGGTGAGTACGGTCACTCGCAATTTATATGATTGATGCTCACACAGCTGGATCCATCTACTAGGCAATTAAACGAGCCACTGAGTCTGCCTGGCAGACTGCAGGTGTGGTGAGGACTAGAAGCTCAGGCAGAAATGCAGAGGCTCACACAGTCAGCTCTTCTGGACGGGCTTCATAGGAGAGACCAAGGAGGGCTGATGTTCAAGCAACATCTTCTGGTTAGATATGGAAGGGTACTGGCTGTGAACTAAATACCTGAACAAGAAAATTGTAAACCGCTTAGGTCTAGGCGGTATAAAAAAACTGAAAAGAAATAAGAACTATAATAAATAGGGGATCTTATTGTCTGCCTACCTAAGATAGTGCAGTAAAGGACCAAACCTGTCCTGGATTCCTTACAAGCAGTCACAATCTACAGCGGGCAATCTGCACATGTCCTTATGAAGGTGGGCAGAAATGTAGATGGCGTGTTTGGTCCTTTTTCTGCCACTAAGTACTGGGCCGTTGAATTCCTGATGTTTTTCTACATCTGACCCTAATACAGATGGTTACAAGGCTACGAACTCTGTGGCTACTTCAGGTGCAAGGGCTACTCAGTTATTTAACTAGTGGAGGAGTAGCCTAGTGGTTGGTGCAGTGGACTTTGATCCTGGGGAACTGAGTTCGATTCCCACTGCAGCTCCTTGTGACTCTGGGCAAGTCACTTAAACCTCCATTGCCCCTGGTACAAAATAAGTACCTGAATGTATGTAAACCGCTTTGAATGTAGTTGCAAAAACCTCAGAAAGGCAGTGTATCAAGTCCCAGTTCCCTTTCCCTTATGACATCACAATATCTGAGCCAAGTATCGGGCAATCAAGCCATTGTGACATCACTGATGAGGTTGGCTCTTATTGGTGGAATGAGTGGAGGAGTAGCCTAGTGGTTAGTGCAGTGGACTTTGATCCTGGGGAACTGAGTTCGATTCCCACTGCAGCTCCCTGTGACTCTGGGCAAGTCACTTAACCCTCCATTGCCCCTGGTACAAAATAAGTACCTGAATGTATGTAAACTGCTTTGAATGTAGTTGCAAAAACCTCAGAAAGGCAGTGTATCAAGTCCCATTTCCCTATTTGAGATTCTACATGGAATGTTGCTATTCCACTACCAACATTCCATGTAGAAGCCTGCCCTTGCAGATCAGCAATGCGGCCGCGCAGGCTTCTGTTTCTGCGAGTCTGATGTCCTGCACGTCATTGCTGATCTGCAAGGGCAGGCTTCTACATGGAATGCTGCTAGTGGAGGAGTAGGCCAGTGGTTAGTGCAGCGGACTCTGATTCTGGGGAACTGGGTTCAATTCCCACTGCAACTCCTTGTGACTCTGGGCAAGTCACTCAACCCTCCATTGCCCCTGGTACAAATATATGTAAACCGCTTTGAATGTAGTTGCAAAAACCCAGTGGCGTACCAAGGGAGGGTGGTGGGAGCGGTCCACCCCGGGTGTCAACGGGTGGGAGGGGTGCTCTGCTGGTGAGTCCCTACCAGCTCCATCCACCTGGCAGCTGTGTGGTGCGGCGCCTCATATCTGCCCTGCTGTAAGAGAAGAAAATCGCCTCGTTGGCCCTTCCCTCACTCTGTCCCGTCCTCGAGGAAATAGGATGTTACATCAGAGGGCGGGACACAGTGAGGGAAGGGCCGACAAGGCGATTTTCTTCTTTTACAGCAGTGCAGAGTTGTGCGAGGCGCCGGGTGCAGGTGGGGACTGGGTCGGGGGGGGGGGGGGGTGCCGCTGTGTTACGCTGGGGGGGGGGGGGGGGGTGCTGCCATGTTACACCGGGGGGGGGGGGGGGGGGTGCCATGTTGCCCTGCAGCTGGGGGGGGGGGGGAGTGTGCACAGCAGCGATCTGCCCCGGGTGGCAGTGAACCACAGAACGCGACTGCAAAAACCTCAGAAAGGCAGTATATCAAGTCCCAGTCCCATTTCCCATCAAATAACAGCAGGCCAAGAGGGCACATCCTCTCTTTTGCTGATACAGTGATTATCCTCAGCCTGGAGCCAGGCATGAGAGCATCATCCGAACTTGCAAACATGGGTCTGATATAAGCCAGCAAACTTCACCTTTCAGCAAAGACCGACTCCTCCCCCTCCCCAGGGGCTGTGAACAGCTCTGGGCAACATATTCAATCCCAGCTGACCCAAGATTCAACTCAGGGCTCAAACTGGAAACTAAACAGCGGTCAAACCCTCACCAGATTTAGTTTGAATTAAGTCATTTTAACTTCCCAGCTTTCACTCCCTCTTTTCACATTTCTTTACAAACAGAAGCGCTGCCTTCAGGGGCAGCAGGGCACCCTCCCTACCTGGACAACCTCCCAGCCCCAAGCCCTGTACTTGGGGTCGTGCGTCAGCCTCCACATGTACATGTAGCTCTCTACCACCTCCGGCCGCAGAATGTAATACCTCTCGCTGAGCCGGGTGGCTGTCGCTTCTACCCCGGAATCAAATCGGAAGGCTTCCGGACCAAGATTGGTATCTAAAGGGGTAGAGAAAAATCAAACAAAAAAAAAAATCTGTCAGTCTGTCATGTTTGTGAGTGCCAGTCCTATCAGCTGGTCATGCTTGAGTCAACATTGAGACAGAGGTGCTCAGCGTTTATGTTTCAACATTTTTATTGATGGAACCATATAAATTCACAAACAACAGTTCCAAGTATAACCATAACAATCAGTAGACGCTGAATAGCTACCGAACAGAGATATGCCAAAGGTTTTACATTTTCCACCCCCCACCCCTCCCCCAAACCCCACCCCCCAACTAAGATGAAATACACATCTTGATATAACCTCTTGTCTTATTAAATGCGACAGGTGCGATTCCCCATCTGTCCTACAACCCAAAGGTAACAGAACGTCATTGCACACAATTCAAACCAACAGAATCCAAGACTCTCCAGGATTAACATAAATCAAAAGCAAATCACTTATCTCTATTCACACCTGACTAAACCACCCCAGTGCCTTCTCCTCCCCACCCCCCTCCCTGTTACATGCACATAGATCAGCAATTCAAAATATAACTTCTTCCTTTATGAGGTAGAGTAACCCAAAGTGGCTGCCACCTAACCCAAAACCGAGTCCCTGGAACACTATGGTGGTCAGCGTTTATATAAACACCGAATGACATGACTAACGTAGACCTTGACATTCAGCGCCAGCCGAAACGCAGATAACGGAGTAGAGGAGAACCAGAGACCAGGGTTGAAATCTTACTGACAGTCCAAGATGGCAAGTCACTTAACCTTCCATTGCTTCAGATATAAGCTTAGGGGTCCTTTTACTAAGCTGCGGTAAAAAGTGACCCTTAGCACTTTCTTGAATGGGTCTCTCCCCTACGCTGTCCATTTTTACCACACCTGTAAAACGGCCAATTTTCTATTTTTTTTTCAATTAACAGCCATGCACTAATGCTGTCATTAGAGCGTGCCCATGTTGGAAAATTATCACGTGAGGACTTTCCATCACCCATTTTGTAGGCTTTAAGGGATCATGTGGTATTCCTGCGCTAATCAGTTAGCGTGCATCTATGTAGACGCACTATTAGCGCAAGAATGCCCACTCTCCGCCCCCCACAAATATTTTTTAGTGTGCGGATCCCAGACGCAGATTTGGAACCTAACGCAGCTTCGTAAAAGAGCGCCTAAGATTGTAAACCCTACGGGACAGGGAAATACCTCACGTACCTGAATGTAACTCACCTTGAGCTACCACTGGAAAGATGTGAGCTAAAACAGTACTGAATAAGTATCCAGAAATTATATGGGTGTAGCTGATGTTCTGTGTCATGCATGCATAGCTAATCAGGGACATAAGAATAGCCATACTGGGTCAGACCAATGGTCCATCCAATTAGTAGCAACATTTCATGCTACCCATCCCAGGGCAAGCAGTGGCTTCCCCTATGTCCATCTCAATAACTGACTATGGACTTTTCCTCCAAGAACTTGTCCAAACCTTTTTTAAACCCAGCTATAATAACTGCTATTACTACATCCTCCAGCAACGAGTTCCAGAGCTTAAATATTCTTTGATTGAAAAAAATATTTACATGTAATTTAACTGAGTGCCCCCTGGTCTCGGTACTTTTAGAAAGAGTGAAAATTCGATTCACTTCTACCCATTCTACACCACTCAGGATTTTGTAGACCTCAATCATATCTCCCCTCATCTGTCTCTTTTCCAAGCTGAAGAACCCTAACCTCTTTAGCCTTTCCTCATACGAGAGGAGTTCCATCCCCTTTATCATTTTGGTTGCTTTTAACTCCTAACCCTTATTCACTTGTTCAGAACCCTTATTTTATCATCCTCACTTTAATATTACCTTATCTCTTGTTTGTCTGTCCTAATTAGATTGTGAGCTCTGTCGAGCAGGGACTGTCTCTTCATGTTAAAGTGTACAGCACTGCATACGTCTAGTAGCGCTATAGAAATGATAAGTAGTAGTAGTAGTCTTTGGGATTCTGGAATCTTGCTACTCTTTGGGATTCTGCAAAGTATTTTGCTACTCTGGGATTTCGGAATCTTGCTGCTCTTTGGGATTCTACATGGAATCTTGCTACTCTTTGGGATTCCAGAATCTTGCTACTCTTTGTCCTTATCCATTATTTGTCCTGTTTGTGTGGCCTAATTAGATTGTAAGCTCTGTCGAGCAGGGACTGTCTCTTCATGTTGAAGTGTACAGCGTTGCGTACGTCTAGTAGCGGTATAGAAATGATAAGTAGTAGTAGTCTTTGGGATTCCGGAATCTTGCTGTTCTTTGGGATTCTGCACGGAATCTTGCTACTCTTTGGGATTCCGGAATCTTGCTACTCTTTGTCCTTATCTCTTATTTGCCCTGTTTGTCTGTCCTAATTAGATTGTAAGCTCTGTCGAGCAGGGACTGTCTCTTCACGTTCAAGTGTACAGCGTTGCGTACGTCTAGTAGCGGTATAGAAATGATAAGTAGAAGTAGTAGGAGGAGGTTGCTCTTCTTTGAAACTTTTCTAATTCCAAAATATCGTTTTTGAGAAATGGCCACCAAAACTCAACACAATACTCTAGGAAAAGGTAGGACCTGCTATTCCATGCTCCTGCTTACCCAGTTAGCCATGTGGACACCAGTACTGAACATCACTGGTGCCAGCAGCCCAGATTCTGCCTCCGAATCAGCCCAGCACTGCCCAGACAATGCCACAGAAGTCGGAGGGTATCTCCAGCGGCACTGCCCCTGAACATCTCCTCCTGACCCATTGAGAAGGAAACTCTCCTGCCTGGTTGAATCACTTTGACTACTGGGTCCAATATTTTTCTATAACAGACCTTTATGTCACATCAGGAAGATGGGGAGGAAGGTGGCACAAGACGCTCTCCTCGCCCCTGAGCAAGCTGTTTCCAGTTTCTTACCAAATGGCACTGGCCAGTTCTGCTCTGCTTGGTGGTAGAGTCAATCTTGGTTTTCATAAATTAATCAGGGGCTCCCAGGATCCCTCTCTGCCACCATCGTTGCTCCCCTCCCCAGGTGTCCAACGGCAAAAAAATATCAAGTGTTTTCTTTATAACAAATACTGCTTTATTTGTGCATTCAGGGGCAGAGTGTGTGGTGCATACCGTGTGGATTTCCAACCTGGGCTGAAGGTGAGTTACAGCTCAGGAATAGCAACTAGGTCCCTGCTCCAGAGGGCTTACAATCTAAGGTGGCATCTAGAGCAATGCAATGTGAAATGCCTTACCCAAGATCAAAAGAACTGTCACTGGCAGGGGGTGGGATTTGAACCCTGGCTTTCTCAGCTCTTAGCTCCCTGCTCTGACAAATTAGGCCACGCCTCCAATGGATCTCAACCAATGACATGGCTCAAGTAGTAGGCAAGAGAACTAACCACCCTAGGCGAACTGCCAGCCTTGCACCCCCTTCAATTAAATGTCCAGCCTTTAGCCCTTCTCCCCTTCCACAACTGTCTAATAATTAAACTCAACAATGATGATCACCCCACAACAATTGTATAAAAAGGCATAATTGAATGTCATACTTTTATTAAATATTTAGGGGCGCCTTTGCTAAAGTTTAGCATGTGCTAACGGATATTACCGTGTGCTAAGTGTCACATGGCCCATAGGTATGAAACAGAATGCACAGCATTTAGAAAAGGAGCCCCTAAACTTGCTGCCTCCCCTCACGAAGCTGCTGCCCTAGGCAACCACTTAGTCTTGCCTAATCGTTGGGCCAGCCCTGTCCATCAGTTCAAACTCTTTTCTAATTTGTGCTTTGAATGCTCTTGGTGCTCCCCAAAACTCCATTCTGTAGGCGGAAAGGGGTCTCCTGAGTTCCCTCTCTCAGCCCTGCCTCTGTGACACAATGGGGTCCTTTTACTAAAGCCGCATAAGCGAATACGCGGGCCCAACATGCGCCATAATGGAGTTACCGCCCGGCTACCGTGTGGCTCTTGCGGTCCGATACGCGTGCCTGAAAAATCACTTGACGCGCTTAGGTCATTACTGCCCGGTCACCGCGTGAGTCTTTACCGCTAGGTCAACGGCTGGCGGTAAAGGTCTCAGACCCAAAATGGACGCGCGGCAATTTTCATTTTGCCGCACGTCCGTTTTTGGCAAAAATTTTAAAAAGGCATTTCTGCCAGGTGCGCTGAAAAATGATTCTGCGTGCACCCAAAACACGCGTCCACATTACCGCAGGCCATTTTTCGGCACACCTTAGTAAAAGGACCCCTAGGCTTAGTACAGGCAGCTTCCATCTTTCCACTGTTTCTTCTTTTTTTTTTTTTAACTTTATTTATTGATTTTAAAGTAACATAATAATTATAAAAACATATAACAGCATATAATATTGAACAATGAAAAACAGAACAGTATGCGCAACATACTTTAGAGAGCTAATTCCCTTCACAAGATACATAGTTGTCTATCAGCGACCATGCTCTATGGAAAGAGGAGATGCAGCCATTTCCTCATATCGCCTATAAGAACACAGCAGATTCCACCATTCGTGATATGATACAAGCTGATTATTCTTCCAATGTAATGCAATCAGATGAAGAGCAAGAGAAATCATTAAGTGTTTAATCTATTCTAACACAAAATTAATTTATAGTGTTACCAGCTATCCCCAGCGATGAAGCAGGATTTTAATCTTTACTTTCCAATTCTGGCTTGATCTTATTTAATGCAATTTTTAGTCATTAGGAGCAAATATACCTTTTAATAAGTAAAGGGCCACTGGGTGGGAAAGCAGAACTAAGAAGAGAATGAAGACCACAAACCGGCAATAGTACAAAAGTACATAAGTATTACCACACTGGGACAGACCAAAGGTCCATCAAGCCCAGCATCCTGTTTCCAACAGTGGCCAATCCAGCTCACAAATACCTAAAAAGATCCCGAAAAAGTTCAATACATTTTAGGATGCTTATCATAAGCAGTGGATTTTCTCAAGGCAATTTAATAATGGTCTATGAACATTTCCTTTAGGAAGCTGTCCAGACCCTTTTTAAATCCCGCTAAGCTAACCGCCTTTACCACATTCTCTGGCAACGAATTCCAGAGTTTAATTACACACTGAGTGAAGAAATATTTTCTCTGATTCGTATTAAATTTATACTTTGTAGCTTCATTGCATGCCCCCTAGTCCTAGTATTTTTGGAAAGAGTAAACAAACAATTCACATCTACCCATTCCACTCCACTCATTATTTTATAGACCTCTATCATATCTCCCCTCAGCTGTATTTTCTCCAAGCTGAAGAGCCCTAGCCGCGTCAGCCTTTCCTCATAGGGAAGTCGTCCCATCCCCTTTATCATTTTCGTTGCCTTTCTCTGTACCTTTTCTAATTCCACTATATTCCCCCATTACACTCTGCGAAGGCCCTTCTTCATTTCACGGGGTCCCACTGCTGCCTATCACCCAGACCCAGGTACAACAGTCCTCAAGCACTGAACCAGGATACAAAGCGGACGCTGGCCGGCATTATTTTACCTGAGCGGGTGTAGGACTCGTGGCAGGTGTGCGTGAGCTCTGCGGCCAGATCCAGGTAATGCTGCTGCTTCTCTTCCTCAGCGTCTTCGGCTCCCAGGGCAATCATGCCCCCTGAGAAACAGGCCAGGTGTCCCATCTTGTGGTCCAAAATACCACCTCGCCATTCTGCGATGTAAGTCAGTCCACCAGCAGACTTCTTTATGAGATTCACTTCTATTGCCTGGGAAGTTGGAACATTTGTGTTTAAAAAAAAATCTTTACGCAGAGCCGCCTGCTTTTTTCAGAATCTCAGCTTCACTAAGGGGTCCTTGTGCTAAGCTTCGTTAGGCTCTAATGTGAGTCAAACACAGGAAACATGGACTAACGTGGGATGAGCTAAAGTGACACATTCATTCATTTTTGCATTTGAGCACAGAAATGGAAAGATCCAAGCGTCGCCCTCCAAACATTTTTGGTTAAAGTCTGGAAAATTGCTGGATTGGAAAGACTAGTCTGACTACAGAAACGCAAACCCTGGAAATAACCTCTCTTTTGGGCTCCTACACTCCCTTAACTTAGCCTACTGATGGCATCAATGTACATAAATGGATCTGTGAACATAAAATGTTAATTTTACTACAGGAGGAGTAGTCTAGTGGTTAGTGCAGCAGACTTTGATCCTGGGGAACTGAGTTCGATTCCTACTGCAGCTTCTTGTGACTCTGGGCAAGTCACTTAACCCTCCATTGCCCCTGGTACAAAATAAATAGTAGTTGCAAAAACCTCAGAAAGGCAGTATATCAAGTCCCATTTCCCTTATGACATCACAATATCAGAAGTGAGCCAAGTATCAGGCAATCAAGCCATTGTGACATCACTGATGAGGTTGGCTATTATTGGTGGAATGAGTGGAGGAGTAGCCTAGTGGTTAGTGCTGTGGACTTTGATCCCTCAGGAACTGAGTTCGATTCCCACTGCAGCTCCTTGTGACTCTGGGCAAGTCACTTAACCTTCCATTGCCCCTGGTACAAAATAAGGACCTGAATATATGTAAACCGCTTTGAATGTAGTTGCAAAAACCTCAGAAAGGCACTATATCAAGTCCCATTTCCCTATTTAAGATTCTAGATGGAATGTTGCAACTATTGAGATTCTGTTGCTACTATTTGAGATTCTACATGGAATGTTAATGTTGCTATTCCACTAGCAATATTCAATGTAAAAGCCTGCCCTTGCAGATCAGCAACGCAGTTGTGCAGGCTTCTGTTTCTGTGAGTCTGACGTCCTGCACGTACGTGCAGGATGTCAGACTCATAGAAACAGAAGCCTGCACAGCCGCACTGCTGATCTGCAGGGGCAGGCTTCTACATGGAATGTTGCTAATGCAGGAGTAGCCTAGTGGTTAATGCAGTGGACTTTGATCCTGGGGAACTGAGTTCAATTCCCACTGCAGCTCCTTGTGACTCTGGGCAAGTCACCTAACCCTCCATTGCCCCTCGTACAAAACAAGTACCTGAATATACGTAAACCACTTTGAATGTAGTTGCAAAAACCTCAGAAAGGCAGTATATCAAGTCCCATTTCCCTTACATGGAGTCCTTTTACTAAGGTGCGCTGAAAAATGGCCTGTGGTAGTGTACATGCGTGTTTTGGGCGCATACAGAATTATTTTTTAGCGCACCTACAAAAAAAATGCCTTTTTTAAATTTTTTACCGAAAACAGACGTACGGCAAAAAATGAAAATTGCTGTGCGTCCATTTTGGGTCTGAGACCTTACCGCAAGCCATTGACCTAGCAGTAAGGTCTCACGCGGTAACCAGATGGTAATGGTCTACGCGCATCAAATGCCAATTGATGCGCGTAGCTGACACGTGCCAGAAAATAAAAAAAATATTTTTCAGATACGCATAGTGGATGTGCGCCCAAAACTGAAATTACCGCAAGGGCCATGCAGTAACCAGGTGGTAACTCCAATTTGGCGTGCATTGGGCACGCATAGGCGCCTACGCAGCTTAGTAAAAGGGACCCTATGAGGCATATTTTCAAAGCACTTTGGGAGGCTAAGTTCCATAGGTTTCTATGGAACTTTGGGAGGCTAAGTGCTTTGAAAATAAGCCTCTATATGTTTTAAAACAAATACCTGTACTGTTTTCTGGATTCTGCTTCCCTTCCTGGAGTATATTTCTTCTATCTGCTCTTTCTTGTTACTATTGATTCCTATATATATGGAATTAGTTATAGATTATATTTTCCAGCCTTTCTGAAAATGCTTGTACAATGTATAATGTTCATTATTTGATGTATTTTTGATCTGCTGCATTGTTATTATTCTGGTTATTATGATAACAAATAAAATCATTTGAAAGAAAAAAAAGTATTTTACTGTAGATTCATTCAAGATCTTCGTTCAGTCGTTTTTGTTGCTTCGATTTGACTATCGCGACCTTGAATTGATGGGTTGCTCTAAGACCTTTGTTAAACAGACTACAGACTGCTTAAAACATTGAAGTCGGGCTGATTTATGGTCTAACCAGATTTGATTCAGTTCTAAGTTATTATTCTAGGTTGCATTGGTTGCCGATCAGGGCGCGGACTGATTTTAAATTGTGGTGTATGGTTTTTAAGATTTTGACTGGACAGGCTCCTGCTTATATGATGCTTTTGTTAATGTTACTCCATAGTACCACTTCAAGATACAATACTAGGGATCAAACTATTATTGCGTTTGTTGGAAGCAACGAAACTGAAATCGAGCAAACACCACTCTGCATAAATCAATAAGGAACGAGGTACCTCTATCACTTAGGTCTAGTAGCCATTATCTTAGCTTTTGGAAGTATTTAAAAGCATTCTTTTTTGATACATTTTGTCTTTGTACCTTTCTTAATAACATTGTCTATCGTAAGAACATTATAATTTGTGGTTTAATTGTGTTTTTCTTATGTAATTCCTGAACGTTACGGTTTGGTCTCTTTTTTTTTTGTAATCTGCTCTGAACTATGTAGGTTGTAGAAGAATATATAACATAATATAACGTAACATAACACTAAATATTTTTTTTTTATATATTTTTTCACCCAGCAGTTTCTTCCAATCAGAACCTAGTTTGGGATTGTGGTACCAGCAACTTTCATTTACAACCCTGACATTTTTCTTTTCCCCTATGTTACATCTGTTCTCACCCACCCAATGTTCCTACGTACTTAAGACCACTTTTACAAAACCGCCCTATCGATTCTCGGTGCAGCAAATGAGAAGTCTACTCAATTTGTGGCTTTGTAAAAGAAGCCCTTAGTCTAGTCGCTGCAGTTTGGTCCTGGGCCAGGGACCATGCAGAAAGGCTCCTTCTGAAATCTTGCAAGCATGTGCCCTGAATCCAGCCACTAGGTGTCACCCCTGAGCAATGACCATGACTTTACCCCCCACTCCAGGATCCCCAGCCCTGGCTGGCTTGGGAACAGGAGAGTCAACTTGGTGGTTGAATCAAGGATCTTCCATATGACTAACCAAAGAAGATATTAAAAATCTGCTTGGGTCAAAATTGTTCTACATCAATGCTTAGATTAAAAGAAACTAAAATTTAGATTTCCTGAGCAGAAATCCTGATTAACCATCACATATCAGGTAACTGGAATGCAAGACACATGAGCTAGCTGGGGGATGTCAGGAAACAGCTGAAAGGAGGGAGTAGAGCACGGACGAGCCTCCTACCTCCAGCGCTTTGTAGTACATTTCCTTTGCTTCTGAGTCCGTCTTTGCCGACATGAGCCAGGATTTGATCAAATATTCATAAAAGCTGTCACCAAGCCCTCCGACTGAGACGTGGTCTGAAATGGCACAAAGAAGGGTTACTCTACATTGACTTTTCAGTTTTCCATGAACTCCAAAACTCACAGGGTAAAAACTATGTTCCCAGCCTGCAGCTATGGAAGACTCATGCCTTGGACATGTGGCAAAGGTCCCTCACTGCGACCACTCAACCAAGCATGCACAAAAGTACAAAACAGCACAGCGATACCGAATCATGATTCCATTGCAAAGCACCAGGGGTGTTCAACCAATCAAATCACTGGACCATGGAACACACCTCCCCTCTGCCAACCTCCCTTGCCCCATGTTGGATTTTCTGTACAGTGCTCCAGTTAGTGCTATGGTAGTTGGACAATTCCATTGCAGGGTGTGGAGGGAACTTTTCCCAAGCCATCCTTTTTTAAACATACAGGCCCTTTTAGTAAAGTGCAGTATAATTTGCAATTACCATGCCTTAACGCAGGAATTTACCACATGATAGCTGCAAAGTGTATGCAGAACCTAGGGTGGGCGGAACCAGGATTCTCCCATTTAGGTCTGTTTTAAATTACTGGTCTTTTTACCACCGCCCCAAATTAGTACTCACCAGCCACCCGCAATTTAGAAAGATTAAAGACTAGAAAGGCCATGCGTATGAGAAAAGCAATTCTTTAATTACTTACCAAGATACAGATACAAATTGGTATTTTCTCATATGGGAAAGCAGCACTGTTACATAAAAATGTAATCTGTGACTGTCCCTTCCAACGTACTGCTCTGGTACAGCTGTTTTTATACCTTTTGTGTTAAGCAATGCTTCACGTTACTTCAGCACTTATCTTCCTCAGAGATCATTCTGTTCTCTGTTCTCATCATCTATTTTCCCTTAAGTTGCTAAATCACATTCTTCTGTCCATCCATAATTGCGCCTTTCCCACGCCAGCTTGCAAGTAGGAATGTCTTATCAGATCGGGGGTCTCTGGTCCCCATACTTCTCAGCCTTTTTGCCCTGTTTCAAAGTGCCCTTTCGCTCTGTTTCAGAGTGCCCAATCGTGCTCATTATTTACAGGTCCCTCGTTAATGTTCCCATTAGCACGCGATACCGCCGGCAGTTAACACAGAAGCACTTAGCACCTCCTATTTAGGAGGCAGTAAATGGTCCAGCGTTAACTGCGCTTTAGCCAGTTAGGTCATGGTAAGTGCAGCAGGCTACCTGGATAACATGTCCACACCCATTCTCTCCTTTCCTGCACAAAAAACCCCCCATTTAACATACAGTTTACTGCGCGGTAACTACTAGAATACCGCAAAACCCCTTACTGCAGTTGTTCGCTAGCAGTTACCACACAGTAAACCATGCGCTAACCCTGGGATTCTATATTTGGCGCCTTAATTTCTGTGTGGAAATCAAAGCGTATTTTATAATAATGCACATAACTTAACTAGTTAACTAGCTAATCGGCGCTGTCAATTGGAAGTTAACAAGCAATTATCAGCACTAACTGGCATTAAGTTTTTTTGCACAAAACTCGCTAAGCGTATTCTGTAACGTGATGTGTCTAAATTCTAAGTTGTATAGTTGGAAAGGGGGTGTGGCCATGGGCAGGGCCTGGGAATTTCTAAAATCTATGTGCGTTGTTATAGATTACACCTGCTCTGCGCCTAATTTAGGCATCAGGATTTACACTACGTAAAACATGGCGTAAATAAACACGACTACATTTGGCCGGGCGGAGAGGCGCTCGGTGTTTTTCTATATACCGCGCAGAACTTTAAGCCTATTCTATAAAATTTAGGCATACTTTACACAATATTCCTAGGCATATTTCTTTCCACCCAGAATTTGCAGCGCCATATATGGAATCAAGCCTTAGTGCTTAATGCACTTTACTAAAAGAGCCCTGTAGTTTTTTGTTTTTTTACTATGAAACATCTGTGCTGGGTGAAGGGTGCAGGCGCTTCTCTGCTCTTGTTTTTCCATCCTCTCAGCACGATGCCAGCAGTGACAGGCGCTCATTCAATAACATTCTTAGCACAGACTTGTTGCAGATCTGTTTTTTTTTTTTTTTTTTTAATACCACCGGCACTGAGCACATCCTGATCTCAACTTAAATCTCTACGTTCAGTGTGAAACGATACAAGTGTTTCCAAATAGACTAGATCGGGGGGGGGGGGGGGGGGGGGGGGGGGGGTTCTCAGTCCAGCCCTCAGCACAGTCAGCCAGTCTGGTTTTCAGGATATCCACGATGAATATGCATGAGACTGATGAGCATACAACCAAGACTGTGATTGCAACTCCATTTCATGCATTATCCTAGAAATAAGCAGTTGATTTTCCCAAGTCCATCTTAATAATAGCTTATAGACTTTTCTTTTAGGAAATTTTAGCCAAACCTTATTTAAACCCTGCTAAGCTAACCGCTTTTACCACATTCTCTGACAATGAATTCCAGAGTTTAATTACACACTGAGTGAAGAAATATTTTCTCCAGTTTGTTTTAAATTTACTACTTACTAACAAGAACAATTAACAGAATGTACAGACCTCTTCAGTCAGCCTTTCCTATTCTGTTAAGCTTTCAACTCAATGGGAACCTGCTACAGCTCCATCTGAATCTTTAGTCTTTCCACTTATCTCTATTTCTAGTTAGCTACAAGACCTTCTTTCCCCTCATCCCATTTGGAATCTCCTCCCTTAGCCACTGCACAACAGTCCAAGGGACTCAGACCACAGCACCTTCCAGGAATTGCTGCATGCTTGTTGTCCAGTCAACCAGCAGATGTCACTGTTGATCAATAGTTAATATGCCCTTCCTACCTAATGGAGAAGGGGGTGCAGTGCTCCCAAGGTGCTCTTTCTAACAACAAGCTTTAAGTGCTGTGGAAGAAGAGGGTCACTGTCTCTTGTTTGACTGCATATGCCAAAGTATAAACAGCCAGGTGTGACAGCTTACATTTTAAAGTCTGCTACCTTCTCATAAGTACATAAGTACATAAGTAGTGCCATACTGGGAAAGACCAAAGGTCCATCTAGCCCAGCATCCTGTCACCGACAGTGGCCAATCCAGGTCAAGGGCACCTGGCACGCTCCCCAAACGTAAAAACATTCCAGACAAGTTATACCTAAAAATGAGGAATTTTTCCAGTCCATTTAATAGCGGTCTATGGACTTGTCCTTTAGGAATCTATCTAACCCCTTTTTAAACTCCGTCAAGCTAACCGCCCGTACCACGTTCTCCGGCAATGAATTCCAGAGTCTAATTACACGTTGGGTGAAGAAAAATTTTCTCCGATTCGTTTTAAATTTACCACACTGTAGCTTCAACTCATGCCCTCTAGTCCTAGTATTTTTGGATAGCGTGAACAGTCGCTTCACATCCACCCGATCCATTCCACTCATTATTTTATACACTTCTATCATATCTCCCCTCAGCCGTCTCTTCTCCAAGCTGAAAAGCCCTAGCCTTCTCAGCCTCTCTTCATAGGAAAGTCGTCCCATCCCCACTATCATTTTCGTCGCCCTTCGCTGTACCTTTTCCAATTCTACTATATCTTTTTTGAGATACGGAGACCAGTACTGAACACAATACTCCAGGTGCGGTCGCACCATGGAGCGATACAACGGCATTATAACATCCGCACACCTGGACTCCATACCCTTCTTAATAACACCCAACATTCTATTCGCTTTCCTAGCCGCAGCAGCACACTGAGCAGAAGGTTTCAGCGTATCATCGACGACGACACCCAGATCCCTTTCTTGATCCGTAACTCCTAACGCGGAACCTTGCAAGACGTAGCTATAATTCGGGTTCCTCTTACCCACATGCATCACTTTGCACTTGTCAACATTGAACTTCATCTGCCACTTGCACGCCCATTCTCCCAGTCTCGCAAGGTCCTCCTGTAATCGTTCACATTCCTCCTGCGACTTGACGACCCTGAATAATTTTGTGTCATCGGCGAATTTAATTACCTCACTAGTTATTCCCATCTCTAGGTCATTTATAAATACATTAAAAAGCAACGGACCCAGCACAGACCCCTGCGGGACCCCACTAACTACCCTCCTCCACTGAGAATACTGGCCACGCAATCCTACTCTCTGCTTCCTATCTTTCAACCAGTTCTTAATCCATAATAATACCCTACCTCCGATTCCATGACTCTGCAATTTCTTCAGGAGTCTTTCGTGCGGCACTTTGTCAAACGCCTTCTGAAAATCCAGATATACAATATCAACCGGCTCCCCATTGTCCACATGTTTGCTTACCCCCTCAAAAAAATGCATTAGATTGGTGAGGCAAGACTTCCCTTCACTAAATCCGTGCTGACTTTGTCTCATCAGTCCATGTTTTTGTATATGCTCTGCAATTTTATTCTTAATAATAGCCTCCACCATCTTGCCCGGCACCGACGTCAGACTCACCGGTCTATAATTTCCCGGATCTCCTCTGGAACCTTTCTTAAAAATCGGAGTAACATTGGCTACCCTCCAGTCTTCCGGTATTACACTCGATTTTAGGGACAGATTGCATATTTCTAACAGTAGCTCCGCAAGTTCATTTTTTAGTTCTATTAATACTCTGGGATGAATACCATCAGGTCCCGGTGATTTACTACTCTTCAGCTTGCTGAACTGACCCATTACATCCTCCAAGGTTACAGAGAATTTGTTTAGTTTCTCCGACTCCCCCGCTTCAAATATTCTTTCCGGCACCGGTGTCCCCCCCAAATCCTCCTCGGTGAAGACCGAAGCAAAGAATTCATTTAATTTCTCCGCTACGGCTTTGTCCTCCTTGATCGCCCCTTTAACACCATTTTCGTCCAGCGGCCCAACCGACTCTTTGGCCGGTTTCCTGCTTTTAATGTATCTAAAAAAGTTTTTACTATGTATTTTTGCTTCCAACGCTAATTTCTTCTCAAAGTCCTTTTTTGCCCTCCTTATCTCCGCTTTGCATTTGGCTTGGCATTCCTTATGATCTATCCTGTTACTTTCAGTTGGTTCTCTTCTCCACTTTCTGAAGGATTGTTTTTTGGCTCTAATGATTTCCTTTATCTTACTGTTTAGCCACGCCGGCTGACGTTTAGTCTTTTTTCCCTTTTTTCTAATACATGGAATATATTTGTCCTGAACCTCCAGGATGGTGTTTTTAAACAGCATCCACGCCTGATGCAAGTTTTTTACTCTGCGAGCTGCTCCTTTCAGTCTTTTTTTCACCATTTTTCTCATTTTGTCGTAATCACCCTTTCTATAGTTAAACGCTAGCGTACTTGATTTCCTAGTTTCACTTCCTTCAATGCCAATATCAAAACCGATCATATTATGATCACTGTTATCAAGCGGCCCTCGTATCGTTACCCCCTGCACTAGATCATGAGCACCACTAAGGACTAAGTCTAGTATTTTTCCTTCTCTTGTCGGCTCCTGAACTAGCTGTTCCATGAAGCTGTCCTTGATTTCATCAAGAAATCTTATGTCCCTTGCGTGTACAGATGTTACATTACCCCAGTCTATATGCGGGTAATTGAAATCCCCCATTATTATTGTGTTGCCCAGTTTGTTTGCGTCCCTGATTTCCTTTAACATTTCCGCATCCGTCTGTTCGTCCTGGCCAGGCGGACGGTAGTACACTCCTATCACTATCCTTTTCCCCTTTGCACATGGAATTTCAATCCACAGTGATTCCAAGGAGTGTTTTGCTTCCTGCAGAATTTTCAATCTATTTGATTCAAGGCTCTCGTTAATATACAATGCTACCCCTCCACCAATCCGATTCACCCTATCACTACGATATAATTTGTACCCCGGTATGACAGTGTCCCACTGGTTATCCTCCTTCCACCAGGTCTCAGAGATGCCTATTATATCTAATTTTTCATTTAGTGCAATATATTCTAACTCCCCCATCTTATTTCTTAGGCTCCTGGCATTCGCATATAGACATTTCAAACTATGTTTGTTGTTCCTAAGTACATCATGCTTAGTACTTGACAGTATTAATTGGCAATCTTTTGTCTGATTTTTATTGTTATTTAAAGATACCCGATCGGAGAGCACGTGACGTGATGAGCTGAGTGGACGTGTGCTGCTTTAGCTCTTGGGCCCTCGCTCCAGAAACCGCTTGAATATTGCAACACGAGAGATTAAACAGGGAAATTTAAAGCTGGCGTACCTTAATGGACAAATATCTTAAACAGTCTCCACCCGGAATGGCGCTACGAACGGGGAAAAAAGATAAGGAGAAAAGTAAAATGTCAGCGCCAGACCCGAAAATGGCGGAGGACCCGCTTCCGGCGCAACAAAATTTTACAGCGTCGCAACTTGAACAGTTAACGCTTGCAGTTGCAAATGCTTGGCAGCCAAAATGGGACGCTTTAGATTTAAAATTGGACGCTTTCAATACGAAAATGGAAGGTTTGGAAACCCGAATGGAGGATGCAGAGACCAGGGTGTCCGCCTTGGAGGACGATTCGCAAGGCTACAGCACAGATTTGCGGGAGGTAAAACGGCAGCTTCAAGAGCACATGGATAAGCTGGAAGATCTAGAAAATCGCTCCCGCAGGAACAATGTGCGGATAGTGGGCCTTTCCGAGAAAATACCTGACAAGAACCTGGTGGACTGGCTCACGGGATGGTTATCTAAGGAATTGGCCTTGACAGACTCATTTGGGCAGTTGGTTATTGAAAGGGCACATCGAATTGGCCGAATCAGAGAAAATCAAGAGCGACCAAGAGTGGTGGTTGCGCGGTTGCTCAATTATCGTCATAAAATGGAAGTCCTACAAGGATTTAAGATACGTAGAGGTGAACTAAAACATGAGGGACGGCAAATCCTGATTTTTCAGGATTACTCAACTGGAGTGCAGGAGAGACGGCGTAAATTTCACCCTATATGCTCATCGCTGGCCCAAAAACAAGTTCGATTTGTTCTGCAGTACCCAGCCTCCCTGAAAGTGCAAGTCCAAGGACAATGGCAGACTTTTAAATCATTGGAAGAAGCAAAAACAAGCCTCCGAGATCAAGGCATGCTGGACGGAGTCTAAAGATGTTGGTAATATAAAGGAGACCAGATACTAAATGTTGCAGTAATTATAGTTATAAACATGTGTCATATATAGGAGTTGGGGGCTCTCGACACGCTAGGTGCTTTCTTGCTAATTCCGGGGCTAGGCCTGGGAATCTGGCTATAGGGTTAGAACGGTTGGGGGGGAATGAGGGGACTCAGGGAGAAAGGTTAATATTACAAAGACAAGTACTAGACGTTAAAGAGAAGCGAAACTTATTACATGGGAACCGGGAGAAGTGTATAATGGAATTGGGAGGTACTTTTAGAGTTTGTTCTAGAGAGTGGGGTCTTGGAGCTGAGGAGACCTGTAAAACCTGGGGCGTAGCAGGACACTGGAAATGGGGTGGTTTAAAAGATGACCACTAGACTAATATCATGGAACGTGGGTGGGATTAGTTCCCCAATTAAAAGATCTAAGATACTCTCTGCACTTAAGAGACACAGAGCGGATATTGCGTGCTTACAAGAGACGCGGTTAACTGATCTGGAACATTCTAAACTACAAAAGCATTGGGTCGGAGAAGTATTTGCAGCGTCAACACAGAGTCGTAGGGGGGGGGTGGCGGTGCTATTTAGAAAGGGGCTCCCATATAAAGCGACAGTATTGGAAAGGGGGGCTCGGGGGGACCATATAATGTTGAAGGTTTGGTTAGCGGGGAGAATTTTGTTGCTTTTGGTTTTATATGGGCCTAATAATCATGATGCATCCTTCCTCACCAACCTAGCAGGGAAGTGCCTGCAAAGTCATGGTGGAGAGTTGATAGTGGTTGGGGATTTCAATGCAGTCCTGGATCCCCGGCAGGATTGTTCTAGCACAAAGGATTCTCAGTATAGAGGAGTGCGGGCTAGAGAATTTCAGACATTCTCCAAGACCCTTGATCTGGTAGATCCGTGGAGGATTTATCACCCAGGAGAGAAAGATTACACGCACAGGTCAAGGGCGCATGGCACGTTTGCCAGGATAGACTATATATTACTAGCCCGCAACATATTTCACCTAGTAGACACAGCACATATAGGCCCAGAAGAAGTGGCAGATCATGCTATGATATGGATAGATATTAAAGTTACCACAGATACAACTGGACAGAGAGGGTGGAGATATCCGGCGGGCTTATATCATGATACACGGTTGCGGTCACATGTGCAGCGGAACTGGGACCAATATATAGAACATAATAAATGGCATGCCACCCATCAGCCCGAGTTGTTCTGGATGGCCTCTAAGGCGGTCATCCGGGGAACCATTATAGCTTATTGCAGTGCTAAGAACAAGAAGAGGGCTGTGGGCATATTGAACTTAGAGCGCCAGTTGCAGAGGGCTAAGAGAATTCACCTTCACCACCCCACAATAGCTAATTTGGAAAATTTGAAGGCTACACAGGTGGCCCTTAATAGTCTATTACATGAAGGGGAATTGAGATCGGCCCTTTTTTACAAATACAAATTACAAAAACATGGCAATCGGGCAGGCAGAATGTTAGGGCGCTTAATAAAAAATTCAGGAGCCCCGAGGACAGTGGCAGCATTGAAAGATAAAAAAGGGAACTTAATTACGGACCGTCGAAAGATTGGGCAAGCATTCACAGATTATTTCTCAGCCCTATATAAATTAAGACAAGCTCCCTCGGAACGAGAGATACAACAATATATAGCACAGGCAAAGCTCCCAAAAATAACAGGGGAACAGCTGGGGAACTTGAATAAACCTTTGACATTGATAGAAGTACAAGCTGTGATTAAAACATTGAAGCTCTGGTCAGCTCCAGGGCCAGATGGATTTTCAGGAGAGTACTATAAAATACTATCAGGGAAGGCCCTAGCATCTCTACTGGAATACTATCGGGAGGTAATAGAAAAAAGGGAATTTCCACAGTATGCAAATTCAGCGCTCATAACTTTGATACCCAAGCCAGGGAAGCCATTAGACAATGTCGAATCCTATCGACCAATTTCGCTGTTAAACGTTGATACAAAAATTTTGGCAAAACTGATGGCTGTGAGGTTGGCGGAATATCTACCATCATTGATAGGCCCCGAGCAGGTGGGGTTTGTGAAAGGCCGTCAGTCCGTACATAATATTAGGAAAACTTTGATGGCCATGGCGATCAGTCAACAACAGGGGGCGCCCACCCTGGTATTAAGTTTAGACGCTGAAAAGGCGTTTGACCAGGTGGGGTGGACGTTCATGTTCCAGACACTGGCGGCCATGGGTATAGAAGGCTGGTTCATGTACGCAGTCCAAACGCTCTATTGTCAACCCAAAGCGGGAGTGTTCATTAATGGTGTCCGGGAACCAGAGTTTACAATACAGCGTGGTACTAGACAAGGTTGTCCCCTATCCCCTTTGTTGTTTATCATGACCCTGGAACCCTTACTGCGTATGGTCTCTTTGGCTCCAGATCTTCAAGGGGTTAAGTTAGCAGGGCAGGATATCAGAATATTAGCTTATGCAGATGATTTGTTAGTAATTCTACGAGAGCCCCCACGGACCTTACCAAGATTGTTGCAGCAAATTGAACAGTATGGGAATCACTCAGGTTTTTGTCTAAATCTACATAAATCTATGGCCTTGCCGGTGTTGCCAGAAGAGCAGATAAATTGGCTAGGGACTTTCCCATTACAGTGGACACAGAACTCTTTGAAATATTTGGGAGTCACAATTACCAGGGATCTAACAAAACTTTATGGGCAGAATGTGCAGAGATTGTTGCAGGACACTACCAAACAGTTGGAGGTCTGGGGGAACCTACCACTCTCACTCATGGGAAGAATTGCACTATTTAACATGGTGATAGTCCCCAGGTGGTTATACACATTCCAATCACTCCCACTATTCCTAAAAAAGGTGGATGAACAGAAGTTGATAAAACTGGTGCAAACTTTCCTTTGGAGAAAGAAAAAGCCACGACTGTCTTACACAACATTAACTGTCCCGGTGGAGTATGGAGGCCTGGGCTTGCTGAACATTAAGTATATGACGGTGGCAAGTGGAATGCGTCATGTAAATGACTGGTTTCGTGGAACCCAGGATTACTCGGATACTCATATAGAGTTACAACTATATCCTGAGACGCACTTCAGTGCCTTCTTACATACGGCAGGGCCTTCCCTGCCGTATATACTACAGCGGACAGGAATAGTGAGGTCGGCGAAAGCGGTGTGGCAATGGGTTTGTAAATTGCACAAATTTTCATCAAAAACTACCCCATTTCTGCCGATTTGCGGGAATCCCGCCTTTCCACCTGGAACTTTATACCCAGCTTTTCACAGATGGAAGCGTAAAGGGATGGTATACCTATTACATGCAGTTACCCTTGAAGGAAGGATAAAGCCGTTCCAAGAGCTCCGGGAAGAATTTGATCTGCTCCCCTCAGATGAGTTTCATTATGGACAGCTAAAACACTACATACAGTCTTTGCCCTGGGAGGATTTAGCTGAAGATGTTCAAGAAGAGCTGGCTTCGGCATTTTCTCTAGCAGCGCAGCAACGGGTTCCACTAAAATTTCATCATAGACATATCAGAGATACTGTTCCGGAACCTGACTTTGTAAAGCTGTTAACTCAGTGGAAAGAGGATATTCAGTTGGACCTTACAGTAGCGCAATTTAAAGCTTACATTTTGACTATGAAGAGACGTACCATCATGATGTCGCATTGGGAGACTCAATATAAAGTGGCACTCAGACTTTATATCCCCCCCAGGAGGGCTTTCCATATGGGGGTCTCCCCGTGGGGGGAGTGTCCTAAATGCAAGGAGGCTGGAGCTACCTTGGGGCATATGCTTTGGACATGCAGAGGCATAGCTAAATTTTGGAAACAGCTTACACAATATGTTTCTACTATCTGGCGAACCAGATGGACATGCAATTCGGGATTGTTGCTGGGACACCCAGTGTTTATTCACCCAATACCAAAAGGATTCACAGCCTTTGTATACAGGGCTACTGTGACTGCCATGCAGGTGATTTTGTCTGAATGGGTGACCAGTCAATACCCATCATACTCTCAGTGGCGGACACGAATGATTTTGATGATGCGGATGGAGAGGACGGGAGTGGTTGACTTTAGCTCCAGGACAGGGTTGCGGTTCCAGAATATATGGAGCCCGCTATTAAATACAATGACCCCGGTTGCGAGAAGTAGACTGTTGAACTTCTAGTATTAAGTTTTGTTCACATAGGAGAGAGGGAAGGGAGGGAGAGGGAGGGGATTATTGGGGGGAAGGTTGGGGGGGGTTGTTGGGAAGGGAGGGATTATAATAAAAAACGAAAACAATTTGTTTCTGTAAATTTCAGCAAACTCACATTACCTGTAATAATGAAGAATTGTTATTGTGAATGCAAGTGATAAAGTTGTATAGTGATATATGTACAGGATACTGGTTTTGAATAAAAATGATAAATCATAAAGATACCCGATCTACTACAGTCTCTTTTGCAACCTCACTATCAGGATACTCTATCTTCCCTGTTATGGTGATATCTTTGAAAGATACCTTATCCCGAACCATGCTCTTTTGAGCGACTGTCGGCCTTCCCCCCATTTCTAGTTTAAAAGCTGCTCTATCTCCTTCTTAAACGCCGATGCCAGCAGCCTGGTCCCACTCTGGTTAAGATGGAGCCCATCCTTTCGGAATAGGCTCCCCCTTCCCCAGAATGTTGCCCAGTTCCTAACAAATCTAAAGCCCTCCTCCCTGCACCATCGTCTCATCCACGCATTGAGACTCTGGAGCTCTGCCTGTCTCTTGGGCCCTGCGCGTGGCACAGGTAGCATTTCAGAAAATGCTACCCTGGAGGATCTGGATTTCAGCTTTCTACCTAAGAGCCTAAATTTTGCTTCCAGAACCTCTCTCCCACATTTTCCTATGTCATTGGTACCCACATGTACCAAGACAGCGGACTCCTCCCCAGCACTATCTAGAATCCTATCTAGGTGACACGTGAGGTCCGCCACCTTCGCACCAGGCAGGCAAGTCACCAGGCGATCCTCACGTCCACCAGCCACCCAGCTATCTATATGCCTAATGATCGAATCACCAAGTACAACAGCTGTCCTAACCTTTCCCTCCCGGGCAACATTTGGAGATATATCCTCGGTGCGAAAGGATAATACATCCCCTGGTGGGCAGGTCCTGGCTACAGGAGTACTTCCTACTTCACCAGGGTGATGCTCTCCTTCTAGGAGACCTCCCTCCTCCAAGGTAGCACAGGGGCTACCTGACTGGAGGTGGGACTTCTCTACAACATCCCTGTAGGTCTCCTCTATGTACCTCTCTGTCTCCCTCAGCTCCATCAAGTCTGCTACTCTAGCCTCAAGGGAACGGACACGTTCTCTGAGAGCTAGGAGCTCTTTGCATCGGGCACACACATATGACACCTCACCAATTGGGAGATAATCATACATGTGACACTCAATGCAAAAGACTGGATAGCACCCCTCTCGCTGCTGGACTGCTGACTCCATCTTAGTGTTTTTTGAGTTTTTCCGTAATTTAAAACTTGCTAAAGTATTAAGGATATCAGCCTATCACTAACTTACAGTTCCTCCTTTAAACCCCAATCTTCAAGTTCCGAAAGCACAAGCAAAATTTGTTCACTTACCAGAGAAATATCCTCTTCTCCCAGAACTTATTAGAAGGAAAGTCCTCCACAGCACCTGGTAGGAGCACTGTGCACCTTGAGCAGAGGCCCCGAGTGGATCGGAACGGACCTGGGAGTCACTCTGGCGAAGGCTCCGAGGATATGCAGATGAGCTGCAAGTCCTCCACGGCACCTGAGAAGGCAACCGGTGGGAGAGCTGGGCACCTCTCAACCAAGAAAAGGCTTACCAGGGGTTAGGCCGAAGCCAGCATTCCTCCCCCTGAGGGTCACCTGATCCTGGCTAAGAAGTACCTGGTAGCTCTCCATCAAAACAAATATGACAGGTACATCTTTCTCAATTGACAATTATGCCACATAAGCTTTTAGCAACCCAGACATGCCTTGTTTTGCATACCTTTCAGATGTATTTAGAACATGCCATTCAGGCAGTCCAAGACAGGAAAATGACTCATTCTGAATGAATGCTTTACAAGATTTCTAATTAAGATGGTTACAGTATCTCATTTCAGTAAAAATAAGGATCCTCCCCGACACTTCTTGAGAAAATGAGGTTTTTTAGTGCCATATGTGCTACTGTAAACCTTAAGTATGGTGTTTTACCAACTTTAAATTAAAACAACTGTTCATTTGCAATTAAAAAGAAATCCCAAACGCTAATGAAAAGTCCTCTCTTTACTACATGCAAACCAATATTCAGTTATCAGCATTTAATACTGGGCTCCGTGCTACACCTTGTGCAAAATCATCTTTCTGGTGCTCACGGGGAAAAGTGTTTGACCATGGCTTTTGCGCTATTAGGTCAAAATAATGCACATGAGTTCCCCTATCAGGCTAACAGGGCTTCCCCTGTGCTCATTCATGCAGAACTTGCTAATTGCCTTAAGGCTTTCTGGTGATCTGTAATCCTCACAGACCAGTGGTGTAGCTACGTGGGGCCTTGGGGGGCCTGGACCCTGTAGATGTGGCCCTGGACCCCCCTGCCGATGACCCTCTCGACCCCCCCTCCCGCCGCCAACCCGCCGTCGCCTGCCTTTGCTGTACTGTCTCGCTGCCCTTCCCTATGCATGAAAGAAGAAACGGAGGGGCCCGTGTACAAAGGCACGGTAGGCTCTTCGCGTTTGCAGCGTGCCCAAAAACGAGACTACCGCCAGGCTAGCATGCCTCCCTTGCGGTAATTTCGGATTTGGCACGCACCCATATCACTGGGACAAATGATTTATTTCCTACCGCGTGCGGTGTTTCCAGCGTTAAATCGGCAGTTGGCGGCTGCTGACCGGTTACCGCGAGTGTAGCGCGTGAGCTCTTACCGCTAGATCGATGGGCTCAGGCCGTAAATAGGCGCACGCTGGTTTCAATTTTACCGCAGGCCCTTTTCCCATTGGAAAAAAAAAAGTCTTTTTTCCCAGATGTGGTAAAAACTGGCCCGGTGAGCGCCAATATATACGTGCCCACACTGCTGCAGGCCACGTTTTGCCGTGGTTCAGTAAAAGGACCCTGAAGTGAGAGGGGATGTGAGTCACTGCCCCAGGCACCCTTTTCCTAAAGGGTGTTAAGCCCTTAGCGCAAGGTTAGAACGCGAGAACAGGATACTGCAGTGGATCCCAAACATAATCGGCTCACAGTACCCTCAGGAGGAGTAGCCTAGTGGTTAGTGCAGCAGACTTTGATCCTGGGGAACTGAGTTCGATTCCCACTGCAGCTCCTTGTGACCAGTGGCGTAGCCAGACAGCCAGTTTTGGATGGGCCTGAGCCCAAAGTAGGTGGGCACAAAATTTGTGTTTTGAGTGAACTGAAATGACGGCCGTGCGGGGGAGGAGGGGGGTGGAAAGTGGAAACACATTACAAATTGGCTTCCTTACCTTGCTTACAGTGGACTAGATAGGTTCATTTCCACTCTGGTCTTGGGCAGCGCTTTCTCCCTTCTCCATCCCCTCCCGAGTTTTGCATTTCTCCCTCTCTTCTGCCTGCTCTCCCCGTCCGCTTGGTCTGGTAATTTTTACTGCCCTGAAGCGCCGTTCTCTCTCCAGCACCGGTGATTCCCATAGTCAGCCTTCTGCCAGCACAAATCGTCGGGGGCCTCTCCTCAGGTGCGCGTCCCACCTTTGCGGAAAACAAGAAGTTGCAGAGTAGGCGGAACGTGCCTAAGGAGAGGCCCCGACGATGCACGCTGGCAGAAGGCTGACTATGGGAATCGCCGGTGCTGGAGGGAGAACGGTGCTTCAGGGCAGTAAAAGTGAGCAGACCACGTGAACGGGGAGAGCAGGCAGAAGAGGCAGGAAAAGATTGGAGCCTCGCTTGGGAGAGCTACGCCATTGGTTGGGTTGGGGCAAGTTAGGGTGGGCGGGCCTGGAGCCAAAGTGGCTGGGCCTGGGCCCATCCAGGCCCGCCCGTGGCTACGCCCCTGCTTGTGACTCTGGGCATCACTTAACCCTCCATTGCCCCTGGTACGAAATAAGTACCTGAATATATGTAAACCACTTTGAATGTAGTTGCAAAAACCTCAGAAAGGCGGTATATCAAGTCCCATTTCCCATTCCCTATTTGAGATTCTACATGGAATGTTGCTACCATTGGAGATTCTAGATGGAATGTTGCTACTATTGAGATTCTGTTGCTACTATTTGAGATTTTACATGGTATGTGCAGGACATCAGACTCACAGAAACAGAAGCCTGCGCGGCCGCATTGCTGATCTGCAAGGGCAGGCTTCTACATGAACTGTTACTAGTGGAGGAGTAGCCTAGTGGTTACTACAGTGGACTTTGATCCTGCGGAACTGAGTTCAATTCCCACTGCAGCTCCTTGTGACTCTGGACAAGTCACTTAATCCTCCATTGCCCCAGGTACAAAATAAGTATCTGAATATATGTAAACTGCTTCGAATGTAGTTGCAAAAACCTCAGAAAGGCAGTATATCAAGTCCAATTTCCCTTTCCCTAGGCTACACATTTCCACTAAGGTCTGCCCCCCCTTCCCCCAATGGCACTGAATCCTACTTTTGCTGGGGGTGAAGCCCAAACCCCACCAGTGGAAGAGGTCCGCTACCCGAGGCCCCAAGGTCCATGCCGCTTCATCCGCCAATGCCGGCACTCCCGCACATGCTCAGTTCAACTCCCGCAGCACCCCGTTTTGGGAACCGCTGGGCTACCGTATAAGCCATTAAAGTGTTTTACAGTATTCTGCCTGTTTGCGTGCGCTACTTATTTAAAAAAAATATTTTTAGAGGCAGCGTGTCATGCACAGAGAGTGGGCGTTCCTGTGTTACCCAGCTACCGCGCACTAACCGGATAACGCAGAGTTAATGCAGGACTATTTAGCATCTCCTAAACTGGAAACAGTAAGTGCTTTCGTGTTAATTTTTTTGCAGATTTTATGCGCACGACCTGTAAAAAAAAAAAAAAAAAAAAAGTGCCCTCTAAAGTATCGCGTTAAATCTGGGCTTAACGTACAGGAAAATTCCACCTAAGAACGCGTAAAAACCCAGATTTTACTACACTTTACTAAAAGGAGCCCTTAGCACTGTGAGTTGTGCAGGATGTTTTTCATTTCATTATTCATTTTGGTTCGCTAGTGATCAGGATGTGAGGGGGGAGGGGGGTTATTTTGTTTCTTCTTTTATTTTGGTTTGTTTCACTTTTATTCACAATAAACGGTTTTAACATGCCTGAAAACCATTGAATCCACGCTAAATTGAAAGAAGGAAAGGACACTTTTTGTTTTGAGAATGATTCAAAGCTAGATGAATGTTGGCATTTCTCTATCTGGCACCAATGAGATCTTGAGGGCTCACAACATACACGGATGATACTCTTCCAAAAGCTTGCCTTGTACCTTCTTCCTGTGGGACAAACCTTCAGATGTCACTTCCACACTCTCACACACACACTGAGTCCCTTTCAACCTCCAGCAGAGCCTAAGTGAGAAGGGCCAGGAATCTAAATCAGTCCCCATTAGTAATTAACATCACCATAGGAAGAGGAGATTTCTGTACATACGCTGAACCCAGTTTCCACTAACAGGGCTAAGAAAATTGGGGTACAAGCCATGAGGTTTCTCGATCCTTTTCAAAACCTGCCGGACGTTCATTACCTAGAAATAAAAGAGAAGTTGACTTGAGACGCTTGATGGACTGGGCAAGACAAATAATCCCCCCCCCCCCCCTCCAGTGGCGTAGCCAAGGGTGGGCCCGGATGGGCCCAGGCCCACCCAGTAGCAGCACACCTATGATGTGACTGGCAGAGATCCCCAAGTCCCACCAGCCGAAAACTCCCAACAACTGTCCCTCCTGCGTACCTTGTAAATAGCAGATCTTCGCCTGCAGCAAGTGATACATACTGCTCGCACCGGCCCCACAGCCTTCCCTCTGACATATTCCCGCCTGTGCGGAAACAGGAAGTTGAATCAGTGGGAAGGCTGTGAGGCCAACATGAGCAGCGTGTATTAGTTGCTGCTCGCTGCCGGTGAAAATCTGCTATTTAAAAGGTATGCGGGAGAGGGGGGATGTTTGAGAGATCATACGGCATGCTGGCGAGAGACCAAATCACCTGTAGGATGGGGCAGGGTTCTACTGCCCACCCATTTTGGGCCCAGGCCCACCCAAAATTGGGTGTCTGGCTACGCCCCTGCCCCCCCCCCACCCTTCTGAATTGATATTATAATGATGAGATTCTGTCCTACAGGAACCTTCAGGGGTAACTTTAGTCACCCGCAAACACCAAACTTCTAAGGTACAGTAAAACAAACATCAGGTCATATGAGCTGTACGAGATATAGTGAAAAAGATTCTGATCTGGTACCAGCAAACTGACTGGGATTAAACCCCAGAACTGCCCAAGTGAACCAAGCACAAAGGAGTCAATTCTATAAAGGGTGTTAAAAATTAGGCACCCAAAATCTAGACGCTAAGCTAGAATTCTCTAACAGAAAATTTATGCACCTAATCTGTTACAGAAATACTTGCGTAAGTCAGCAATCAGACACCTACTGCCCAACATTCAGCGCTATTAGGGGCCCTTTCACTAAACTGCGTAGGCGGTGGCTTCGTGTGCCCAATGCACGCCAATTTGGAACTACTGGCTACCACGTTGCCCAGGCAGTAATTTCATTTTTTTATGCGCGTCCACTATGCGCGCCAGAAATTTTCCTAGCACGCAGCGCTAACCGGGCAGTAATCGGCAGTGTACGCTCGCAGACAATTACTGCCCGGTTAACGTGTGAGACTTTACCGCTAAGTCAATGGCCGGTGGTAAAGTCTCAGACCAATATGGATGCGCACCAATTTTTATTTTGCCACACGTCCATTTTCGGCAAAAAAAAAAAAGGCCTTTTTTGCAGGTGCGCTGAAAAATGGGCCTGTGCACGTCCAATATATGTGCCTACACCAGCGCAGGCCATTTTTCAGTCTACCTTAGTAAAAGGACCCCACAGCCGGCCAGGAATGGCTCTGGACCGATTAAATAGCCTTAAACTGGCTAAGTTCTAATATTCAGCACGACACAGCTGGCTATCTCAGCTGAATATCAGCGCTTAACAGCTAGCCTGGTCACTGGCTACGTCAAGTGACATAGCCGGTTAGCGCCAAAATTCACCGGCTAATTAAGCAGGTCTATCTTTGGCCACTACAACTTTGTCAGCTGATAAATATCGACTTAACCCCAAAAAAACCTACCGCACGTGGTGTTTCTGGCATTAATCGGCAGTTGGCACATGCTGACTGGTCACTGCGCATGTAGCGCTTGAGCCCTTATCACCAGGCCAATGGGTGGCAGTGGTCTCAAGCCAAAAATGTAGGCACACTTGTTTCAATTTCAGCACAAACGTCATTTTCCGGGCCCTTAAAAAAGAGCCGTTTTCCTAGATGCAGTAAAAACAATCGCCCACTAAGCGCCAAAAAGACGCGCTCGCACTACCGCAGACCACTTTTTACCACAGCTTAGTAAAAGGACCCCTCGGTTATAGAAGTGCCATTTCACCACTTCCATTACTTGCTGTTTGAGCGCCAAAAGGTCGGCGCATTTGCTGACTCACGCTACTATTTCTAACACGTATCAGGCGCATAAATATGCTGTTCTAGAACAATCAAAGTGTTCAGCACTCCCGGGCTCCACATTCTCAGAAATGTTTGATGTGCAGCTCTTCTGCAATAAGAAACATTTCTCACTACAACCAGTTGCTTCGAAAATGCGCTAAAAGTGGGCATTTCATCTCGGTGACATAAAGGACAATTCTAGAACATATGTAAATGCCAGTACAGTGCCTAAACGCTATTCTGTAAATAACACCATAAGTGTTGCCATACCGGGACAGACCGAAGGTCCATCAGACCCCGTCTCTGTTTCCAACAGTGGCCAATCCAGGTCACAAGTACCTGGCAAGATCTCAGGACCAGTGGCGTAGGAAGGGGGGGGGGGGCGGTCCGCCCCAGGTGCACACCGCTGGGGGGTGTCGGCGCCTCGCTGGTTCCTTGCTCTCTCTGCCCCGGAACAGGTTACTTCCTGTTCCGGGGCAGAGAGAGCAGGGAACCAGCGAGGCGCCGACACCCCCCAGCGGCGTGCACTCGGCAGATTGGCTCTCCCGCCCGCCCCTCACCGCCTTCCAGGTATGTTCTCGGGGGGGGGGGGGGGGGGGGGGGTTGCGCCACGCTGCACTCCAGGGGGGGGGGGGTGCACAGCGGTGACCCGCCCCGGGTGTCAGCTGCCCTCACGATGCCACTGCTCAGGACAGTAAAGCAGACTTTATGTTGCTTATCCTAGAAATAAGCAGTGGATTTTCCCCAAGTCCATCTTAATAATGGCTTACGGACTTTTCTTTCGGGAAATTATCCAAACCTTTTTTTAAACCCTGCTAAGCTAACTGCTGTTACCACATTCTCTGGCAATGAATTATCTGATTTGTTTTAAATGTACTATTTAGTAACTTCATTGCGTGCCCTCTAGTCTGCTTAATTCACACATCATGTACTTGCACGAGGAGTGGACAAGGGGTGAAGCATGAGCAGGATCTAGGCGGGGCTCTCATTTACGCACATAACTTATAGAATACTGTACACCGCACACATCCCCGCACACTTAGCTGCATGCACTTAAGAGCTGGTTTGTGCAAAGTTAGGCACTTTGATAGCCGCTTACAATAGAACTCTATAAAGAAAAGCAGGCAGTTATGTTCCTATCGCACACCCTCTGGGCATCTAACGGAAGGCTCCCAGTATAGAATATTCGATAATGCTACATACAGAAAACCCCAACACGTCAAAACATTCAGGGGTCCTTCTACTAAGGTGCGCTGAAAAATGGCCTGCGCTAGTGTAGGCATGTTTTGGATATGCGCAGATCCATTGTTCAGCGCGCCTTTTAAACCATTTTTTGCCGAAAATGGACGTGCGGTACAATTAAAAGTGGAGCGCGTCCATTTTGGGTCTGAGACCCCCCACCACCAGCCATCGACTTAGCAGTGCGTTAACTGTGCAGTAATCGCCTACGCGCATCAAGTCGGAGTTACCGTCCGATTTTTCTGGCGCGCCCGTAGTGGTCGCACATCAAAAATGAAATTACCGCACGGGCCACATGGTAACTCCGAACTGGACGCACGTTGGGCACACGTAAGCACCTAGGTGGCTTACTAAAAAGGCCTCTTGCTGCTCGAGTGAAATGTCAGCCACTTGCCTTCTCTGTAAACAACGGGTTTCCGGATACTTGACTGAGTTGTAAAAATTCTAAATGCAGGGTTCCAAATTCTGCCAGGATACTGCTTCCCGCCGACGCCCAGCCCCAACTCCAACTCAGACCGCTGAAAAACAAGAGCCCAGTTACACAAGCACTCTTCGTATCAAGCAGGGGCGTAGCCAGACAGCAGATTTTGGGTGGGCCTAGGCAAGAAGTGGGTGGGCACCAAATGTTCTCTCCCTCACCCCCACAACAATATCTCAGCTGGTGGGAAAATGCTTCTCTCCAGTCTCCATCTTGGTAGTCTGCAGCAGGCATGCGCTGAAAACTGAGCATGCGAAGGTGCCAGTATTGTGGGGAGCAGCATTTTCATTACCATGTGCTACTGTTGGATGGACCTGAGCCCTAAGTGGGTTTGCCGGGTTCTAGAAGCCTGGATTGGCCACTGTCGGAGACAGGATGCTGGACTTGACGGACACTTGGTCTTTTCCCTGTATGGCGGTGCTTATGTACTTATGTACTAACTTTTGGAGCCCCATTTACTAAGCCGCATAAGTGTCTATGCACGCCCAATGCATGCCAACATGGAGTTACCACGTGGCTCTTGCGGTAATTTCATTTTTGTTGCGCGTCCAAAAAATAGTTTTTTCTTTTCGGACGTGCGTATTGGGCGCGTGTAGACCGTTACCACCCAGTTACTGCGCGAGTCTTTACTGCTAGGTCAATGGCTAGCGGTAAGGTCTCAGACCCAAAATGGACGTGCAGCAATTTTCATTTTGCTGCACGTCCATTTTCAGCAAAAATTTTTAAAAAGGCATTTTTTTACAGGTGCGCTGGGAGTAGGGAGCAGCCGCTCCCTCTGCCCTGGAACACGAAGTGACAGCAGAAGGAGCAGGGACCCAGCGGAGCTGGCAGCCGAGTGGCTGCTCCCCGCACCCCTCCTGCCGCGTGCACCTGGGGCGGACCACCCCCACCGTCCCACCTTCGGTACACAACTGCATAATAGTGTGCAAAGGATAAGTAAAAGATAACTAGAGAGATCGCCACAAATGGGAGAGATATAATCACATGTGTATTTGTTGGCATGGATGGAATTACATGTCTGATGTGCCCATAAAGTTAGGTTGATACAGCCTGGATACACATAACTTTGCTTGAACTGAGGGGTGGAGTTTCTGGGAACAGGTTTGAGGAGGGGTTTACATTTACCCACACACTTTATAAAATATAAACACATTAGAAGTACATAAGTATTGCCATACTGGGACAGATCAAAAGTCCATCAAGCCCAGTATCCCGTTTCCAACAGTGGCCAATCCAGGTCACATACCTAGCAGAGATCCCAAAAAAGTACAAAACATTTTACACTGCTTATCCCAGAAATAGTGGATTTTCCCCAAGTCCAATTTAATAATGGTCTATGGACTTTTCCTTTAGGAAGCCGTCCAAACCTTTTTAAAACTCTGCTAAGATAACCGCCTTTACCATATTCTCTGGCAACGAATTCCAGAGTTTAATTACACATTGAGTGAAGAAACATTTTCTTTGACTCGTATTAAATTTACTACTTTGTAGCTTCATCGCATGCCCCCTAGTCCTAGTATTTTTGGAAAGCGTAAACAGACGCTTCACGTCTACCCGTTCCACTCCACTCATTATTTTATAGACCTCTATCATATCTCCCCTCAGCCGCCTTTTCTCCAAGCTCAAGAGCCCTAGCCACTTTAGCCTTTCCTCATAGGGAAGCCGCCCCATCCCCCTTATCATTTTCGTCGCCCTTCTCTGCACCTTTTCTAATTCCACATTCAGATAAGTCAACTTGGAAAGTTTGTGTGTGCTCAGGAGTAGGTATAAATATGTGCACCTAAATTCCATGGGGTAATTTTCAAAGAGAAGGTAGGTGCATACATTCATTTTGAAAATCTGCCTGTACCCGCACAGGGAAGAGGATGCATGTACTCAACTAGAAAATTAACCCCTTTGAGCGCAGTTTTGAAAATATTTTCCACTCTGCAGCTAAAATCACTGCATATAGGATTTATGGTGCCAACTTTTCATCTGCCAGGAACAGGTGCAAAGTCATAGGTAATTAAGTACCCATGGTGCAGCCAGCCCTAAATTTTCAAAATGAAACCCTGCAGGGAGTTTCTGTTTGAAAATGATGTTGCACCAGGAGCCTGAATCCCCACATACATTTCAAATACTGTCCTATTAAAGCAGTTAACATCAGTAAAACTATGTCTTACTTTCCAAGGTTAATGATGCCCCTTGGGATGCCAGTTGGAGTATTAAATGCTGGTAAAAGTTTGCCACCTAGTTCAATAGCTTTAGTTCGGAACACCTACAATAAAGTAGTGCAAAAAAAAAGTTTTCAGAACCAACACATTTAAAACTGGTTAAATTTCCTTTTGTGAATACTGCACAAAGAACTTAGCATCTGAAGTTCAGAATGTGTTCTGCTGATGAATGAATCAGGAAAGGGTGGACCATGTCTACCCCCTTCATTAACCATCCAAAAACATCATTGGTAGAAAGCATGCTGAGCTGGGATCTGAATGATGCAAGCTAAGTGGTTATGGAGCAACAATGGCAATTTTTTTCCCCAAAAGTCTCACTTTTGACACAGTTATCTGTGTCACAAAGAGACGGGAAGTAAGCAAAGGCACAGGAAAACAAATCCTGCAACCCTCCCCCCCCCCCCCTCATATGCTGATGCTCAGAACTCTGGCACTATAGGGAACAGTGCCGGAAAATAACACAGAAATAACTTCCCAATGCTCAATGTTAACAGCATGCAAATTATGCGTGCTGTACAAGGGGGAGGAACGTGCCCGGCGCATGCGCACAAGAGTTCTGTGATAAGCAAAGCTTTTGTGCACATGTCCATTCAAACCTTGAAGTGCAGGACACACATTGGAACTGTTCTTCTGCCCCTTAAATATAAGCTTTTAACATTTTTTTTCACTTGAAAAGCTTATATTGAAGCGCAGAAAACAGGCGCCAATGTCTGCTTCCGCTTTCAGTTTTGCTCAGACTCCCCCACTAATTTCTTCCTCACCACCGGCGCTCAGAGGTTTGCACAGGCTTCTTAAAAAAAACAGCAGGAAAAATCTTCAGAAATCCTCAATGCAACCTCAGAGCTAGCGGTAGGTTCCCAGCGTTAGGGCAGGGTTTTTTTTTGTGCTGTTTCTCTGAGCATTTGCCTACAAATAAGTACATAAGTACATAAGTACATAAGTAGTGCCATACTGGGAAAGACCAAAGGTCCATCTAGCCCAGCATCCTGTCACCGACAGTGGCCAATCCAGGTCAAGGGCACCTGGCACGCTCCCCAAACGTAAAAACATTCCAGACAAGTTATACCAAGTCCATTTAATAGCGGTCTATGGACTTGTCCTTTAGGAATCTATCTAACCCCTTTTTAAACTCCGTCAAGCTAACCGCCCGTACCACGTTCTCCGGCAACGAATTCCAGAGTCTAATTACACGTTGGGTGAAGAAACATTTTCTCCGATTCGTTTTAAATTTACCACACTGTAGCTTCAACTCATGCCCTCTAGTCCTAGTATTTTTGGATAGCGTGAACAGTCGCTTCACATCCACCCGATCCATTCCACTCATTATTTTATACACTTCTATCATATCTCCCCTCAGCCGTCTCTTCTCCAAGCTGAAAAGCCCTAGCCTTCTCAGCCTCTCTTCGTAGGAAAGTCGTCCCATCCCCACTATCATTTTCGTCGCCCTTCGCTGTACCTTTTCCAATTCTACTATATCTTTTTTGAGATACGGAGACCAGTACTGAACACAATACTCCAGGTGCGGTCGCACCATGGAGCGATACAACGGCATTATAACATCCGCACACCTGGACTCCATACCCTTCCTAATAACACCCAACATTCTATTCGCTTTCCTAGCCGCAGCAGCACACTGAGCAGAAGGTTTCAGCGTATCATCGACGACGACACCCAGATCCCTTTCTTGATCCGTAACTCCTAACGCGGAACCTTGCAAGACGTAGCTATAATTCGGGTTCCTCTTACCCACATGCATCACTTTGCACTTGTCACAGGGGCGGACTGACCATTCGGGCAACCCTACCATGCCCGAGGGCCCAGAGGCTGTGCCCGGATGCCCGGCGTGCCACTGGTGTTCTAGTGGCCTTAGCAGGGGGAACGTGTTTCTTTCCTGCCCAGCCTGCTGGGCTGCCGCTATTCCGCCCTGCCTGGCACCACCGCATTTTAAAAACTGGCAGCCAAGACTCCCTGCGGAAGTCTTGCAAGACTGTCAAGACCCGCGAGAGTGCCACGGGAAGTCTCATCCGCCATTTTGAAAACACAGTGGTGCCAGCAGGCGGGGGAATAATGGCAGCGCAGAGGGCAAGAAAGAACATGCCCCCCCCCCCCCCAGAGGCCACCAGACTACCAGGACCCCTCAGGTAGGACCTGGGCAGTGGGGGCGTCAGCTGTGGCAGCAGGGGGGTGTTGGTCAGCGGCCGGGTGCCCCCGTGCCTACATTTAAATGCAATTTGCACTAATCTCTGGCGAACGTTGTTTCCTGAACTAGAGCCTTCTGCACACATTAAGTACTGCTGGCGTTAGGTTTTGAGCATTACTACTTAACATTTCTATAGCGCTACTAGGGTTACGCAGCGCTGTACAATTTAACATAAAAGGACAGGCCCTGCTCAAAGAGCTTACAATCTAATAGATAAGAGTGAGCCAAGAATAGGACAATCAAGCCATTGTGACATCACTGATGAGGTTGGCTCTTAGGCATTGGTGGAATGAGGCATTATGACATCACAATCTCAGCTCTGGTTAAATCACTGCTATATGTAATACTACTACTACTACTTAACATTTCTATAGCGCTACTAGGGTTACGCAGCGCTGTACAAATTAACAAAGAGAGACAGTCCCTGCTCAAAGAGCTTACAATCTAATAGATAAGAGTGAGACAAATATAGGACAATCAAGCCATTGTGACATCACTGATGAGGTTGGCTCTTAGGCATTGGTGGAATGAGGCATTATGACATCACAATCTCAGCTCTGGATACTAGAGACTGAAACTAAGGGGGGAAGTGGGCCAAGTATAGGACAGTCGAGCCATTGTGACATCACTGATGAGGTTGGCTCTTAGGCATTGGTGGAATGAGGCATTATGACATCACAATCTCAGCTCTGGTTAAATCACTGCTATATGTAATACTACTACTACTACTTAACATTTCTAAAGCGCTACTAGGGTTACGCAGCGCTGTACAATTTAACATAAAAGGACAGGCCCTGCTCAAAGAGCTTACAATCTAAAGGCTCATCAGTGCATTCTTCAATCCTCTCCTATCTCAGAATTAAAATGCAAATGTAATGGATAAAAATGTACGCATGGCTTTACACAAACTTAAGACACAGGGTACCAGGAATAGTTGTCTATCACAAAGAGAGTGACTGTCTGCAGTTCTACCCAGGGGCGTATCTGAGGTTCGGCGGTAGGGCGGGCAGGGGCTAGAGTGAGGGGGCACATTATAACGCCCCCCCCCCCCCGCCGTTAACCCTCCCCACCACTGTTAACCCTCCCCCGCCTACCGCCAACCCTTTCCCCGCCTACCGCGGTCACCTACCCCCCCGAGGTCCGCTCCTGCCGTTTTTTTTAAATATTACTTCAGCTGGTGGGGGACCCCAACCCCCGCCAGCCCAGCCGAGGTCTTCTTTAACTTCTTCATCCTCGTGCTGTTCCTGCAATGCATCCTTCCAGTTGGACGGAGTTTGACGTCGCAGCACGTTGACGTCCTGCACGTACAACGTGCTGCGACGTCAAACTCCGTCCGACTGGAAGGATGCATTGCAGGAACAGCACGAGGATGAAGAAGTTAAAGACCTCGGCTGGGCTGGCGGGGGTTGGGGTCCCCCGCCAGCTGAAGTAATATTTTATAAAACCGGCAGGAGCGGACCTCGGGGGGTAGGTAACCGCGGTAGGCGGGGAAAGGGTTGGCGGTAGGCGGGGGAGGGTTAACGGCGGTAGGGGGGGTGCAGGGTGAAATCTGTAGGGGCCCAGGCCCCTGTGGCCCCACGCAGATACGCCCCTGGTTCTACCTATGAAATGAATGATAAATGAGCTGTCAGGCGCAATCAGAGACGCCACTGCTTATCCAAGCATCAAGACTTTATATTTATAGACAGGGGCTTAGCCAGACAGCAGATTTTGGGTGGGCCTAGGCAAGAAGTGGGTGGGCACCAAATGTTCTCTCCTCCACCCCCACATCAAAAAAATATCTCAGCTGGTGGGAAAATGCTTCTCTCCAGTCTCCACCTTGGTAGTCGGCAGCAGGCATGCGCTGAAAACTGAGCATGCGAAGGTGCCAGTATTGTGGAGAGCAGCATTTTCATTACCATGTGCTACTGTTGGTTGGGCCTGAGCCCTAAGTGGGTGGGCCTTGGCCCACCCAGGCCCACCGGTGGCTACGCCACTGTTTATAGATGCTTGGTAATAGATTGGGGAGGGTTTTAGTTCAAACAAAAATTTGTCTGACCCACAGTGAAATAACCCACTTGTTGTGCACTGTAGTTTTGAGGTGGGGAGAGGCAGAAGCACCCCCTGTCTGTTGCTTAGTCCACTGATAGTAGGGGGTATATTCGCCCCATGCAGAACACAGTACAGAGAGAGCTGCAGTCACTGGTTCACTGTTCATGTGGGAGGTGGGAGATGAGGAGGGGGAGGGTCATCACCAGCTTGTCACTGCAGGATCTGAAAAATCTCTTAGACTTGGTAGCCCTCCCCCCCCCCCAGCAGGGAGAACTTGAAAATCTTACCTCTTCTCCAGTAAGATAATAGGCAGACAGCAGTCCTCCCACATAACGAATGTTTACTTCAAACAAAGACGCCTCTCCATTCTAAACCAAGGATGGGAAAAAAGGGTCACATTCAATCTACTATCAGTGCACAGTATTCACGATCCCAGAATTCATTTAGCAACAGTGAACTGCGACCAAAAAAAACCTTCCCCTTACCAAATCATAAGCTAGAACCATAAAACACAGTGGGTCCCATATACATGGGCAGCGCTTGGACCGTCCACCACCGGCATTAAGCCTGGACATTAAAGGCTGGGCCATTTCCGGTGCCTGGCATTGAATGTCTGGTATTTTTTTGGCTGCTAAATACTTATCCGGTTTAGCCAATATTTAGCGGTTGGCCAGTTACGTTATAAGACTTCTATTTATGCGGTCCAATTTAACCGCTAATCTTACCCGCTCTGGCGCCGAACATGTGCGCCTAATTGGATAAGTCCTGCGATATAGCTAGTTTAGTGGTAGGCGCTAACCGCGCATATTCATCTCCCGCTGAATATTCGCAGTTAGCTGGAAAAAACGCTATTTAAGAGGGTCAGCGGCTGTTTCTGATCAGTTATATAGCGCTGAATGTCGAGGGAATTGTAAAAAAAAAAAAACCACACCAGTTAACAAATATAAAATACAGACAATATCAGCACAGTCACAATCTTAAAAAGGCTTTGAATTAAAACCCAGATCAATGTTCAGATCTAAAAAGAGAATGCACCATCCCCCGATGCTAATCTTTCTTCCAGGCTTTATTTATCTTTATATAAACTTTTACGGTAATAGCTCTAATTAGCAAAAAGAGGGGAAACATTGAGGGCCCCTTTTTACCAAGCTGCGGCAAAAGTAGGCCTGCGCTGGCGTGTGTTTTACACGCGCGCTGAGGCCCCCTTTTACCTCAGCGGTTAAAAGGGAAGTCTCTCTTTCCTGCAGGAAATGGCCATGCGGCAAGTAAAGCACTTGCCAAAAGGCCATTTCGGGGGGGGGGGGGGGCATTGAGGTGGCGGTTAGGGCTCCTGCGCTAACCGGGCAGTGATTACCGCCGGGTACACTCCGGCATTACAAAAATAAATATATTTTTGTAGCGCCAACTAAGGGTGGGAAGTACCACTGGGCTGCTGAGGTAGCCCGCCGGTACTTCTTGTTTAGCCAGCAGCAAGCCTGCATTGGGCTTACCGCCGCTTAGTAAAAGGGGCCCTCATTAACTTAACGCACCATGCACTGCCAGGACTGTACATAGATAGGTGCTATCTTAGGGCCTAAGCTAGCAGTGGGAAAACAACAGCCCGCAGGCCAAATCCAGCAGACCAGGTCACAGGTCCCACTGATACTGGTTTCCTGGCCACCCTGGAGATATCATCGCCAAAGACCTGAAATATTCACCTTGGTTGATGCACTCAGATGTCTGTACCATCTTAGGTGCAACATTTGGAGACTTTGGTGATGACATCACCGAGGCAACCGAGGTAAAGAGCCACCCCGAGAAGCCAAAGGAAAAAATCAGAATTTGCACAGGGGATGACAGGGAAGATGGCTGTTGCCAGATGTTTTAACCGCTTTTCGGTGACGGTGGTTGCTAAAGGTGGAATTAGAAATTGAAAAAAATCAATTCAACTCTCTCCAGACAGGTGGGAAGAGGATGATGGGAGCTGATTGAGAAGAGGGCTTCTCAGACTCCAGATCCCAGACCCCTCCCAGCCTTCAACCCCCATCATAGCTCCAAATGTGACCATCCCTGGATTAAGCAGTCAGGTTCTGACAACACAGACCCTCTCTGTTCCTGTAAACCAGACCCTCCCCATCACTCCCAAACATTAACTCACCACATTCAGGTCAAGGCCCTTTTCCACCCATTCCTTTGCCTCCTGGAACTCCTCCTTAAACTGCATGATATAAAGAGTGTCCAGTGCATCCACAATGGTAGCACCTCGAAGCCCCCCTGCATTGCAAAAATAAAAGGATTTAATGCCAGTAAAATTATAACTAGACCCTTCGTTTTTATCTTTCTTTCCAAATTATAGCACCAAAGCATTGATGTCATTTCATGCTATCAGTTTTGAAAAGATCTCGCAAACAAACAGGTATAGAAATAAAAATCCTTACCCTTTGCTCCAAGCCTTTCAGGTTTTTGAGAAGAATACAGTTTTAAAAAATCAGGGAAAGGCTGAAGCGACCAGGGCTCTTCAGCTTGGAGAAAAGACAGCTGAGGGGAGATATGATAGAGGTCTATAAAATAATGAGTGGAGTGGAACGGGTAGACGTGAAGCGTTTGTTTACTCCTCCTAAAAATACTAGGACTAGGGAGCATGTGATGAAGCTACAAAGTAGTAAATTTAAAATGAATTGGAGAAAAGTTTTCTTCACTCAACATGTAATTAAACTCTGGAATTCGTTGCCAGAGAATGTGGTAAAGGTGGTTAGCTTAGCAGGGTTTAAAAAAAAAGGTTTGGACGGCTTCCTAAAGGAAAAGTCCAAAGACCGTTATTAAAATGACTTGGGGGAAAATCCACTGCTTATTTCTGGGATAAGCAGCATAAAATGTATTGAACTTTCTTGGGACCTTGCCAGGTATTTGTGACCTGGATTGGCCACTGTTGGAAACAGGATGCTGGGCTTGATGGACCTCTGGTCTGACCCAGTGTAGCAATACTTATGTACTAACAGCCACCAGCTCCCTTGATGCAGCAGCGTACAAACCAGAATCATGCCCTGCGTGACACACCACCTGGTGATTTCACCCCATCCATCGTACAACAGTCAAGAACAAGAGTCCATAGACAGGGAAAAAAGTTTAGTGCCCTCACCTCCCTTGCACCCTGGGCAGCCACACCACTCGCACAGCCCTGACTTGATGCCCTGCAGGTGATGTCATTGTGTACAGAACTAGAAGAGATGGTTTTAAAAATCCGGAATGAAAAATGAGACAATAAGATATACTAATCGCTCTGCAGCATGCAACTCTATAAAATTCTGGACACAGATAACAGAAGCTGTGTTGAGAAAGTACGTTTTGAGTCAGGGGACTGTTTCCTGTGATACTGTGTAAGAGCATTCTACATTGCTGCCGATGATAGGAATGACTGCTTGTGCTTGCACTGTTGCTGGCAGCTCCTACATTTTCCAAGCCCACGTTCTTATTGTAAATACAATAATCTGGAAGCTGGAGGCTTTCAAAACAGAAAAGATGAGCCCATGGAAACTCTAGTGGTCTCACAGTTCTTCCTTCACAATGGGGCTTGGGAGAGGTGATCTGGTAAGGATTGAGGACACTGAATGTGAAAGTACATCTCATGATTGCACAGCTGCAAATCTACGTATTGGATTTATTAAACCAGGGGCGTAGCCAGACTTTGGCGGGAGGGGGTTCCAGAGCCCGAGGTGAAGGGGCACATTTTAGCCCCCCCCCCCCCGGCATCACCACCCCTCCCCCGTCCCTTTCGACCCCCCCCCTCCCACTGCCGCTAACCCTCCCCCACCACTGCCAGGTACCTTTGCTGGCAGGGGTCCCCAACCCTCGCCAGTCGAAGTCCCCTCCAGCGCTGGTCTCCGAGTCCGGCGCGCTAGCAGATCTGGATTTTGTTTCTGGGAGTCTTGACGTCCTGCACGTTCCTACGTGCAGGACGTCAGGACTCACAGGAACAGAATCCAGATCAGCAATGCACCAGAGACCGGCGCTGAAGAGGACTTCGGCTGGCAGGGGTTAGGGACCCCCGCCAGCAAAGATACCTGACCGCGGCGGCGGGGGAGGGTTGTCGGCAGCGGGAGGTCAAATGTGGCAGGGGGTGGGGGTGAAAGCAGGAAGGCAAGGGCTAAATCTGCAGGGTCCCATGCCCCCGTGGCCCCACCTAGCTATGTCCCTGTTTTAAACCACTGGACCCTGTGGCCATTATTACATAGACAGTTCAACTAAAAAAAAAAAAAAAAAAACAAGAGCACCAGTCAACATTGCATTTTTGTGTCTGCCATAGGGAAATTTGTATTGATAATCCATCTTAAGTAGAGAGGTGTGGTAGCCGTGTTAGTCCACTCTTAAAGGTTATCAATAGAAATCAAACAAAATAAAACATGGAAAAGAAAATAAGATGAAACCTTTTTTATTGGACATAATACATTTCTTGATTAGCTTTCGAAGGTTGCCCTTCTTCCTCAGATCGGAAATATATCATTCACTGTAAAAAATGTAACGAAGGAGGCTATATTGGAGAAACAGGCCAGATGCTTAAGACAAGATTCAATCTGCACAGACATCACATGAAAATAGCCAGTGCCAGTCAAGCCCCCACCCCTGTGGGCCAACACTTTACAAGACCAGAACACTGCACCAGTGATTTCACAGTAAGGATCCTGAAAGGTAACTTTAAAACAATACAGGAACGTAAGACCTTTGAAATAAGAATGATTGAATATTTTAACACCCAACAAACAGGACAATAAGGATCTGGGTTTTCTAACTCATTATAAAACATAAAGTTGTATTTCTCTGTTTATTTCTCTGTTTATTACCCTCCTCTCACCTACCAACACGCATTCTGTTAGAATATCAATGCAGTGCTTTGATGTCCCCATGCATACCCCCACCCTCCCACTCTGTCAGACTGTCAAAGTAATGCTTTGATGTTTCTCTTATATATACTATCTGCTACCACATTTGCTTATTTCCGATCTGATGAAGAAGGGCAACCTTCGAAAGCTAATCAAGAAATGTATTAAGTTATGTCCAATAAAAAAGGTGGTATCTTATTTTCTTTTCCATGTTTTATTTTGTTTGATTTCTATTGCTAATCCAGAAAGAGATGTGAAGAAAACCTGCCAACACCTTTGACCAACTCCACCGTAGCAAGAAAACAACAGACTCCATCCTGGCCCCAAACATAACGATCGCTTTAAATCCCCTGATCAACATGTTCCAGTATAGCAACAGCCACCACTGTCCTTCTCTTGAAAGCAACTTGTCCAGTTATGTTTCAAATTTATTTAAAACTATTTAAAAAAGTTCAGTTTCAGAAAGCAATGAAACGGGTGCTAGCAAGGTTTTCCGCGATCAGCGCAATCGCCGGTATCCGAGTCCTGCTCCCCGCTCCCATGTGCTGCAGCGCGCGCGAGCTTCTCGCCTACCTGACAATGTCCCATGGTATCGGCTGCAGAAGAGGAGGACGCAGACCGTTGGCCCTCGCTGGCGCTCCGTTCGGTTTCCTGGGCAGGGGGAGGAGTAGGGGAACACGCTCCACATTGGACACTCGCGGCTCCTCCCCGTCCCTGACGTTTCCCTACTCCTCCCCCTCCACATTGGACACTCGCGGCTCCTCCCCTCTCCCTGACGTTTCCCTACTCCACCTCCACATTGGACACTCGTGGCTCCTCCCCTCTCCCTGACATTTCCCTACTCCGCCTCCACATTGGACACTCGTGACTCCTTCCCTCTCCCTGACGTTTCCCTACTCCACATTGGACACTCGTGGCTCCTCCCCTCTCCCTGACGTCACGATCTACTCCATGAAGGACACCACCACCGGAAGCCACCAGGCAGCCTCAGAACGTTGGAGGTGAGCTTTATTATATAGGATATCGTACCCAGAACTATATCCACTGGTAATAACTTTCCTCAGTGTTTATTCTGGGCTTCAAAGACAAATGTCAGGTTCTAGCCTCGTTTATCACTACAGTATGTATCTCAGGAGCCCCTGTTTCAGTGCACTGCATGCGACTGTATCTGTTAATGGGTTTTTTTCTTCTTCCAAACAGCTATAGAGCGTGACATGCAATTTATAGTAACCCTGGAAAAGCTCATACCGTCAGAACACAGCATGCTGCAGTGGGATGTATTAAGAGAAAGTAAAATTGACAAAGGATTCCACTTTAAAGAAGACAGAGAATAAAACCACAGGGGCAGAAAGGGAAAGGTGGTGGAACTGCCCGAAAGGGAGTCTTAAAGGATTAATGAACAACAACTGTAATTAAAGATGGCAGGACCCCGACGAGGCAGAGTGGGAACAGCATGCCTACAAAAAGGGCTGAAGGTCTCTACAAGGATGAACAGAGGGCTTGAAGGGTTGAATCCTGGGCCATGAACTGACGGATTTTGGGAGTGCGGGGGCAGGACACCAGTACAGGCTTAACCAGCTGTGGAGAGGGAAGGGCTCAGAGCAGGGGCATAGCCAGACTTCGATGGGAGGGAGGGCCAGAGCCCAAGGTGGGGGTCCTCTCCTCCTCCGACCTCCTGTTGCCAACCCAGCGGCCGTTACCGCCTCCCTGCCACTGCCCTCCTGCTGCCGCTTCCGCCCCCCCTGCCGCTGCTCCCCCCCACCGCCACTGCGAAGGTACCTTGGCTGGTAGGGGTCCCCAACCCCCGCCAGTTAAAGCGTTTGTCCCGCACTGGTCTCACACGCGAGCATGCTCAGTTTCACTAAAACGAGCGTACACAGCGACTGAAAACAGGACAGGGCGCCAGGCAATGTGAGACCAGCGCGGGACAAACGCTTTAGCTGGCGGGGGTTGGGGACCCCCACCAGCCAATCTGGGGGGGGGGGGGCCAAGCCCCCGTGGCCTCCAGTAGCTATGCCACTGGCTCAGAGCCCTCACCAAGCAGAAGATGTGTCAAGGCAGGGACTCAACAGGCTCCTTTCTTTTTGCTATCCTGATCCTTCCTGTGTTCAGCTCAACCTGAAGTGATCCCTGTTGGGTTATGTCTTTCTCTTGATTAGGAGTCAAAAAGCAGAAAGGAAGGCGGTCCGCCAAATCCAATATGGAAGATAAAACAACAAGGCAGACCTTGTAAGCAAATCTTTATGAATAGATTAAAAGCTCCCAGAATTTCAACACAAAATGCCCGACATGGCCAAGTTTCGCCAGTACAAATGGCTGCATCAGGGGCAGTAGGTCACCATTTGATATAAAATTCAAAAATCAGCCTGGCTGGTGCAGTTGTTAAAACATAGCAAGCTAGATTCTGGGATCAGTCTCTCGTAAAAACGCTGTGATTGCAGTGAAAGCACTGGTGACCTACTGACCCTGACGCAGCCATTTGTACTGGCGAAACATGGCCAGGTCGGGGCATTTTATGTTGAAATTCTGAGAGCTTTTAATTTATTAATAAAGACTGTGTTTCTTGTTTTATCTTTCTCTTGATTAGGGAAGAGACATAGGTCAGCCCAAAAAAAAACCTGATGTAGTCCAGACTCGTAAATGAAAACCAAATATATTATTGATATCCCCCTCCCATCAGTCCCCAGCTAGAAACCATGCAAACGCTCCTTCCAGAACACCGGGATCATGGTTTCCAAATTCAGCCACAAGCTGCTGCCGCTCCCCTCCCCCCAAGGTCCTGTAGAAGCTGCCTCTGCAGCTTCTCCCAACCCAAAATGACCCAAGGGCTGCAAGATAAGACCTGAAAGTCTGCTAAGCCACCACTTCGGCCCTTCAGCCAAGATGTGGAACGGTCAATGCAAAAGCAGGGGCAGTGAAATCCACAGACTCCCATACTTAACACTTTATACTTGTAGACACATCAGGCAAACACTTACATTGGGACAGGGGCGTAGCCAGACACCCAATTTTGGGTGGGCCTGGGCCCAAGATGGGTGGGCAGAAGAACTCCGCCCTGTCCCACAAGTGATTTGGTCTCTTCCTATTTCCGCATAGGCATCAGAGGGAAGGCTGGTATGCAGGAAGGACAGGAATTTTCGACTGGTGGGGCTTGGGAATCCCTGCCAGACACTTCATAGGTGTGCTGCTGCTGGGTGGGCCTGAGCCCAAAGTAGCTGGGCCTGGGCCCACCCAGGCCCACCTTCGGCTACGCCACTGAGTCGGAAGCAGCAACTATTATAAAAAGAAGATAAGACTGGGGCTTCCAAATACTTACGCATGCAACCCAAAGCTTTTCTTCTGGCATTCAATTTAAAAGGAGCCTCAACAATTCATGAAAACAAAATATAAAATCAGGCATGCTTTCAGGCTGAAAACTCCGAAATCTCACAAGGGTGAGAAGCATAAAGGAAGATGTAAAAGGACTCAGGTTTGTAAAGAAGGGACGAGAGACAGCAGGACGGGTGGAAAAAGTCAGAGAGTCCATGAGCGTGCCAGACTGACTGAAGCAGAGGGGAGACCTTTCTAACCAGTGGCGTTCCTTGGTTGGCTGGCACCAGGGGCGCATCGCCGTTGTGCACCCCCCCCCCTCCCCGGTACAGTGTCATTGTCCCCTCCCCCATGGGTGCATCTTCGTCGTCCCTCCCCCGGCGCATCATCTGAAGACACCCCCCTCCCCCCAGATGCATTGCCTCTTACCTCTTGGGGTGCTGGGAGCTGGCACGCGGATGTCGGCTCCGCCGGTTCCTTGCTCCCTTTGCCCTGGAACAGGAAGTAACATCAGAGGGAGCTGGGAACTGGCAGACAGCCACGCGGCTGCTCCCTGCACCCCTCCCCCCCCGCAGCGTGCATCTGGGGCGGACTGCCCCCACCGCCCCTCCCTCGGTACACCACTAACATCCAAAAGACAGATTTTCCTCTCAATACTAGGTAGGCTGGATGTTGGCAAGCAGTGGTAGGGGGGGGGGGTTGTGTTGGAGAGGGGTAGTAATTCAACAAAGTCTGTGGCACAGGCAGACAAAGGAAGCCATGCGGAACAGCTGGAGAGAGGGTTGAAGGCCAGGGGATTTTTGCTGCCTCTCAGTGCAGCATCCTTCCTAAGCACTGGATTATAAGCCACATATCCAGGTTTCTAAACAGTCTGCAAAACGTTACTGCCAAGATCTTTTCATAAGCATTAATTCTTACTTAGAACAGGAGAATGTTCTCAATCCAAATGCACTTTTTTTTTTTTTTAAGAAAAGATACATTTCTGCAAGCAAAATTGCTTAACGGAACTCACCAAACATATTCCCGATGTGCCCATTTTTCGTTAACGGCCTCAGTTCATTCTTTCCCCAGGCGTAGCGCTTGTAGTTATCCCAAGCAAACCTCATCATCTGCAGCCAAAGGGGAGAACAGGAAAAGTCAGCCCTCCCTCTGCCACTATCCTGTACCATCTTTGATTTGTACATGGTTTGAGCAAATACGAAATTCAAACGAATCATGCAAATGTCACGTGACAAAGCGGAAACTTTTTTTTAAAGTGGGGTGGGAAAAAGAGAGTCTGGATCAAATATACTACACCATCGGTCTTAATCTTAGCCCTGGAGTGGAGGAGTAGCCTAGTGGTTAATGCAGCAGACTCTGAGCCTGGGGAACTGGGTTCGATTCCCACTGCAGCTCCCTGTGACTCTGGGCAAGTCGCTTAACCCTCCATTGCCCCAGGTACAAATAAGTACATACATGTAAACCGCTTTGAATGTAGTTGCAAAAACCATAGAAAGGCGGTATATCAAGTCCTATTAAAAAGATTCCATGCACAATCTCAAAGAGCAGCAACATTCCATGTAGAACCCCAAAGAATAGCAAAATTCCAGAATCCCAAGAAGTGGAGGAGTAGCCTAGAGGTTAGTGCAGCGGACTTTGATCCTGGGGAACTGGGTTTGGTTCCCACTGCAGCTCCCTGTGACTCTGGGCAAGTCACTTAACCCTCCATTGCCCCAGGTACAAAAGAAGTACCTGAATATATGTAAACCGCTTTGAATGTAGTTGTAAAAACCACAGAAAAGCAGTATATCAAGCTCCATTCCCTTCATGCAGCCAGCACTCCTGATGTCTTGCTGGCTAGGGGTTGGCACTATATCACTACTCATTTTTACAGTCTTACTATGTTAACAATATTGTTATCCAGAATCACATTGTGCCCTTCCTGGTTCCCACTCACCTAGTTCTGGTGATACCATAGCTGGTCAGGCTTGACTTTTCAACAATTTTTACTGGTAACCAGCATGTGATACATTTCCAAAAATTTCAACCGTACAATAAACAGTCTATCATAACATCCTTCAACGGAACACATTCGAATTATGTTTCATTTAATTTTCTCCCCATTTACTCCCTACCCACCCCCCCAACCCTTCCCACCTTACCGCCATCTTTACTAGAACATTGAATTACAAAAAGAGAAAATTTTTTTTACTGCATGTCATCTATGGCTCACCCATCATTCCAAAGATCACACGCCTATCGAAACTTTACATGAACTATCAACAGTGGCGTACCAAGGGGGGTGCCACAGCGCGCGCCTGTTGCCCTGTCTCCCAGTTCGCAATTCGCATGTGTTCACTGCTCCCTCTGAGTCTGCCCCGGAACAGGTTACTTCCTGTTCCGAGGCAGACTCAAAGGGAGCAGTGAACACATGCGAATTGTGAACTCGGAGACAGGGCAACAGGCGCGTGCCGCGGCACCCCCCCCCCCAGCGGCGTGTCATTTCGCTGGGGGGGGGGTCGCATTGGCGATCCGCCCCGGGTGTCAGCTAGGGTTGGAACGCCACTGACTATCAATCCTCATTCTCCTCGGAAATCCCGTCCTTACCCCCAACCCCTTCAACTATGTCCCAGGAGGTCTACGCTCATATGACCTCCCTAAACATTAAAACATTATTACCCTAGCTACACGCTGTCCGATTCCCACAGATCAGCAAGCTGCTTCATTTAATTAGAACAATATCTTTCAAAGGTAACATTCCTAACCAAAACCACCCCCTTCTCCTGCAACTGGTCAGGCTTTAAAAAGCTCCATAATGACTGTGATAGGCAGGAGCAGAACCTAGATGTCAGATGTACTTAAGAAATCTGTAATGCATGCAAATTTTTCTCACACCTACATTCCTGTGGATCTCCTGAAAACCTGACTGGCTGTGGGATAACAAGGTCTGGGAAGCCTGGGTCTGAGTCACATTGCAGCCTTTCGACTCTTCCATCATGCTGACCAGAATCATTTCTTGCATAAGGGCTCTCAGTCTGGGTTGCTCCCTCCCAAGCTGCTGATACTTAAGAGTGAACAGAACTGGACCCAACATTAACCATCTCACACCAGTAAGACCCAACACGACCAGTGTGATTTAACACAGTTCCATTCCAGCAGATATTGGTGTTTATACAATGGTAACAGGGGCAGAGACTCCTTATGGGGCCTCATTTGCATAAGTAGTTACATAAGTCTGTAGGAAGTGAAAGCAGGACCACATGGGAAACAGTCACTCATGTACAGAGCCAACCCTGAATGCTAAATACTCTCTCTTCACAAGCTTTTGTCTCAATGCCGCCATATTGTTATCAGGGTCATTCCACAGTCATGACTGGTCCCAAAGTAGGGTATCTTACTGGTGCCATCTGCAATTTGCCAATCCTCCCACTCCCCCAACCCCCCTCCATCCACAGCTGTATGACAGCGTTCAAAAAACAGTCCAGGTCTTATTCAGCCTCAATTTACCTCAACTATATTGGCAAAATGTTTTGTGTTACGGCAAATCATTCATTCTCTCCTAACGTTTAGTAGACAGCTTAATTGCAAACCAGTGGCGTAGCCACAGGTGGGCCGGGGTGGGCGGGGCCCACCCACTTTGGACTCAGGCCCGCCCAAAATTGTGACACTCTTGCTGTGGCTGGTGGGGATTCCCAAACCTTGCCAGCCGAAGATTTTCTCTCCTTGGGCACCAGCGCTCTTCCAAATGTCAGCCAGCGGCACTTGCCCGGAGACCAGCCCTTCTGCACATGCTCAGTTTTCGCACATGCATAAGCACTGAGCATGCATGACAAGCCGGTAACAGCATGAGTTTGAGGCAAGTGCTTGCCGGCTGCCGTTTGAAACAGTGCTGGCTGCTCGAGGAGGAGGAAATCTTTAGGAAGCAGGGTTTGGGGATCCCCGCCTGCTCAAGTATTTAATCTTTGGGGTTTGTGGGCAGGGAAGGGTGGAGAGAGGAGCAAACCAGAGGGCGATTGGGGGGGATGTGAATTCCAGGCCCACCCACCTTGGGCTCAGGCCCACCCAAATGTGACCATCTGCTGCAAACAGAGAATAGCAAAATCCATCCTCTGATCTAGGGGTTATCAAATTCTGGTTCTCAAGGGATGCAAAACCAGTTGGGTTTTCAGAATATTTCTAATGAATATCCAGGCAGCAGACTGGCATACAGTGAAGGCAATGGATATGCAAATCCATCTCCTGCCATATCACCTCAGGAGCAGCTCAAACTCCTGCAAGGACTCTGAACCTCTAAAAGAAAATTACCAGTTATTATTTCAGTCATTCACTTCTACAGCTTTTCAACATGAACGGCTTTCCAAATCTGGCTTTTTTTCTTTTTCAAGAAATTCCAGGCATGAATCTTACCAATACAGCGCTCAGGACCCATCGGCCTCGGCTGTGGCAATCAGTGTTTCAGACAGCAGCAGTTAATTCCTTATCAGGCCGAACGTGAGTAGATAAATGTCTGCCAAAGGTCTAGGAGAGCTTTAATCCTCCCCTACACTTCACTTTATTTTAATTATAAAGTGGCTCATTACTAAATCACGTCGACTTTCATGTCAGGGCCTAATGTGCTTAATTATAGCAGGGGAGAGCTAATGGCTCAGCATTACATTCCGTGGGCACAGGACACTCGGGGCTGTCATTTGTTTTAACTGTGCTGACTTTAATCCCAGCTTTAACAGAAGCATTTCCATCGAGACACCATCCCTTCCAGTACTAGAAGGAAAGGAAGCTGCCAGTTTGGGAAGTGGGTTCTTTTCCGCTATTCCCAGAATATTTTGCACAATATTAAAAATTGATCCAAACCCATTTTCAGCTGCACTTCACCGGTTAAGTACCAATAATCCCATATCTCATTTACATTTCCTTTGAATATCAATTGCTATTCCACAGTCGATAAGTTCAGTATTGGCTATTTATTTATTTATGTATGTGAGTGTTAAGGGGATGGGGCTTTTCGTAGTATATACAAGGAGCTGCAGTGGGGATCAAACCCAGTTCCCCAGGATCAAAGTCCGCTGCACTAACCACTAGGCTACTCCTTCACTCCTTACGATTCCGGAATCTTGCTATTCTTTGGGGTTCTACATGGAATGTTGCCACTCTTTGAGATTCTGCATGGAATCTTGTCACTCTTTAGGATTCCAGAATCTTGCTATTCTTTGGGGTTCTACATGGAATGTTGCTACTCTTTGAGATTGTGCATGAAATCTTGTTAATGGGACTTGATATACTGCCTTTCTGTGGTTTTTGCAACTACATTCAAAGCAATTTACATATATACAAGGAGCTGCAGTGGGAATCAAAACCAGTTCCCCAGGATCAAAGTCCGCTGTACTAACCACTAGGCTACTTTGTTACTCCTCCACTCCCTTGGATTCTGGAATCTTGCTATTCTTTGGGGTTCTACATGGAATGTTGTCACTCTTTAGGATTCCAGAATCTTGCTATTCTTTGGGGTTATTCATGGAATGTTGCTACTCTTTGAGATTGTGCATGAAATCTTGTTAATGGGACTTGATACCATGTTTCCCTGAAAATAGGACCTACCCCGAAAATAAGACCTACCGGGGTTTTCCTGCAAATTTAAAATATAAGACATCCCCCCAAAAGTAAGACCTACCAAACTTGTTTTTTAAGCAGTGCCGCCGAGAGCCACCCGAGGTCGCGCCCCCCCCCCCACCCGAGGTCGCCGGGCCCCCCCTCCGTCGCTCCCGGAACTAACCTGAAGTTCCTTTCACCTTCGCAAGTTCGGATTCGGAGCAGCAGCATGGCAGACCTCTCCTTCCTTCCGTGTCCCGCCCTCGCCTGACGTAACATAACGTCAGGCGAGGGCGGGGCACGGAAGGAAGGAGAGGTCTGCCCTGCTGCTGCTTGCTGCTCCGAATCCGAACTTGCGAAGGTGAAAGGAGCTTCAGGTTAGTTCCGGGAGCGACGGAGGGGGGGGGCCAGGCGACCTCGGGTGGTGGTGGGGGGGCGAGCGACTGATGTTTCCCAGAAAATAAGACATCCCCCCGAAAATAAGACCTAGCGCGTTTTGGGGAGGAAAAATAAATATAAAACAGTGTCTTATTTTCAGGGAAACACGGTATGCCTTTCTGTGGGTTTTGCAACTACATTCATAGTGGTTTACATAGTATATACAGGTACTTATTTGTTCCTGGGGCAATGGAGGGTTAAGTGATTTGCCCAGAGTCACAAAAAACTGCAGTGGGAATCGAACCCAGTCCCCCAGGATCAAAGTCCGCTACACTAACCACTAGGCTACTTCATAGATTCTGTAAATGACGCCCAAATTTGTGAGCCAAAAACAAATGCAAGCCAAGAGCTATTCTACGAATGGCTCTCCAAGTTGAGCGCTGTTTCTAGAATGGCGCATAGTGCCGGGATCCACGTCTAACTTTTGGGCGCAAGGATTTACACCAACTGGAACCGCGCATAAATTAGGCACGGGTCCCCTGAAACCTATAATACTGTGCACATATTTAGAAAACATCCCTGACCCATCCATGCCCCTCCCATGGCCATGTTCCCTTTTCAGTTACTCGCTAAAGTTTGCGCACGTATTTTTATAGAATACTTCATAGTAAGATGCATGTGCAAATCCAAATGATTCCCAATTAACGCCAATGATTGTTAGCAGCCAATTACTGGTGCTAATTGGCTTGTTACTCAATTAAATTAAATTAAAATGGTCAAATTTGTGCATGCAATTTTTAGTGCCATATATAGAAACTGGGGTCACGAATTTAATAAAGTGCATGAAACAACGTGGGGCCCTTTTACTAAGGCGCGTGAAATTGGAACTACCACCTCACTACCACATGCCCCGAGCAGTAATTCCATTTTTGACTTGCGTCCAAAACACACATGGCGCTTACCTGGCGGTAATCGGCAGTTTACGCGCGCTGACGCTTACCACCCGGCTAGCGCGTGAGGCCTTACCGCTAAGTCAACGGGTGGGCGGTAAGGTCTCAGGCCAAAAATGAACACATGTTGGTCTTAATTTTGTGGCGCGTCCATTTTCAGCCACAAAATAAAAAGGCCATTTTTTTCCCAGGCGCGCTAAAAAATGGACCTTTGCGTGTCCAAAGCACACACCTACACCAGCGCAGGCCACTTTTCGGTGCACCTTAGTAATAGGGCCCCTTAATGAGCAGAATAGCGCACACCAGTGGCATAGCTACGTGGGGCCTGAGGGGGCCTGGGCCCCCGTAGATTTCATCCTGGACCCCCCTTCCGACGACCCTCTCAATTCCCCCCTCCCACCGCGAACCCTCCCCCGCCGCCGCCTACCTTTGCTTTTGCTGGCGGGAGACCCCAATCCCCGCCAGCCGACGTCCTCTTCATCCTGCAGTCAGTGCAAAGTCTTCGTTCCCTTGCTGACGTCCTGCACATTGTACATGCAGGACGTCAGACTCAGAGAACATAACGAAGCCTTGCAAGGCTTCATTCTGTTCTCTGACATACAATGTGCAGGACGTCAACTCAGCAACAGAGCGAAGACTTTGCACTGACTGCAGGATGAAGAGGACGTCGGCTGGCGGGGATTGGGGTCTCCTGCCAGCAAAAGCAAAGGTAGGCGGCGGCGGGGGAGGGTTCTTGGCGGGAGGGGGGTCAAGAGGGTCGTCTTGGGAGGTCGTGAAAGGTGGCGGTGGGTCGGCAATGGCGGGCGGGGGGGTGTCGGCAATGGCGGGGGGGGGGGGCTAAAATATGCCCCCTCCCACCTAAGTCTGGCTACGCCCCTGGCGCACACTGTTTGCATTTTTACAAAGGCGCGTAAGGACCTTCGCGCATCCAGCACACGTTAAATTGGCATTACCGCCTGGCTACCACAAGCCCCAGACGGGTAATTCTGAATTTGGCTCGCACCAAAAACAAACGGTAGAAAATATTTTCCATTTTCTACCGCGTGGCACTTACTTGGCGGTAAACGGCAGTGTGCGCGCGCTGCATGCCTACCGCCCGGGTAGGGTGTGACTCCTTACCACTAATTCAATGGTTGGCGGTAAGGTCTCAGGTCAAAAGTGGACAAGCGCTGGCTTTTATTTTGCCGCACGACCATTTTCCGGCCCCTTAAAACAGGCCCTTTTTTCCCCAGAGCGCGGCAAAAAAAATGGCCCAGCGCATTCCCCAAATTTATGCTCTCACTGACGCAGGCCTCTTTTTGCCGTGGCTTAGTAAAAGAGCCCCACAGTAACTGTTACCACGCCAGCAAGACAATGCGCATTAATTCGTGCCTTGATTTAATGAGTGTTGGAGATGAGGAACTGGGGCAGGTTATGGGCAGAGAATGGAAGTGGACTGCACACTGCACTTAGGGGGTCGTTTACTAAAGTGCGCTAATGTTTTTAGCGCACGCTAAAAATAGGCACACTCTAAATGCTAGAGATGCCAATGTATTCCTATTTTTAGCACCCGCTAAAAACGCTAGCGCACCTTAAAGACCCCCTGAGCGCCCGCTACCTACTACATCCTGTCACTTGTGTATTTATGTTTCAACAATGTTTTTTTTTAAAATTTAAGATTTTCTTTATTGAAATGTTGAATAAAAACAATCACACAATACACTTAACTGCAGCCACAAGGCTACCAACTCTCCAAAATTCCTCAAACTCATCTGTAATACATAATCAACATTATATTTTTCCCCCTACCCAACCCTTCGAGTTTCAACAATGTTTTATTGATGGTGTTAAAAAAAACAAACAGATTTTACAGTCAACATATTCCATATATAGCCTGATGTCTCATTATTAACAAGCCAAACTAAGAAATCTATCGATTTCACCATCAATATTTATCCCTCCCCCCCTCCCTACCTCCTCCCCCTTCCATGTATCGACAATTTTTATTTATGACTTACCATATGAACCCACCGTTGTTATATATACTCAAATATTTTATACAGTAACTCCCTTCCCCCCATGCCCCATCCTACATCCCTTCCCACTCACCCCTATTATGTCCAACATATTTATTTGATATCACCAAACAACCCACCCCCACAGTCTCCAGAAACCAAACCCCTTCCCCCCTCCTCCCTCCCTCCTCCTCTATCAGAAGCAGTCAACGCCTAGACCTTCTGTCTCCTAATGTGGGCATTATCTGTCATCAACAAGTCGAAGGTTATTAAGAATGAGGCTACGCCCCTTGGAACTCAACACTTGTAGGTAAGGTCCCCAAACCGCCAGATATGTTTTGCACCTCTTAGGTGACCCTTTCGCATCCTTTGCTTCCCAACCTGCCAATCGGTGAACCTGATTTCTCCAATGCCAGTAAGCTGACTGTTCTTCTACTGTCCAATATTGCATAATGACTTTTTTCCCCACTAAAGCAAGTTTGTGACACAATATTGTCTCACTAGTAAAAAAAGGCCCGTTTCTGACACAAATGAAACAGGCGCTAGCAAGGTTTTCCTCAGAGTGTGTATGTTTGAGAGAGTGTATGTGAGAGTGACTGTGTGTGTGAGAGAGAGAGACAGACAGAGAGAGTGAATGTGCGAGTGTGTGTGTGTGTGAGAGAGAGAGTGAGTGGGTGATAGTGTGTCTATGAGAGAGAGAGTGTGTGTGTGTGAGAATGAGTGTGCAAGTGCGTATGTGAGACACAGTGTGAGAGAGAGAGAGTGTGTTTCACACAGATACAGTGTGTACAAGAGTGAGACACAGACTCTCTGTGAGACTGAGTGTATGAGACCAAGAGTGTGTGTGAGTGACTGTGTGACACATAGAGAGTGAATGTGATATGGTGTGAGACATAGAGTGTGTGAGAGACAGTGTGTGAGAGTGAGAGAGAGAGAGAGAGAGAGAGAGTGTGTGTGTGTGTGTGTGTGTGACAGAGATACCTCCCCCCTCTCTGGTGTCAGGCCCCCCCTCTCTCTCTCTCTGGTGTCTGAGCGTTACTGTGCAGGACGCTGAGCTCTGGCTGTGCTTCAAGGAACTGACCAATCCTATTTAATAGAATGCACCTCCAACATTCTGAAGCCGAGAAACCTCGTGTGGTTGGTCACTTCTGCTTGTGACGAACCCGGAAGTACGTGATGTCAATTCAGGAGATGGATACAGAGAGCAGGAATGCCTCAGCCATGCAGTCAGCTTCAGAATGTTGGAGGTGCGTTTTATTATATAGGAGATTTATTCAGTGCTAACTGCTCCACCGTCCCACTTATGTCCCGTGCTAGTAGCTGACTCATGAATCTTTGAATTTGCTCCCAATAGCATTTAATGATAGGGCATCCCCAAAGGGCATGCGCCAGGGTGTGAACCGATTGCTTGCATTTCTGACAAATGTGAACTCCCCTAATCCCTATATGTGCCAATTGCATCCCCGCCATATATGCCCTAAGTGTCACTCGGAGCCCACATTCCCGCAATCTAGCATCGGCTCACTTGTGCATTTAATACAAGTACGCTTACCGGCTGAAGAGAAGGCGCCGAGTGCCTCCATGCTAACTGCGAATAAAGTTATCGTGCAATAAAGAACTTTTATGTGCCCTGAAGTGTACTAACATGGCAACCACAGTACCGTTACGACAAACGCCATTAAAAAGTTACAGACAATGGAAGTTGTGTTCCTCACAGGAACTGCCAAGCCTGACTATAAAAAGACTTTTTTAATGAACAGGAAACTCCCCCATTGCTGGGCTCCAAGAACAAGCTCAATACAAAGGGGTAGCACAATAGTAATTTATGAACTTGTCTTTAAGCATTTTTCTTTTCTGTACAAAAGGCATTAGAGGTGTTTTTCAAAACCAGCCAAAAAAAAAATCAACCCAGACACCCTTAAAATGTCTCCAGTCAGTGCCTGCGGCAAATCTCTGTACAAAAAGGACTGAAAGCTGGGTGAGAACTCGCAACTTGGAGACACCATTGAGATACAGAAAACGTGCAGAACTGGAACAAGGGATCAGGCATCTTACCTACACTTTTAGCCTTGTGCTCCCCCTCCCCCAAATTATTTTCAGGTCGCCAGGCCCCTTCCCTAAGACAGGGGGTCCTCAAATCCAGCCCCACAACCCAGCCAGGTTTTCAGGATTTCCACACTGAATATGTATGAGATCTATTTGCATTGATTGATTCTATTGCACGCAAATAGGTCTCATGCATATTCATTTTGGAAATCCTGAAAACCAGGCTGGGTTATGAACCTTGAGGACTGGATTTGTGGACCCCTGTCCTAAGATTAGATAATTAAACTCGATTATAATTAAGCCCATCAATTCCCCCAGACTGATGCTGTGATTGGACATCATTCCTCTAATTCCATACATAACGTTCAAAAGTGCGCACAGAAATTTGGGCATATGCCCAAATAAGTGTGCGTAATTTAACTGTTCCGACAGCCAATTAACGCTGATCATTGGGCACTAACAATCGATTATCGGTGCTAATTGGAATTTACGCACCCATCCTTATAGTCGCTGTTCTACAAAGATGTACAGGTAAATGTTTCCGTGCAGACGCAAAAAGGGGGAGTGGCCATAGGAGGGGCATGGGTGGGCTCAGGGATGTTTCTAGGATTTGCGCACAGTGTTATACAATTTGGGGGATCTGCAGCAGGGTTCAGTTGGTGTAAATCCTCAGATCCCGGAGCTAAACTTCCGCCCAACTTTTAACGCTGTTTACAGAATACAGTTTAGCATGCCATTATTTTGGGGGCCCACAGAATTAAATCCCATATCTTCCATATGAAATGAGGGCAATTTCCAAGATCAACCAACCCAGAGAAACAGCTATTTACCTAGGTAATCAGGATTTTTCAAAACTGCTCGCCCTCCCCGGGGGTAAAGTTCCTTGAGCTTCTGGAGCTTTCAAGAGCTACTGTTTATAGCTGCTCCTTGCCATCCTAGACCATCACCTAACCCAGAGGTAGGCAATTCCAGTCTTCGAGAGCCGCAGACAGGTCAGGTTTTCAGGATATCCACAATGATTATTGTGATATCCCCCTTCTCACTCAGGGTGACCTGGTTCTCAATATGCAAATCATATGCAGATTAGTGTGCTACCCCTTCACACTCAGGGTGACCTGGTTTCCACTCAGCAAATTAAGCAGGTCTCACCAACTGCATATTTCTCAGGCCACTCTTTATTCCAGCCCCTGGGCACACTTCTTCTAGCTTAACACTTTATACTTTCATAGATCTTCACCTTGAGCCTCCCTACACAGATACATGGGCTCAGTACTATACCAATACTTTGGGGACTCTCAACCCCAGGCTTTGCAGCCTGCTTCTCCCAGTACTTTAGACACACAGTCTCCCCTTTGAACACACAGTTCTAGACACACAGTCCCTCCACTGAACACACAGTTCCTATAAGTACTGAGGACACACAGTCAAACACTAATGCTTTAGGGACTTCTTTCTTACCCCAGGACTTTCAGCCTGCTGATCTCCTTTGGACACCCAGTCCACCCCAAGTCCATAAGGTTAGCCAGTATCTTTCAGGGGCTCTCTCTTCCCCCGCTGTTAGCTCACTTCCCTTCCTTTCACAACTCAGGTGGGGTATAAAGTGGTTAATTAGCAGGGTTGCCAGGTGGAAAATTTTTTTCCCACCCAAACCAGCCTAAATCCAGCCCAAAACCCGCCCAAACTCAAACCCCGCCCCTGACACCCCCACCCCCGCGTCATCACCCCCGCCCCCACCATCATCACCCGGCCCCCGCCGTCATCAACCCCGCCCCCGCCGTCATCGGCCCCGCCTCCCCCATCATCGGCCCCGCCTCCCCCGTCATCAGCCCCGCCTCCCCCGTCATCGGCCCCGCCCAAAACGTCACTAACCCCGCCCCCCGCGGCCGAAAAAAACGCCCAAAAAACAGCCCAAAAGACCAAAAAGCAGCCCAAAAAACCGCAACCCGCCGCGGGCAAAAATTTCCCACGGCGGGTCACGGAAAACCACCCACCTGGCAACACTGTTAATTAGCTACACAGGACCCAGCCCATAACCGCCTGCACCTGTGGACCTCCCAGGGCTCTCCCCGGTCCTAGCGACCGCCACCTTCTTCTAGCGCACTCTAGTGGCCTACACCGTATAGGACACCCTCTTACTTATCACAATATGCAGGAGATAGATTTTAATACCAAGGAGGCAGTGCTTGCAAATCTATCTTCTGCATATTCATTGTGGATATCCTGAAAACCCGACTTGCCTGCGGCTCTCGAGGACCGGAGTTGCCTACCCCTGACCTAACCTGCCTGGTGGTTCAGCCAGCCCGACCTCTACACCCCAGGACTATTCTGAATTCTCTGTTACAACACTGACATGGTCTCAAAAAGGACTTAACAAATTTTATATTTAGACCAGTGTTTTTCAACCCTCTCCTGGAGGCACACCTAACCTGCCAGGTTTTTACGATCACAATGAATATGCTTGAAATAAAATGACATATAATGGGTCTCTGCATTATGCAAATTTGTTTTCTGCGTATTAATTGCGGCAATCCTGCAAAGCTGACTGGTTAGGCGTTCCTTCCGGAGAGGGTTACGAAGCACTGCTTTAGACAATGAAATGCCCAACCTGGTCCTCGTCATGTGCCCATAGCTTGTAATTATTCTCTTTACTCACAAGGGGGAAGAAAGCAGTTTAGACATTGAAATACGGAAGAGAATAAACAACCATCATGCCAGAAAGGACAGGATGAGCTGGGCCTGGCTTTTATCCCCACTGCTCAGCCTGTCCTGGATAACAGTGCGTCAAAATTCAAGTACACTAGGTATTTCCCTCTCCCCAGAGAGCTCACAATCTAAGGCATAAGTACATAAGTAATGCCACACTGGGAAAAGACCAAAGGTCCATCGACCCCAGCATCATGTCCACGACAGCGGCCAATCCAGGCCAAGGGCACCTGGCAAGCTTCCCAAACGTACAAACATTCTATATATGTTATTCCTGGAATTGTGGATTTTTCCCAAGTCCATTTAGTAGCGGTTTATGGACTTGTCCTTTAGGAAACCGTCTAACCCCCTTTTAAACTCTGCCAAGCTAACCGCCTTCACCACGTTCTCCGGCAACGAATGCCAGAGTTTAATTATGCGTTGGGTGAAGAAACATTTTCTCCGATTTGTTTTAAATTTACTACACTGTAGTTTCATCGCATGCCCCCTAGTCCTAGTATTTTTGGAAAGCGTGAACAGATGCTTCACATCCACCTGTTCCACTCCACTCATTATTTATATACCTCTATCATGTCTCCCCTCAGCTGTCTCTTCTCCAAGCTGAAAAGCCCTAGCCTCCTTAGTCTTTCTTCATAGGGAAGTCGTCCCATCCCCGCTATCATTTTAGTCGCCCTTCGCTCCACCTTTTCCAATTCTACTATATCTTTCTTGAGATGCCTAAGATCACAAGGGGCAGCAGTGGGATTTGAATCAGACTTCTCTGGGTCTTGGTCTGCTGCTTCCAGGTTACTCTTCCACCTCCAGATCAAGTTCAAGGAGTGAAGGGAACTTCACATGCACCCCCCCCAAACCTCAAACCAGTCAAGCAGACTGTATAGGGAACCCTGTGGCCAGCCAAAATGTGTGGCCCACGAGAACACAGCAGGCTCCCCACTCCGGGCTCTTTCCCAGAGCTGAGAGTTTTCTAAGCATTAATTCTTACTTAGAACAGGAGAATGTACTTGTCAAAAACACCTTTTTTTTTTTTTTTTTTTTAAAGGAAAGATATATTTCTGCAAGCAAAATTGCTTAACAGAACTCACCAAGCATATTCTCAATGTTAGTGGTCTCAGAGATGCGGGACTGCAGGTGAGGTCTTTCAGTCAGAGCACTGGTGTCCTTATTCTAAATAATAATTCTCACCCCCAACGTTCTGAGGCTGCCTGGAACCGTGGTCTGGTAGATGGAGTAGATCATCTCACTGATTGGCTGTGTCTCGGATGACGTCACCAGCCCGACGCACACCAACAAACCGTGACCCAGGCAGGAGGAGTAGGGAAACAAGCGGAGCGTGTTTCCCTACTCCTCCCCCTGCCAACCGCTTCAAAAAGCGCCAGCAACATCCCTCTCCTCTCCCAAACCGCTGCCGCCCAGCTGACGAAAAAACCACCGCCCCTTGGAGCCTGAGTTGTTTTGTTGCACAGTGGGGAAAGTGAAACAAATGCGCTACAGCGATGTGGGTAAGCAAAACCGCGACCCAGGCAGGGGGAGGAGTAGGGAAACACGCGGAGCGTGTTTCCCTACTCCTCTCCCTGCCAACCGCCCTAAAAAAACCGCTGCCTCCCTCCCTCTCCTCTCCCGAACTGCTGCCGCCCTCCCCGAAACTCCCCCCAGCTGACGAAAAAACCGCCGCCCCTAGGAGCCTCAGTTGTGCCTGCCTGCCTCCCATTTAATTTCCATCAGAAACGGGTGCGCTACAGCGATGTGGGTAAGCAAAAGTGAAAGATGATGCATGTAACTGTACAGCTATGCAACCATGCTTGGACGGAATGGAACTGGGAGGGAGGGATGAGGACCCTGGGAGGGAGGGAGGGGGGGTGAGGACCCAAGGAGGGAGCGGGGGTGAGGACCCAGGGAGGGAGGGAGGGAGGATGAGGACCCTGGAACTGGGAGGGAGGGGAGGGGAGGCCCTGGATTACACTCTCATTCTCACACACACACTCTCGCACCCAGTCTCAATCTCTCTGTCACACAAACTCACACATTCACTCTCTCTCTATCACACACTCACTCTCACATACACTCTGTAAAACAAACACACTCCGAGGAAAACCTTGCTAGTGCCCATTTCCTTTCAAACAGAAACGGGCCTTTTTTACTAGTTTATAAGTAAAAGTCAACAAGGCTGGAGGAACCCAGGGTATAGCTCCTGGACATATCTGCATGTTGCATAAGCTACCCCTGAACAGCAGTGTTGCTGTACCTCTGGCTGCCGGTACTCAAACAGGATCAATGTGCCTGAAGGCAGGCAGCTGGTACTCAAACAGGATCAATGTGCCTGAAGGCAGGCAGCCCGTACTCAAACAGGATCAATGGTTCTCTTCCTACCTCTCCCTCCGCACCTTTAGTGTTCACTCTGGTGGATCCTCTTCTACTTCTATCCCTCTGCCTGTCGGCGTACCTCAGGGTTCTGTTCTTGGTCCCCTCCTCTTTTCTATCTACACTTCTTCCCTTGGTTCATTAATCTCATCCCATGGCTTTTCCTACCATCTCTATGCTGATGACTCCCAAATCTACCTTTCTACCCCTGATATCTCACCTTGCATCCAAACCAAAGTTTCAGCGTGCTTGTCTGACATTGCTGTCTGGATGTCTCAACGCCACCTGAAATTAAATATGACCAAAACCGAGCTTCTCATTTTCCCCCCATTTTCTATTTCTGTTGATGGCTCTCTCATTCTCCCTGTCTCCTCAGCTCGAAACCTTGGGGTCATCTTTGACTCTTCTCTCTCCTTCTCTGCTCATATCCAGCAGATTGCCAAGATCTGTCGTTTCTTTCTTTACAACATCCGTAAAATCCGCCCCTTTCTTTCCGAGCACTCTACCAAAACCCTCATCCACACCCTTGTCACCTCTCGTTTAGACTATTGCAATCTGCTTCTTGCTGGCCTCCCACTTAGTCACCTCTCCCCTCTCCAGTCAGTTCAAAACTCTGCTGCCCGCCTCATCTTCCGCCAGGGTCGCTTTACTCATACTACCCCTCTCCTCAAGACCCTTCACTGGCTCCCTATCCGTTTTCGCATCCTGTTCAAACTTCTTCTACTAACCTATAAATGTACTCACTCTGCTGCTCCCCAGTATCTCTCCACACTCGTCCTTCCCTACACCCCTTCCCGTGCACTCCGCTCCATGGATAAATCCTTCTTATCTGTTCCCTTCTCCACTACTGCCAACTCCAGACTTCGCGCCTTTTGTCTCGCTGCACCCTACGCCTGGAATAAACTTCCTGAGCCCCTACGTCTTGCCCCATCCTTGGCCACCTTTAAATCTAGACTGAAAGCCCACCTCTTTAACATTGCTTTTGACTCGTAACCACTTGTAACCACTCGCCTCCACCTACCCTCCTCTCCTCCTTCCTGTACATATTAATTGATTTGATTATTTTATTTTTTGTCTGTTAGATTGTAAGCTCTTTGAGCAGGGACTGTCTTTCTTCTATGTTTGTGCAGCGCTGCGTATGCTTTGTAGCGCTATAGAAATGCTAAATAGTAGTAGTAGTAGTAGTAATGTGCCTGAAGGCAGGCAGCCGAGTTATCTTGTAAAAATATCCAGCTGTAACTCTCCTTAACCCAGAGACAGTCTGGTTTTAAAAGCAATGATACTTTTTGGTCTTAAGCTAAATGGAGCTACATCTCCGGCCTTTGAGCTTTCCTCTGGGCTTTTTCCGACTGTGTGTTGAATTATTTCCAGAAAAGTTCCTCATTAGCTCAGTGATGTTAAGAGCCCAGAGAGTTACGGTTGACGTCTGGACACTGCCAGCACTGCTGGAACAGAGAGCCAAAAGCAGTGTCCTATCCCTCACCTCATGCAAAAAAAAAAAAGAAAAAGGCAACATTTGTCGTAAAAGTTTCCTAAGCAAAAATTCAAAAACAGGAAGTGGGCCCTGTACTGCACAGCAAAGGCAAAAAGCCAATGTGTTTTTGCTATGATGGTCTCTTCTCTGCCTCTGGCTCAAACTGCCAAGCACAGAGCAGCTTCTGCCTGTCAGGGAACTATCAGGGTAGAAGTGCAGCAAACAGCCTGCACCTGGTGGTTATCCCCAGCACTTGAGGATCTACAAACCAGTGAAGGTGGAGTCCATCCTTTCGGAACAGGCTCCCCCTTCCCCAGAATGCTGTCCAGTTCCTAACAAATCTAAATCCCTCACCCTTGCACCATCATCTCAACCATGCATTGAGACTGCGGGGCTCTGCCTGCCTCTTGGGTTCTGCATGTGGAACAGGGAGAATTAACCAAAACTGCTACCCTGGAGGATCTTGGATTTCAGTTTTCTACCTAAGAGCCTAAATTTGGCTTCCAGAACATCCTATGTCATTGGTACTCACATGTACCAAGGCAGCTGGCTCCTCCCCAGCACTATCTAAAATCTGATCTAGGTGATGAGTGAGGTCCACCACCTTCGCACCAGGCAGGCAAGTGACCCAGCAATCCTCACATCCACCAGCCACCCAGCTATCTACATGTCTAATGATCAAATCACCAACTACAGCAGCTGTCCTAACCCTTCTCTCCTGAGCAGAAGCTCCTGGAGACACATCTTCAGTGTGAGAGGATATCACATCCCCTGGCTAGAGGATTACTTCCTACTTCACCAGAGTGGTGCTCTCCTTCTAGGAGACCTACCTCCTCCAAGGCAGCACAGAGGCTGCCGGACTGGAAGTGGGACTTCTCTACAATGTCCCTGTAGGCCTCCTCTACATACCTCTCTGTCTCCCTCAGCTCCTCCAAGTTTGCTACTCTAGCCTCAACAGAACCGGCTCATTCACTGAGAGCTAGGAGCTCTTTGCATTGAGCACACACATATAACCTCTTGCCAACTGGGCGATAATTATACATGTGACATTCAATGCAAAACACTGGATAGCACTCCTCTTCCTGCTGGACTGCTGTCTGCATCTTAGAGTTATTGTGTTGTTTAAATTCTTAAGGGATGTTAGATTTATGTAAAGAACCTTAAGATTATATGGTATATTGTGTGATTTATTTAGTGTTTGCTTCTCAGAAAGTAATTAAATGTAATTAAAACGATAATGAAAACTCCCCTCTTGTTATAATTAGAATAACTGACTATTAGCTAAGACGATAAATGAAGAGACATGCTAGGAGTGGGTGGGATTAAAGACTGAACTAGGCCCTGCTGTGTCTTCTAGAGGCTATCTGTTAATGCTGTATACTGTGGTTCAAGTTTTAGAGACTATGGGGGGAAAAGGTAAGGAGACTAGTTAATAAAAAGTTTGCTTTTTAAAATTCTAACTAACTGTCTTTGCCAACCTTACCTCTTTTAAACATAGTAAAGTAAACAACAGTTTGGCATTCATGAAGACTGTACAGCAGCGTTATGAAATATGTCTCTGTCATGCCATGTGATGCTATAAAGTTTGTGGTTCCCAGATCGGTGCCCAAAATAATCAGTTAATGGGCTCTAATGATTTAATTATTGGAGCTAACAAGCACTAAATTGGCCCCTTGTGTCAAATTTCCCCCGTCAATTATAGAATCTGGCCCATGATACATTTGCTTTCAGGCACAGTATGGTGCACATACGGAAGGTAATTCTGTGACAGGTGCCGATAGTAAGAGGGTACATCAAATTCCAACAGTCAAAAATTCAAATGGTGGGGCTACTTATATAAATTCAAACAAAAGCCCAACACCTCCAGCACTGTAGAAATAGGGACCAGTTCACAGAACTATCTCCATGACAAACCTTGATCAAAGATGCAACTTCAATTCTTCATACAAAAAGGTTTGGTTTTTTTTTAAACTTTTTTATCATTTTTTTAATCTTAAAAACAGCTTAACTTTTAGCTTGACTTGACTTTACTTGACCAGTGCTGGACAAACGCTTCCCCTGGCAGGGGTCCCCATCCCCCGCCAGCCAAACCAGGGGCCCCAGAAACAATTTGGGGGGGGCCCCAGGCCCCCAGTAGCTGTGCCACTGCTGCCACATTTAGATTATTGGAATGTTTTAATTTTTGGCATTACTAAAAAAATACCAGGGGAAATTGTAACTAATACAGAACCCAGCAGTGAGGCTGAATTTTAAACTGAATAGATATAGTATTGTTTCATCATGTCTCATCAAATTGCACTACCTTCCTATAGCTGAAAGAATTACGTTTAAAGCTGCTTGTATGGTTTTTTCAAATTTTATACTGTTCTACATCTGAAATTGCAGATCAATATTGTATCACTAGTAAAAAAAGGCCCGTTTCTGACACAAATGAAACGGGCTCTAGCAAGGTTTTCCTTGGAGTGTGTATGTTTGAGAGAGCGTATGTGAGAGTGACTGTGTGTGAGAGAGAGAGTGAATGTGCAAGTGTGTGTGTGTGAGAGAGAGAGTGAGTCTGGGTGCGAGTGTGTCTGTGAGAGAGAGAGTGTGTGTGTGAGAATGAGAGTATGTGCAAGTGCGTATGTGAGACACAGCGTGTGAGAGAGTATGTTTCACACAGATACAGTGTGTGCGAGAGAGAGAGAGAGAGTGAGTGTGAGAGACACAGACTCTCTGTGACACTGAGTGTATGAGACCAAGAGAGTGTGTGAGTGAATGTGTGACACAGAGAGTGTGAATGTGATACAGTGTGAGACATAGAGTGTGTGAGAGTGAGAGAGAGAGAGTGTGTGAGAGAGTGAGTGTGTGAGAGAGTGTGTGTGTGACAGAGATACCTCCCCCCTCCCTCCCTCTCTCTGGTGTCAGGCCCCCCCTCTCTCTCTGGTGTCTGAGCGTTACTGTGCAGGACGCTGAGCTCTGGCTGTGCTTCAAGGAACTGACCAATCCTATTTAATAGAATGCACCTCCAACATTCTGAAGCCCAGAAACATCGTGTGGTTGGTCACTTCTGCTTGTGATGAACCCGGAAGTACGTGATGTCAATTCAGGAGATGGATAGAGAGAGCAGGAATGCCTCAGCCATGCAATCAGCTTCAGAATGTTGGAGGTGCGTTTTATTATATAGGATTATGTATTGGCCGATCTGATCGATTGTGAGAACAATTGGTTTTATCTCCGCCTTTTTATAATAGAGTTCGGTTTCAGAAGATATTTAATTACATCTTTTCTGTTTTAGGCGTTTCCTTATGGAATTCATTACCCCTTGTCATTAGGTTGGATAATAATTATCTTAGTTTTAGAAAGAAGTTACAACATTTTTTGTTTCCGAAGAGTGATATGTGATGGTTTCTAATTGTTCAACGAATTGTTTATTTGGTGTTTTATTATATATGTTGTAAACCGCACTGAACCCTCGAAAGGGGAATTTGGCTTTATGTAAGACTAGTAAAAAAGGCCCGTTTCTGGAACGAATGAAACGGGCGCTAGCAAGGTTTTTCTTGGAAGTGTGTATGTTTGAGAGAGAGAGAGAGAGAGAGAGAGAGAGAGAGAGAGAGAGAGAGAGAGAGAGAGAGAGAGAGAGCCAGAGTGAATGTGCGGGTGTGTGACAGAGTGAGACTGTCTGTGTGACAGTGTGTGTGTGAGAATGAGAGTGTGTGACAGGGCCCCCTCCCCTGTTCCTAATGCCCCTCACCCCGTTCCCTCCCCTCCTTTTCTTCCTCCTTCCCACACTTTGGGTTCCTTAAGGCTTTCAAAAGTCTATGTACCCCCGTGGCCCTAACGCCCAGTATCCGGATACCCCACCGCTTTCCTCCTCACCCCTCCCCCAAGATGTAATACTTTCACGTCTTTCATTTTTTCTTTTTTTTAAAGTGTCCTATCTACCCTGTGTACAAATGCCCGGCATTCAGATTGTGTTTCTCTCGTAAATTTTCATTTCTTTCATTCATTCATTCAGAACTTGCCCCCCCCCCCCCCAACACTTTTGGTTCCTTCAGTCTTTTTAAAACTGTCCTATGTACCCTGTGTGCTAATGGCCAGCATTGAGATTGTTTTCCTGTTTCAAATTTGCATGTCTTTCAGTCATTCACAACTCCCCCCCCCCCTTCTCCAGTTTAACACTTTCCTTTCCTTCAGTCTTTTAAAACTCTCCTATCTACCCTGTGTCCTAATGGCCAGCATTCAGATTGTTTTCCTTTCCCAAATGTTCATGTCTTTCAGTCGTTCAGAACTCCCCCCCTCCCCCCATTTAACACTTTGGGTTCCTTCAGTCTTTTAAAACTCTCCTATCAACCCTGTGTCCTAATGGCCAGCACTCAGATTGTTTTGCTTTGCCAAATTGTCTGTCACTGAGGTCAGTGCTTGCCTGCCTAGCAGACCGCTTCCAGCAGGCACGGTCCCAAGCACATCCTGTTGGAAGTGAGAATTATTATATAGGATTTGTTTTGCTTTGATTTGATTTAGAAGTTAGCCAGAACACAAGTAAATTATGGAATATTATAATTTATGCATGCATTTGCAAGCTCCATCCAGACACATGTGAACTGGCAAAGTCTAATGAGTCATTACAACACAGCACATAGTTTCTGCTGGTCACTATTGTCTGACAGGTCATTTACGCAAGTAAAAGACTACAATGCCTGCCATTAATGCTCGTTCCTGCTGCCCAACACTTGGTCTAGAATCACCCCTAGGGTGTCCCAAGAAATTCAATTATCACAATCTTAACAGAGATTGGGTGGCGACGCCGATAACTGGGAAACAAAAGGGGAGCTGGGCAGACTTCTAGGGTCTATGCCCTGATTGTGACTGAACAGATAGGGATGGGCTGGAGTGTAAATTTTAAGGGGCTTCGACGTTAGCTTCAGAACTTAGTACAAGAACAGTACTGGGCAGACTTCTACGGTCTGTGCCCTGAGAATGGCAAGGACAAATCAAACTCGGGTATAAAGTATCACATACCATGTAAAATGAGTTTATCTTGTTGGGCAGACTGGATGGACCGCTCAGGTCTTTATCTGCCATCATTTACTATGTTACTCTTTGGGGTTCTACATGGAATGTTGCTACTAATTGGGATTCCGGAATCTTGTAACTCTTTAGGATTCCAGAATCTTCAGAAATTTTAGTACAAGAACAGTGCTGGGCAGACTTCTATGGTCTGTGCCCTGAGAATGGCAAGGACAAATCAAACTCGGGTATAAAGTACCACATACCATGTAAAATGAGTTTATCTTGTTGGGCAGACTGGATGGACCGTTCAGGTCTTTATCTGCCGTCATTTACTATGTTACTCTTTGGGGTTCTACATGGAATGTTGCTACTAACTGGGATTCTGGAATCTTGTAACTCTTTAGGATTCCAGAATCTTCAGAAATTTTAGTACAAGAACAGTGCTGGGCAGACTTCTATGGTCTGTGCCCTGAGAATGGCAAGGACAAATCAAACTCGGGTATAAAGTATCACATACCATGTAAAATGAGTTTATCTTGTTGGGCAGACTGGATGGACCCTTCAGGTCTTTATCTGCCGTCATTTACTATGTTACTATGTTACTCTCCGGAGTTCTACATGGAATGTTGCTACTAATTGGGATTCCAGAATGTTGTAACTCTTTAGGATTCCAGAACCTTCAGAACTTTTAGTACAACAACAGTGCTGGGCAGACTTCTACGGTCTGTGCCCTGAGAATGGCAAGGACAAATCAAACTCGGGTATAAAGTATCACATACCATGTAAAATGAGTTTATCTTGTTGGGCAGACTGGAGGGACCGTACAGGTCTTTATCTTCCGTCATTTACTATGTTACTCTTTGGGGTTCTACATGGAATGTTGCTACTAATTGGGATTCCAGAATCTTGTAACTCTTTAGGATTCCAGAACCTTCAGTACAAGAATAGTGCTGGGCAGACTTCTACGGTCTGTGCCCTGAGAATGGCAAGGACAAATCAAACTTGGGTATACAAACAAAGTATCACATACCATGTAAATGAGTTTGTCTTGCTGGGCAGGCTGGATGGACCATGCAGGTCTTTATCTGCCGTCATTTACTATATTACTATGTTACAATGGTTTGGACTAAGAAGACAACCTCACTATCTTACTCAACAGTGTCTTTAACAATCATAACCAATTAACATTTTTCCTAGCTTAATGTGATCACCTGATCAGCTAATGCTCATGAACAAATTTTGTTTCACCCTCCTGCTGTCAGCCAGGTTTCCTCTCTGTTTATGATCAAGTGCTCGTGAAAGGTGCCAGCACTGAAAATCACTGTTTTTCATTTATCCACAAAACAGCTGTAGCATGGGCAGGGTTTGGGTGGAGAGGACACACGTAGAGCATCAGCTGAGGGGAGATATGATAGAGGTCTATAAAATAATGAGTGGAGTGGAACGGGTAGATGTGAATCGTTCGTTTCCTCTTTCCAAAAATACTAGGACTAGGGGGCATGCAATGAAGCTACAAAGGAGTAAATTTAAAATGAATTGGAGAAAATGTTTCTTCACTCAATGTGTAATTAAATTCTGGAATTTGTTGCCAGAGAATGTGGTAAAGGTGGTTAGCTTAGCAGGGTTTAAAAAAGGTCTGGACGGCTTCCTAAAGGAAAAGTCCATAGACCATTATTAAAATGACTTGGGGAGAATCCACTGCTGATTTCTGGGATAAGCAGCATAAAATATATTGAACTTTTTTGGGATCTTGCCAGGTACATGCGACCTGCATTGGCCACTGTAGGAAACAGGATGCTGGACTTGATGGACCTTTGGTCTGTCCCAGTGTGGCAATACTTCTGTACTTAGCCCAGGGCCTTAGAGAAGCTAAGTGACATCACTGAGGCCTGGCAGCAACTGGGCCCCAGTGGGGGTAATTTGATAACAGACGGCCTATGTATCAATTTTAAGCCCAAAGACGACTCTGTACAGTGTAAAACAGACTCCCAGAACCAGCTTCAATAGTGTGCAAATGGCCACATATACATTTACATCTGTGACCCTGGACTTCAGGCTTGTGCCCGAGTAGTGTATAAAATACACTGAGACATTGCAACTCCGCCTCCACACCAGCCAAACTACACCCCCGGGAACATCTGTGGGCCTACTTTTTACATGTGAAATGCAGTCATGAAATTTTAGGAAAGTCCTTCTCTGTGTGAAAACAAACTTTGCACATGGAAAGGGCTTTATCAAAATGGCCCAATGTGACTAATGCAAGCTCTGAGCACGGGCGAAACACTGCAAGTCGCTCCTGTATACCAATATACGCTGCAAGCTTCCCCCACTTACCCCCCCCCCCCCCCCCGGTCAATGTGTTTCAACCCTGCTCCAGAGGGCCCTCCCCTGGGGGGAGAGGACCAAACTACCTTCATGTCTATGTAATTCTTCAGCTACATTGCCAATAAGATGTAAAAGTGTCTCTCCACTAGAAACTAGATTCAAAACACCGACTCATAGGCCACTGAAAACACTGAAAGGATTGAATAATTTCCAGTCACTATCAAATCACTGAACTAAAGATGACAAGCCCCATCCTTTGAATCCTCCATTCCTAGAGGAGAAAGGCTCACTATCCAAATGCTCGTCCCCTGAGCCCTCCTACCCTAGAGGTGACAGTCTCTGGGTTCCTGTACTTGTGCCCTGAGCCCTCCTATCCTAGAGGTGACAGTCTCTGGGTTCCTGTACTTGTGCCCTGAGCCCTCTTATCCTAGAGGTGACAGTCTCTGGATTCCTGTACTTGTGCCCCGAGCCCTCCTATCCTAGAGGTGACAGTCTCTGGATTCCTGTACTTGTGCTCCGAGCCCTCCTATCTTAGGAGGTGACAGTCTCTGGATTCCTGTACTTGTGCCCCGAGCCCTCCTTATCCCAGAGGTGACAGTCTCTGGATCCCTGTACTTGTGCCCCGAGCCCTCCTTAGAGGTGACAGTCTCTGAATTCCTGTACTTGTGCCCTGAGCTTCCTATCCTAGAGGTGACAGTCTCTGGATTCCTGTACTTGTGCCCTGAGCCCTCCTTATCCCAGAGGTGACAGTCTCTGGATTCCTGTACTTGTGCCCCGAGCCCTCCTTATCCCAGAGGTGACAGTCTCTGGATCCCTGTACTTGTGCCCTGAGCTTCCTATCCTAGAGGTGACAGTCTCTGGATTCCTGTACTTGTGCCCTGAGCCCTCCCTATCCCAGAGGTGACAGTCTCTGGATTCCTGTACTTGTGCCCCGAGCCCTCCTTATCCCAGAGGTGACAGTCTCTGGATCCCTGTACTTGTGCCCCGAGCCCTCCTTAGAGGTGACAGTCTCTGAATTCCTGTACTTGTGCCCTGAGCTTCCTATCCTAGAGGTGACAGTCTCTGGATTCCTGTACTTGTGCCCTGAGCCCTCCTTATCCCAGAGGTGACAGTCTCTGGATCCCTGTACTTGTGCCCCGAGCCCTCCTTAGAGGTGACAGTCTCTGAATTCCTGTACTTGTGCCCTGAGCTTCCTATCCTAGAGGTGACAGTCTCTGGATTCCTGTACTTGTGCACTGAGCTTCCTATCCTAGAGGTGACAGTCTCTGGATCCCTGTACTTGTGCCCCGAGCCCTCCTATCCTAGAGGTGACAGTCTCTGGATTCCTGTACTTGTGCCCCGAGCCCTCCTTAGAGGTGACAGTCTCTGGATTCCTGTACTTGTGCACTGAGCTTCCTATCCTAGAGGTGACAGTCTCTGGATTCCTGTACTTGTGCCCCGAGCCCTCCCTATCCCAGAGGTGACAGTCTCTGGATTCCTGTACTTGTGCACTGAGCTTCCTATCCTAGAGGTGACAGTCTCTGAATTCCTGTACTTGTGCCCCGAGCCCTCCTATCCTAGAGGTGACAGTCTCTGGATTCCTGTACTTGTGCCCCGAGCCCTCCTTATCCCAGAGGTGACAGTCTCTGGATCCCTGTACTTGTGCCCCGAGCCCTCCTTAGAGGTGACAGTCTCTGAATTCCTGTACTTGTGCCCTGAGCTTCCTATCCTAGAGGTGACAGTCTCTGGATTCCTGTACTTGTGCACTGAGCTTCCTATCCTAGAGGTGACAGTCTCTGGATTCCTGTACTTGTGCCCCGAGCCCTCCCTATCCCAGAGGTGACAGTCTCTGGATTCCTGTACTTGTGCACTGAGCTTCCTATCCTAGAGGTGACAGTCTCTGGATTCCTGTACTTGTGCCCCGAGCCCTCCCTATCCCAGAGGTGACAGTCTCTGGATTCCTGTACTTGTGCACTGAGCTTCCTATCCTAGAGGTGACAGTCTCTGGATCCCTGTACTTGTGCCCCGAGCCCTCCTTAGAGGTGACAGTCTCTGAATTCCTGTACTTGTGCCCTGAGCTTCCTATCCTAGAGGTGACAGTCTCTGGATTCCTGTACTTGTGCACTGAGCTTCCTATCCTAGAGGTGACAGTCTCTGGATCCCTGTACTTGTGCCCCGAGCCCTCCTATCCTAGAGGTGACAGTCTCTGGATTCCTGTACTTGTGCCCCGAGCCCTCCTTATCCCAGAGGTGACAGTCTCTGGATCCCTGTACTTGTGCCCCGAGCCCTCCTTAGAGGTGACAGTCTCTGAATTCCTGTACTTGTGCCCTGAGCTTCCTATCCTAGAGGTGACAGTCTCTGGATTCCTGTACTTGTGCACTGAGCTTCCTATCCTAGAGGTGACAGTCTCTGGATTCCTGTACTTGTGCACTGAGCTTCCTATCCTAGAGGTGACAGTCTCTGGATTCCTGTACTTGTGCCCCGAGCCCTCCCTATCCCAGAGGTGACAGTCTCTGGATTCCTGTACTTGTGCACTGAGCTTCCTATCCTAGAGGTGACAGTCTCTGGATTCCTGTACTTGTGCCCCGAGCCCTCCCTATCCCAGAGGTGACAGTCTCTGGATTCCTGTACTTGTGCCCCGAGCCCTCCTATCCTAGAGGTGACAGTCTCTGGATCCCTGTACTTGTGCCGCGAGCCCTCCTTAGAGGTCACGGTTGAGTGTTCTTTACATTTGCGCTCATTGTTGCAGAACGCGGGGAATATGCCCCTAATTTAGGCGTCTATATTTGCACCGCATTTCAGTTGGTAGAAATGGCTGCGTAAGCGCCATTCTATAAACCGCACCTAACGTTAAGTGCGGCTTATAAAATAGCGCTTTTTTTTTTTGCGCCATAGATAGAATTCACCCCTATACGTTTTTACAAAATCTCCGGGAAGGAAAACAGGAAACCCAGAACTGCTTCGCTAGGAGGGTCCTTTGTAAAGGGGTCAGCGCCTGAAATAAATCCCGACAAAGTGATCTTGTTGCAAGTGTTTCTCGGTGCACTCTGGGCTTCTTTTCTTTCACAGAGAAATTGCAACTCTAAACCCACAGCTTCAAGAGGGGCAAAAACCAGGGCTAGGTCAGCGGGTTACCTGCCCACTTTGCGATTCACTTCCACCTGGCCCCTGCCCCTCCTTTAAAATGAGGCACCTATGCACGTCCAACGTGCATCAGTTTGGAACTACCGCCTGGCTCCTGCAAGCCCCGAGCCATAATTCCATTTTTTACGAGGCAGAAACTACCGCGTGACGCTAACCTGGTCGGTAATCGGCAGCATATGCGTGCTGACGATTACCACCTGCTTAACGTGTGAGACCTTACCACTAAGTCAGTGGGTGGTGGTAAGGTCTCAGGCCCAAAATGGATGTGGTCCAATTTTTATTTTGCTGTAAAAATGGACCGACGCACATCTGTTACATGCGTCTACACCGGCGAAGGCCATTTTTCAGTGCACCTTAGTAAAAAGGCCCCCTAGACAATAAATATGCAGGAGATAGATCTGAAAATTAGCGAAAACTCCTTTATCTCCCTAATTCTAGAATGTTGCGCATCAAATTTCTGACTAGCGCACAAATTTGCATACATAACTTTCAAAATAAGGTCAATTGTACACATAACTTACAGCCCAATGATCAAAGGTAAACTAGCGCCAGACTAGCAACCGCATTTATCTACGCCCCCATGATCATCGCGCTGACAGCGCCCGAGCGAAGCAATAGCGTGCAGCTCATTTAAATCAGAGAACAGCACTTTGATCATAAGGGCAGAACTGCGCCTTAACCCTATGCCAGCTCAGAGCTGGTGTAAGGGTTACGGTTCTCTTCCCACACCTCCACTGGACCCCCAGACCCCCCTCCAAAAATGAGGCCCAAGCCCCCACACCCCACCCGAACAGCGGATTACTCAACTAATCTGATCATCAATAATTAAAGAGATCACTGAGACTTTACCTCCTTGATTTTCAGTCGTTTTTGGAAGGTTTCCGAATCCTCCACCTCACCTCCTTTCCCCAGCGGTGGGTTTCGAAGACTCTTTCGGAAACTCTGGTAATCAAACTCCAAGCCAGCTTCATCTTTCCGGTCCCGGGACATCTCGTTGTGCTGCTGGGCAGTAGCAGCTGTGATTTCAGCCTCCTCTTCCTTCCCAGGGCTGCCATCCTCTTGCCCGTAGGCTGGCACTCTAAGACCCAATTTTTCCGCACTAGTGATGAATTTTGAGCTGTCCCTGAGCCTGTCTCGAGTCTTCCATTGATTCGCATGAACCTCGTGCTTTCTGCCAACCCCTTCTAAGGACTTCCTGAGTATTTTCTCGGCTGGGGTGTCCAGCTCACCTTCCGCTGTTTGTGGCCTTGGAAGGAAGATCCTTTTAAACCGAGACGAATCAGGTAAAAGGAAAAGTGCCCCGAAACAAAGAGTGATCAATCCGGACAGGAAGAGCAACACTAGAAACCTCTGCGAGAGACGAACACCAAATCCAGTTGGGGACATACCAGACCATTTCCGGATGAGCATAATTTCAAGCACATTTGATGGATTATCTAAACATAAGAATTTGCAATCCTGTGGTATCCCTTTCACAGTTCACGTTAAAAACAGGACTAGTTTATGGAGAGGAAGTCACAGTCTCTGGGGGTCAAGGGGCATCACTTTATCACTCCCTGTGTTTCACACATCTCACCAAATCCGATCAGGAGGGCCCATACTGTAAGAGGGACACAGATAACACATAGGGATGTTAAACATTATGCAGGAATGCAACCCGGATCATATAAGACAAGACAGAACCACACAAGAATCTATCTGTCTCCTGAAAAACTTTGCCATGCAAATCGGGTACAAAATAAATCATTCCTCTCTATGACTCACCTGCTCTTCTGGATGGGTTAACTGTCATCTGCTGCAAAGCCAACTTATCTGAGGAAAATGGAGCTGTGCTCTTTGCCCGCCCCACATAGCAACCATCACTAGCCATAAACATTCCAGAAAGGGAATATTCTCTTCCCTTTGTTTGGCAATATTGCCAGATGGAAGAACTCACCCTGATCTTCTTCAGGCATGTTGGCTCTGCAGTAGCTAAGGCATTCAGAAATAAACAGAAACATTTAAACGCTTTTTGAACATCACAGAGGGAACATAAGCGATACCCAGAATGGACTTATTCCGCTGAACAGATGATTTCACAATTCCAACGGCCATAAAGAAACAGAAATGTGTTGTTTGGAAAACTGCAGCTGGAGTTAAAAACAAAACTAAAACGAAATAAGAATACCAGATTTTACAGAATTATTCAAAGGAGCAATGCCAGCTGGACCTACCTTCCACCCTCCCTCCCCCACCAGATATTTTAATTGTACTGATATACCTACTTGGTTGGGGGGGGGAGGGTGGGACCGTGGCCTGGGTGCCAACTGAGGGGGGAGCTGGAGGAGGAGTTGGAAAATCACAAAACAGGGGGCCTTTATGATGTGAGGTGTGTCGGGGTGTTACAAGGATAAACCGTTGCCCCCCCCCCCCCCTTGGGCACGATTAGGCAGTTGCCTAGGGCAGCAACTTCTGGAGGGGAAGCAAAGAGCAGCTGCAGACAGAGTAAAGCAACAGATCCTGAGAGCCAGACAAACTCTAAGAACCATCAATATGTAAATTTCCAAAACAGCCCATTTACATGGTTATTATATGACTTCGGCTCTGCCCTCATTATTTATGTGAATGAGGTCTTAGGGAAGTGGGACAGATTAGGAGCCTGACGGTTAACAGGGTGGGGGGGGGGGGGAGGAGGGGGCAAAAGGCTGAAGGTTGCCAAGGGTACCCGATACCCTTTCATTGGCCCTGCTGGGCACTGGAGACCACTCCTTAATTGACAGATAAAACGAATCAATGAGTTTCCTTCCGCCTTGTATTTAATGCTTGAGAAGAGTTTAAAGTTATTTTAAAACTCTTCCTGGTGGTATCAAGCGAGCTGAGGAGCTGCTGTGGCTTCCTTTGAAAGAGTTTTCAAAAGGAGGGGTGGGGGATTAGTTAGAAGAAACTACGACAGAGTTAAAAGAAAGGTGATGGGGCTGCAGCGGGAGGATCCGGCTAGCGCAGCTTTAACACCAGACAAGACTGAAAAAGGAACAGCAGCCACCATCCCTCTGCAGTCGGCATTACCATGCAATGCAATGGATTTTCTTTAATAAACAACGGGCTTTGACCCCCCCCCCCTCCCCTCCCCACTCTCACCTCACAGCCCTCTTTTCATCTTTTATGACCACAATTAAACAAAAACCTTACGTCCGATGCAGGGAGCTGTCCGTGCGGTTCAGCGGGTCCCGTTCGATCATTAGTTCAGGCTGTTACGAAAGGATGAGGGGTGTGTGTGTGTGTGTGGGGGGGGTTTAGGGTCTGATGCCAAACGCAAAGGGAACTGTAAATACAGAAGACTGGCACCCACCACCACCACCGTGAGCTAAAGAATCTCAGACAGAAAGGTCGTGTCGAACGAAAAAGGCAGATTTATGGCTGCAACATGAAAAGCGTATGTCAACCCCGCCAGAAAACTGAAAACGTACATCTTTAAGAGGTTCAGATCTTGCACGTCCATATTCCCTACCCAGACACTTCATTTTGCTCTTGATGCGTAACTTTCCAGAGGCTGCCAAGGAACAAAACAAGGTAGTTAAAAAAAAAAACCCCCATTAAATGTAAAAGACAGCCTAAATACCCAAATAACGATACCACGTTAAATCCGCCCTTCCCTTCTCCACAAAAACAGAGAGACGGCATTTTCACCTCCCCCCATAAAAAATAGTTACCAAATGCATTTACCCCCACTGGCCAGTTCCGGGTGGTATTGTGCATGGTCTCTCCACGGAAGCTGAGGCTGGAAATCCAGAGCTGAGCTGCCTTTCCTCTGTTAAGTTTCCTGCGACAAAGTGACTCTTCCAGGATCAGCCCCGAGGGTGGGCGCTGGATGCAGAAGGGACCCAGCTCAGCAGCAGTTCCTGTGCAAAAACGGTCACCCACAATAACTGAAGCCTGAAAAGCAACTGTAAAACAGGAAAGGTGGACTGCGCTGCACAGGCACCGAGCTTGGGCGCCTTCCTAGTTCCTGCTGCATCTGTGCACCTGCAACCTTGCTGCTGCCTCACACCGACATCCCTGTGACCTGCTCCCGCGCCATTGCCTGCGCCTGAGCATTTCTCCAGCCCCTGCTGCTGCTGCCGCCCTTCCTGCTCTTTCTCCGCCTCCTGCAGGGACCTGCGCAGCCCTCCAGGTGCCTCCTCTGCCTGCGACGTGCCTGTCACCAGCCTTCCCGAGTCCAGATGTAAGCCCGCCTCTCATTGGCCGACTTCTGCAGTTCACCATTGGCCGCTGAACGCGCCTCTCCGATTGGACCGTGTGAGTTCCCTGCCCCAGTTTGGCTCCCGTTCTTCCCTCCATCACTTTCCCCCTCTCTCTCGTCTGGGTGACAATTAACTCAGGCTTCCTGCTGGTGCCGAAGATGCGATTGTGTCACACAGCCGGAGCCGAGCAGCAGAGCCTGGATGACTCCCCCCACCCCCCCGCTCCCGTCCCCTCCTTTTGCTGAGGAACACATGCAACGGTGCAAGAGTTTGGGAGAAAGATGCCTAGTGTTGTAAACATAATTGCTGACGAGAGTAGGAAGTGCAGGTCAGACATCAGTTATTGTGCTTCGAGGATGTCTTCATTGTACGAACCTTTTCCGGAGGTGCGAAGGCGGTAGAACGAGAGGACATGAAATGAGATTGAAGGGGGGCAGACTCAAGAAAAATGTCAGGAAGTATTTTTTCACGGAGAGAGTAGTGGATGCTTGGAATGCCCTCCCACGGGAGGTGGTGGAATTGAAAACGGTAACGGAATTCAAACACGTGTGGGATAAACATAAAGGAATCCTGTTCAGAAAGAATGGATCCTAAGGAGCTTAGCCGAGATTGGGTGGCAGAGCTGCTGGCAGGAGGCGGGGATGGTGCTGGGCAGACTTATACGGTCTGTGCCAGGGCTGGTGGTTGGGAGGCGGGGATAGTGCTGGGCAGACTTATACGGTCTGTGCCAGAGCCGGTGGTGGGAGGAGGGGCTGGTGGTTGGGAGGCGGGGATAGTGCTGGGCAGACTTATACGGTCTGTGCCAGAGCCGGTGGTGGGAGGCAGGGCTGGTGGTTGGGAGGCGGGGATAGTGCTGGGCAGACTTATACGGTCTGTGCCAGAGCCGGTGGTGGGAGGAGGGGCTGGTGGTTGGGAGGCGGGGATAGTGCTGGGCAGACTTACACAGTCTGTGCCCTGAAAAGGACAGGTACAAATCAAGGTAAGGTATACAGAAAAAGTAGCACATGTGAGTTTATCTTGTTGGGCAGACTGGATGGACCATGCAGGTCTTTTTCTGCCGTCATCTACTATGTTACTCTGTTACTATATTTGTCTTGGCTTGCAGTGTATGTTTTGTAAATAAATGTCTTTATTCCCACTTCAAATGCATCAGATAAAGCAAGGAAACTAGGGAAGAAGCGGGTCATGTTTTTTTTTATTTTTTAGCTACCAAAGAAACTGGGTGAATGTTTTTACATGCCTACTTTCCTCAGTGTATGCATTTGGGCGGGTTGTGATATGTTCAGCAATCTAAGGCTTGTTTTTTTTTTTAATCTTTTTGTTTGTTTGTTTTGTTACATTTGTACCCTGCGCTTTCCCACTCATGGCAGGCTCAATGCGGCTTACATGGGGCAATGGAGGGTTAAGTGACTTGCCCAGAGTCACAAGGAGCTGCCTGTGCCTGAAGTGGGAATCGAACTCAGTTCCCCAGGACCAAAGTCCACCACCCTAACCACTAGGCCACTCCTCCACTGTTGCTACTATTTGAGATTCTACATGGAACATTCCATGTAGAAGTCGGCCCTTGCAGATCACCAATGTGGCCGGGCAGGCTTCTGCTTCTGTGAGTCCGACGTCCTGCACGTACGTGCAGGACATCAGACTCACAGAAACAGAAGCCTGCGCAGCCTTCTACATGGAATGTTGCTAGTGGAACAGCAATATTCCAAGTAGAATCTCCAATAGTATCTATTTTATTTTTGTTACATTTGTACCCTGCGCTTTCCCACTCATGGCAGGCTCAATGCGGCTTACATGGGGCAATGGAGGGTTAAGTGACTTGCCCAGAGTCACAAGGAGCTGCCTGTGCTGGGAATCAAACTCAGTTCCCCAGGACCAAAGTCCACCACCCTAACCACTAGGCCACTCCTCCACTGTTGCTACTATTTGAGATTCTACATGGAATGTTGCAGATCACCAATGTGGCCACGCAGGCTTCTGCTTCTGTGAGTCTGACGTCCTGCAGGAAGTTACATCAGACGGGGGCGGGACACAGGGAGGGAAGGCCCGAAGGGAGGCGATCTGCCGCTGCGCTTTCACACGGAGGTGAGGCGCTGCCGATTTGAATGCAGTGGGCCCGGTGGTGGATGGAGGGAGCTGTCGACGGAGCCGCGGGCACGTGAGACCGGGAACTGCGACGCTGGGCCCCCTTGGAGGCCCAGGCACGGGGAATTTTGTCCCCCCTGCCCCCCCTCTCGGTGGCCCTGCCGCCATGCAATACAGCAAGGCCGTCTATATTGTTGCATGAAAAGTGGGATTGGGGTGGCGCCTGCTGTGAAGCAAGGCAGCCCCATCCCGCACCGGCTCAAGCGTGAGCCAGGCATTGCCCCTAGGGCTACACCGGCCCTGCAAGCAGGGCACCCCTCTTGGCCAATCTCAGTGGTATTTCAAATGAAAAAAACTATAGCACATGACTGCAGGGGACAGCCACAGGGGGGAACGCACGGGCACGTCAAACTATTACAGGCTTTGGTTATAGAAGCATGTTATTTACATGCTGCTAACATGTTCCCAGGCTTTGGTTTCAAACTATAGGCCAGTGACATCTATCCCACTGTGTGTAAAACTCATGGAGGGGGTATTTGCTGTGCAGTTAGCTCAATATATAGGTAAGTACGACATCTTGCATTATACCCAGTCAGATTTTCGGTCACTTTATAGTACTGAGACTCTAGTAGGATTTATTTTGGATTCGGTATATCGGTGGCTGAGTGAAGGAAAGATGATTTTTGCTCCTTCAGTTTGACCTTTCATCTGCTTTCGATCTGGTTGACTTTGACGTATTGCTGGGAAGTCTTGATAGTGTAGGTGTGACTGGTCAAGTGTTGTGCTGGTTTCGGAGGTTTGCGATGTCTCAGAGACACAGGGTTCTTCTGGGGTTGGAGTCTTCGGAGAGTTGGCGTGCCACAAGGTTCTCCCTTGTCACCTTTACTTTTTAATTTTTATGTTCACTCTTTCAGCTTTGAGTTTGATAGGTTGGGTGACCGTTCATATAGTTATGCGGATGACATCACTGTAGTCCTTCCGGTGGTAACTACAGTTGCAGTGGAACTGGCAACTCTGCAGAATACTATTTCTTTTTTTTCTTCTTTTTTTTTTATTGAGGTTTTCAAAAATACAGCAAACAAAAGAAAAAAAAAACAACTTATACAAAACAATGTTATACATTAAGCTGAGATCAAACATTAGGCAATACAGTTAGACAGCTGATGACAGAAAGAGGTCGAGAGTTTTCCATTTCTGAGAACCATAATGAGACCCAGGAATATCAGTCACTGAACGTTGCTCATATTTCTTGTACAATAAGACCCAATTCCACCAAAGAACGACATTGACTGGAGAGTTGCCTTTCCAATGCGATATTATGAATTTCAACGCAATAGAGACCAAGAAGTCAAAAGCAGTTTATCGCTCTCTGCAAATAGAAATGGGGTGCAAATTGACTTCCAGATCACATACTTTGGTAGAAAAGAGTCCTGAAACCCAAAAGTCCTTTGCAGCTTATCCCAAACATCTGCCCAGAACAATACCAGCCTGCGTTGTTTTCAGATTTTCTTGTCTATTGTATAAGGCCCTTTTTGGTACGGTGCCTTCGTATTTGGTGGATTGTTTTTTTTTTGTTGCTTTTTTTTAATCTTATTCGACCCTTGGAGACTTTGAAGGGCATTCTCGAAAGAAACATCTAAGTTTGGATTTGAACGTCTTTGTAAAACATCCAAATCCGGAGGCGGGAAAACCCGTATTTTCGAAAAAAGATGGCCATGCATCTTTTGTTTAGAAAATACCGTCAAAGACGTCCAAATCCTTAAGTTTGGACATCCTTGGATTTGGACATCTTTGAGTTTCGGCGATTTTCGAAACCAAAGACATCAAAGTCAAAAACATCATGTGAGAGGAGCCAACATTTGTAGTGCCCTGGTCCCCCTGACATGCCAGGACACCAACCGAGCACCCTAGGGGGCACTGCAGTGAACTTCATAAAATGCTCTCAGGAACATAGCTCCCTTACCTTGTGTGCTGAGCCCCCCAAACCCACTACCCCCAACTGTACACCACTACCATAGCCCTTACAGATGAGGGGGGCACCTATATGTGGGTACAGTGGGTTTTGGAGGGCTCGCTGTTTCCTCCACAAATGTAACAGGTGGGGGGGGGGGTTATGGGCATGGGTACACCTGTCTGAAGTGCACTGCACCCACAAAAAACTGCTCTAGGGACCTGCTAGTGCTATCATGGACCGGAATATGACATTTCAGGCTTGCACGAAATATTTTTAAAGATGTTTTTGGAGGGTGGGAGGGGGTTAGTGACCACTCGGGGAGCAATGGGAGGTCATCCCCGATTCTCTCTGGTGGTCATCTGGTCATTTCGGGCACCTTTTTGTACCTTATTCGTAAAAAAAAAAAAAACACAGCCGGGTGAAAACGTCCAAGTGTTAGGCACGCCCAACTCCCGCCTTCCCTACGCCTCAGACACGGCCCCTTGAAATTTGGCCATCCTTGCAACAGACTTCAGTTGGAGACGTCCAAAATCGGGTTTCAGTTATACTGAGTTGCACGTCTCTGGGAGACGGACGTCCATGTTCCGATTTATGTCGAAAGATGGGCGTCCATCTCTTTCGAAAATGAGCCTGTTTGTCATTTATTAATCAACATTCATTATTCAATAAGAAGTGGGGGGGGGGGGGGGGGGAAGCAACAATATGTGGAATGTCAGTTGGCTTTCCAAACAACCAGGTAGGGGGAAAGAAATAACAAAAACCCAGTAATATGCTAGGGGGGCGTCTGGATTGTAGGAAGCACCTGAAAACCTACCTGTTAGCCAAGAGTTATGATTTGTTGTGGTTGGGTTCAGATAATGTTTTATGGTTATTTTGTGATTGTATTATATTTCCTGCTTATTACCAGTCTCTTTTAGTGTAATCCACATCAAACTGCAAGGTGTTCGTGGGATGCAAGAATAAATTTATGGTATGTCGCATTACATTTAGGTGCGCAGATTTACACTTACCGTAGACATGGCGTACGCAGGCACTCCTAAACGCCAACTTAATCTCATATTCTGTAACAGAATCTGGGTGCCCAGAAACCATTATACAATTTATGCTCAGTGCAATAGACTTTCCCTAATCACTTTTAGGTTTTAGAGTTGCAGCTGCTCCTCAGGGCACATTGTCCTACCTTCCCCACCTTTTGGGGGGGGGGGGGGGGGGAGAGTACAACTTATTTAGCAGAAGCAATAACATACTGCTGATGAAGCTTGAAGAAGTATTGAGAATTCACAGCAAGGGTTGCCATAATAAGAAAATTACTAAGACCTCTTTGGTCAAAGTAGAGGGAATTGGAGCACTGCTGTCCCGGCCTTCTCCACTACCTCAAAGGACCACCAGGGGGGGTGCTTGTGCACATACAGAGGGTGGGTAATTTTCAAACAATCCATTCACCTAAATGACTTCAGAGATCACTTTCACGGAGGGGATGCTTAAACCAGACATTCTGTACACAGCCAGTCAAGTGTCAAGATAACCACAATGAATACGCATAAGAAATTGGCCTGGACTACATCCAAGTTATGCCGACTCTCTGATGCATACTCAGGCCATCCTGAAAACCTGATTGGCAAGGTCTGTCGAGAACTGGGATAACAGCCACCGTTCTAACTTGAAAAACCGTCTTTGTGAGTAGCTGAGGTAACCTTAAGAAACCCTTACCTCTCAACTCCACAAGCCGAGGCTTTAAAGAACCCCCCCCCCCCTTCAGAAACGCTATTAGTGGGGCTAAGGTGCTTTATGGAAAGCAAAAACACACACAAGTAAGAAAAAGCAAGAGCAGAGCATCAGCCACAGGATTTGCAGCATGTTAAACGGAGCAGCACCTCTCCATAGCAACATAAGACATTGCAGCTCCATGCTCCACTTGCAGGCCAACACAACAGAATTAAGCCCCTGCTGAAACCAACCACAATCCTACGTTTTCCTCAGAAATTGGTTCCTGCTCTTTCCCATTCAAGATACTTAGACCCCCCCCCCCCTCCCCAATAAACAGATGACCCTACTAGATGATTCTCCAAGGGGCTTTCACGTCGATCAGACCTAAGGGCTTGACGTGACTAATTACCATCACCTTAAGTACTCACGCCCCTCCAGAAGGGAAATTTCCACACCACCGGCATTATTTTCCCCTCCCCGGATATCAAACCAGCAGCTGCTGCTGCCATTACTTTCTCCTCAGCTGCTAGAGCCACATGGGGGACCCACATGGTTCCAAAATGCAGGGAAAAGGTGGCATAAGAGGAATAGGATCTTCAGTAGCTGCCTCTTATGCCACCTTGTTGACATACACGAATAGCTTGGGCTGCTCTTTGGTGGAAAAGGTCAAAGTAGTTGTCCCCTGTAAGTAACATAGTAAATGATGGCAGATAGACCCGACCGGTATCTTTTTGTGTGTGGGGTGGGAAAGGAGGTAGACAATGAAACCATCAACCGTAAGGTAACCCCCCCCCCCCCCCCCCCCTATAAGTCATTCATGCTGATTGGATGGACCGGTCAGGTCTATCTGCCATCATTTACTATCAGGCTCATTTTCAAAAGAGAAACACATCCAATCAGCATTTTTTCTTCAGCCACAGCTACTGCCTCAAAGTTTGTACACATCCAACCGTGGCCTGGAGGAGTAGCCCAATGGCTTTGATCCCAGCAACCTGGGTTCAATTTCTACTGCAGCTCCTTGCGACCTTGGTCAAGTCACTTAACCCTCCATTGCCACAGGTGCAAAAAAAAAGACCTTAAGATTGCGAGTTCAATGGGACACAGAAAGCACCTGCATATATTATTATTATTTGTATAGCGCTACCAGATGCACGCAGCGCTGAACACCTGATATAAAGAGACAGCCCCTGCTCAAAAGAGCTTACAATCTAAAAATAGACAGACAAGACAGTTATGGGTGAGGGAAGTAATGGGTGAGAAGGGACAAGGGGAGGGCAATTGAGTAGTGGCTAGGAGCTAAAAGCAGCAGTGAAAAGGTGGGTTTTCAGCATAGATTTGAAAACAGGTAGAGATGGAGCTAGACGTATAGGTCCAGGAAGTCTATTCCAGGCATAAGGTGCCGCGAGAGAAAAGGAGCGAAGCCTGGAGTTAGTGGAGGAGAAGGGGGACGACAAGAGAGATTTGTCCAGCGAGCGGAGTTCACGGGGAGGAATGTAGGGAGAGATGAGAGTGGAGAGGTAATGGGGGGGCTGCAGAGTGGATGCATTTAAAGGTCAATACGAGAAGTTTAAACTGAATGTGGAAGCGGACAGGGAGCTAGTGTGGGTATAACGATTCTGGCGGAAAATAAGTCGTGCCGCAAAAAATTTGGACAGATTGGAGAGGAGAGAGATGGCTGAGCGGAAGACCAGTGAGAAGTAAATTGCAATAGTCCAAGTGAGAGGCGACAAGGGTGTGGACAAGGGTTTTGGTAGTGTATTCAGAAAGGAAAGGGTGAATTTTGCTAATGTTGTAGATAAAGAAATATATCTAAGTAGCCCTATAGAAATGATTAGTAGTACATTTGTGGGCCAATACTCAAAACCCAATGCCGGCAGTAGGGGTGATTCACACCAGCACTAATGTGTGCAGACGGCTCTAGCACCAGAAGGGGAAAAAAAACCCCACATACGTGCCAAAGATTAGCGCAAACAAATGAGAATGAGGTCAGTAGCTGTTCCTTCCCACTGCCGAGAAACAGCGCTCACAAAACCTGCTCTACCACTGGAAACCTAGCGCCAACTCCAAGGTCAGATTGAGGGGTTAGAAGACAGGATTCCTCATGCTTTTCCTTTTAAACGCTGTAGGGTTTTCTTTTATTTGTAAGAGGAAAGGAGTGTCTGAGCACCTGTAATGACGAACAAAGGTGTGGGAGGCCGAGCAAACCCCCAAAGTGGAAGCAGACCTTGGTGCTTGGTTTCTGTGCTTAAATAGAAGCTTTTCAAGTGAAAAATGTTTGGAGAAGCAGGGCCACCGAGAGACAAGGCCGGGCCCATCGCTGCAGTCCGCGGTCTCACCTGCCTGCCTCCACAGCTCCGGGCCCCCTTCATTCAAAGCGGCAGTCGCAGATCGCATCTCCCGTGTCCCACCCTCGTCTGATGTAACTTCCGGTTTCCGCGAGGGCGGGACACAGGGAGGGAAGGCCCAAAGGGAGGCAATCTGCGACTGCCGCTTTGAACGCAGGGAGCCCGGAGCCGAGGAGGCAGGCAGGTGAGACCGGGGACTGCAGCGCTGGCGGCCTGACCCCTGCGCCGGGCCCCCCTTGGAGGTCCAGGGAATTTTGCCCCCCATGCCCCCCCCCCTCGGCGGCCCTGTGGAGAAGCTTCTGTTTACGGAGCAGAATGGTGCCAACATGTGCCCACACTTCCAGGTTTGCATGGGGATGCACACAAAATCCCCACTTACCGCAAAACTCTTGTTGCACATGCACCAGCCATGTTCATCCCCCTTGCAGAAGGAGCATCAGCCCATTGAAAAGCGAGCCAATGCTTCAGAGAAAAGGAAGCAAAATGGAAGAAGGTGAGAGGTGCCAGCAGGAAAGAATTGAGCCTGCTGCGTTTTGAGCTCTGGGAAGTCTGTGCTTAGCAATAGAAGGCAGGCTGGCCAAAGAAGCAACTGCAATACCAAGACAAAAACACAGCTCGGCCTTTCAAAACCTTTAGCAGCAAGCTTTGAACACAGCCTGAAGCTGTGCCAGCTAGAAGGGGAAGGAAGAGATGGATGAGAAGGTGCTAATCTGAACACTGAAAGACGGGCAGCGTTATTACCAATAGTAGCCAGTGAACAGCTTCCAGCTTTAGCACTTGATACGTGGCAGGAAAAGGCTCCAGATTACATTTTTTTTTTTTTTTTTGGAAACAGCTGCAGTTGTACAATGCCAGAGCTCAGCAGAAAGCAGCTCACAGATTTCTTAGCCTTCAAAATAGGTTTAATATACTTCACCCCCCCCCCCCCAAATCAGATCACCAGCGGAAACGGCAACACATTTTTGGAATTGCATTCCTGCAGATTTTATTGGGGGGGGGGGGGGGATTGAGATTCACATCAACTGAAAGTTTTTTTGTTTTTTTTTTTCTGACTAATCACATTCTTGATGGAAGACCGGACAGGCCTTCCCAGCAGATTAATCCAGCCCCATCCTGAGGGCTATTCCAACATGCAACCACACAGCCGGTCAAAGGAGACAGGGGCACAGACCTCAGCCCCCCCCCCCCCCCCCGTAGTGGCCACAATGCAGTGGGGAGAAGGGCACATCACTCCAGGTAGGAAAGGAACCTGCCTGAGAGAACGTTCCTGAATCAAGGCTGTTTTACCTCGCTGTATAGTATTCAGTTTTTCTTAGGAATTCAAACATGCGTGGGATAAACATAAAGGAATCCTGTTCAGAAGAAATGGATCCTCAGGAGCTTAGCCGAGATTGGATAACAGAGCCGGTAGTGGGAGGCGGGGCTGGTGGTTGGGAGGCGGGGATAGTGCTGGGCAGACTTGTACAGTCTGTGCCAGAGCCGGTGGTGGGAGGCGGGGCTGGTGGTTGGGAGGTGGGGATAGTGCTGGGCAGACTTATAGGGTCTGTACCAGAGCAGATGGTGGGAGGCGGGACTGGTGGTTGGGAGGCGGGGATAGTGCTGGGCAGACTTGTACAGTCTGTGCCAGAGCCGGTGGTGGGAGGCGGGGCTGGTGGTTGGGAGGCAGGGCTAGCGCTGGGCAGACTTGCACGTTCTGTGCCCTGAAAAAGACAGGTACAAATCAAGGTAAGGTATACACAAAAAAAGTGGCACATTTCTTGGGCAGACTGGATGGACCGTGCAGGTCTTTTTCTGCCGTCATCTACTATGTTACGTTACATTACGAACCATTGCTCAGCCAGCTAAAGAATCCTTTGGCTAATGGTTCTTGAAGCATTAAGCCCTGTCCCCTAACTCCTTCCCAAAGCAGACACAAATCTAAGGGGATCCATTTATCATTTTGTACAGATTCTGGTTACTGCAGCCAGACTTTTGCAATGCATGCACTCTGCCACCTACTGATCTAAAAGCATAAAGATATTTTTTGTGGGGGGGGAGGGGCTGAGAGGCCCGCAGAGTTCCAGAACCAGCTCAAGCACTGCAAGCGTTTTGGCACCTCATCAGCTGCTATTATCTTTTGAATGGGTCTTATTATTCTCAAACCCTGCTGGCTGTCAATGTAGCTCAGTTAACAGCTGTTGAAATAGCAGGGGGAGAGGAGGGATTTCTTACAGGCTTAAAGAAAGATTGATATTTAGACCTTTTCATAACAAAAACCATAAACTACAGTGTTACTATAACACAAAGACAGACACACGTTACTTCTGATACGACTATTTTAACTAGAAGGTCAATTAAAAATTTAACCGCTAAATGTAAATCGGTGCCATACTTTTGCATCACACGCACTTCAGTTAGAGAACAACATTAAGGTGGACATTTAATGGCATGCCAGCTACTCAGACCCCTTTATTTTGTGGGCGTCAGCCTCAGGTTAATATACCTGCCCCTCAAAATTAACAAAACCAGTGGCTGAGGCTCCAGGGTAGGGTTAACTGTAGTGGGCCCCACATTGTTCATTTTAAAGGACTTGTTTAGCTCCCACAAATGAGGCCCTGCAGGGATGTTTGCCCGCAGAGGAAAAATGCAGTAGGTAAGCAACAATGCTCACCACTGAAGGACAGTGCACAGGTCGTGGGGGGGGGGGGGGGGGGGGGGGGGGGGGGGAGCAGACAGTCCTTTACAGGCTGACTGGATGGACCGTTCCGATCTTTATCTGCCATTGTTTACTATGTTACTCTTTGGGGTTCTACATGGAATGTTGCTACTAATTGGGATTCCAGAATCTTGTAACTCTTTAGGATTCCAGAATCTTTAGAACTTAGTACAAGAACCGTGCTGGGTAGACTTCTATGGTCTTTGCCCTGAGAATGGCAAGGACAAATCAAACTCAGGTATACATATAAAGTATCACATACCATGTAAATGAGTTTCTTGTTGGGCAGACTGGATGGACTGTACAGGTCTTTATCTGTCATCATTTACTGTGTTACCCTACTCTTCCCCCTCCCCCCCCAAAGGCAGGGGTGGGCAACCTCAGGCTGAGGGCTGCAACCCAGTAGGGCTGTCAGGATTTCCCCAGTGAATATGCATGAAATCTGCATACAATGGAGGCACAGCATGCAAAGAGATCTCATGTAGATTCATTGGAGAAATCTTGAAAACCTCATTGGGACACAGCCCTTGAGAACTGAGGTTGCCCACCACTGCATTACAGCAAAGATTATTCCTTTGTCCACCCAGATACTATGGCAGGAGGTGGGCAACCCTGGTCCTCGAGGGCCACAACCCAACCATGTTTTCCTCTATGCATATGCCCAAGATCTTTGCACACACTGCCTCTTTTATGCAAATAGATCTTGCATATTCATTGGGGAAATACTGAAAACCTGACTGGGTTGTGGCCCTCAAAGACGGAGGTTGCCCACCCCTGCTCCATGGCCTCAGCCCACAGCAACAAGTTCTATTACAAACACTTAAGAGGATTTTACCTCCTTCTCCTCTCCTCTCCGCCCCTCCCCCCCCCCCCCCCCCCCCCCCCCCATCCCACCATGTCTAAATTGAGTACTAACATGCATTTGTCAACCCTGGATATCGTTTGCTAGTGTTGTAGAAATATGGTGTACTGATTTGATAAAAACACAAGGAAGTGTTTATTCAGACTTCTTAATGCTCACGGCACTAATACATGCCAAATACCAGAGCCCCCTGCAGATTACTTGGTTCATTCCTCATTTTCCCCCCCAACCCCACCTCCCCGCTCCCCCCGTTTTCTATTTCTGTTGATGGCTCTCTCATTTTCCCCGTCTCCTCAGCTCGAAACCTTGGGGTCATCTTTGACTCTTCTCTCTCCTTCTCTGCTTATATCCAGCAGATCGCCAAGACCTGTCGTTTCTTTCTTTACAACATCCGTAAAATCCGCCCCTTTCTTTCCGAGCACTCTACCAAAACCCTCATCCACACCCTTGTCACCTCTCATTTAGACTACTGCAATCTGCTTCTTGCTGGCCTCCCACTTAGTCACCTCTCCCCTCTCCAGTCAGTTCAAAACTCTGCTGCCCGTCTCATCTTCCGCCAGGGTCGCTTTACTCATACTACCCCTCTCCTCAAGACCCTTCACTGGCTCCCTATCTGTTTTCGCATCCTGTTCAAACTTCTTCTACTAACCTATAAATGTACTCACTCTGCTGCTCCCCAGTATCTCTCCACACTCGTCCATCCCTACACCCCCTTCCCGTGCACTCCGCTCCATGGATAAATCCTTCTTATCTGTTCCCTTCTCCACTACTGCCAACTCCAGACTTCGCGCCTTCTGTCTCGCTGCACCCTACGCCTGGAATAAACTTCCTGAGCCCCTACGTCTTGCCCCATCCTTGGCCACCTTTAAATCTAGACTGAAAGCCCACCTCTTCAACATTGCTTTTGACTTGTAACCACTCGCCTCCACCTACCCTCCTCTCCTCTTTCCTCTACACATTAATTGATTTGCTTGCTTTATTTTTTGTGTATTAGATTGTAAGCTCTTTGAGCAGGGACTGTCTTTCTTCTATGTTTGTGCAGCGCTGCGTACGCCTTGTAGCGCTATAGAAGTGATAAGTAGTAGTAGTAGTCTCTTGTAACCAGAGCTAATATTGTGATGTCATAATGCCTCAGTCCACCAATAAGAGCCAACCTCATCAGTGATGTCACAATGGCTTGATTGTCCTATACTTGGCTCACTTTTATTACATAGCTCTTTGAGCAGGGACTGTCTTTCTTCTATGTTTGTGCAGCGCTGCGTACGCCTTGTAGCGCTATAGAAATGCTAAATAGTAGTAGTTGTAGTAATTACATGCATGTTCTACCCCAGCAGGACAACCAAACAAAGCAAACACTGGGCCTTCAGGTTGACACAGCTGAAGGCGTTCTATAAACGAGTTGTTCAAACAACGGGTAATATAACATGATTGTTTATTCCACATCTTTGTCAACTTATTATCTTGCTGACCTATAGGAGTCCCTTGACCCCTGATGCAGGCGTTTGTACGCCGAAACACGGACCGTGTCGGGTCTCCATTATAAATAAAGAACTACATTTTTCTCAATCCTGAAGGCCCAGTGTTTGCTTTGTTTGGTTGTTCTTGTATACTGTATTCTCTCTCTTTTGTGACTGTCTACCCCAGCAGGAGACATGATCAAGATCCAACGACGGAAGTAATTGGCTGAACCACCAAGAGGCAGACTAGTCCAGCACAACAGATCCTGGGTCTGTATGTTGCCACTGGACCTAACATGTACAAGTTTCTCATGGCTCTATGCAAAGATCCAGAGGTTCTGCCCCTGCATCCAAATCAGGTATGTTGGCAGCAGCAGCTCTGTTCTTACAAAAGAACATTCATTAACGAGTAAGGCTTCAGTAGTATTCCAAAACCCAGAATTTTAATGCTCTAAATTGCATTTTTACAACAATATTTACAGTGTATACATATATCACAGGTGCAAACAGAAATGTTATTCCATTTCAAGAACGTTAAGGGTGAAAATACTGGAACTGACAGCTCAGTAAGTTACAAGTGACCCCCGACAGTCATACCTATCACTGGTTAAATGTGTACCAGCATGGTTCACGTGCTTTTCAGCACTTTCTGTACAGAAAATTTAAGATGACAGATGGTAAAAGCCACATAGGTGCAGCAGACCAGCGTTCGATTCTTATGTGGCTCATCGGGCTTAGCTCACAGGTTGCTGGAGCACATCCCAGAGAGATGCGGCTTATGAGTTTTAGAGGCTCACCACCATGATGGCTGGGTTAGATAAATAAAAATATGCTCCTTCCCACTTCAACTAGCTGCGAAGGAAGCCTCATGGTGGAGCCTTCAGTAGGGGCCTGTTCCAACTGAAATGGAGGCAACAGAGAAGCTTTGGGATGAAGCTGCTAAGGAAGCCTCATGGTGGAGCCTTCAGTAGGGGCCTGTTCCAACTGAAATGGAGGCAACAGAGAAGCTTTGGGATGAAGCTGCTAAGGAAGCCTCATGGTGGAGCCTTCAGTAGTGGCCTGTTCCAACTGAAATGGAGGCAACAGAGAAGCTTTGGGATGAAGCTGCTAAGGAAGCCTCATGGTGGAGCCTTCAGTAGGGGCCTGTTCCAACTGAAATGGAGGCAACAGAGAAGCTTTGGGATGAAGCTGCGAAGGAAGCCTCATGGTGGAGCCTTCAGTAGGGGCCTGTTCCAACTGAAATGGAGGCAACAGAGAAGCTTTGGGATGAAGCTGCTAAGGAAGCCTCATGGTGGAGCCTTCAGTAGGGGCCTGTTCCAACTGAAATGGAGGCAACAGAGAAGCTTTGGGATGAAGTATCAAGGGCTCATTGTGGTCCCTTTTCAGACTACCTAGTGCCAATAGAACTTTAAGAGTAAAAAAAAGTCGTTCCCTCCTTAGGTTAACAGTCCATTTCAATCTACTGACAGTCACAAAATGGGTGGTGGGGTGGGGAACTGCCCTCACTTGGTTCATTCCTGGTACTTTATGGAAGCTACAGTTTTATCCAGGTCTGTGGTCTTTGTAGGGTGTCGATAGGGCATCGCACATGGTCAAGCTGCCTCATCTCTTTGTTCATGCCATCTTAAGTGCAAATCTTTAAAAAGGACACATCTGTACCAGGCTCCTGAGGGGACAATGGTCCATTGTCATTGGTAGATAATTGTAGGCAACAAGGGTCAGACAGCAAGGAATGAGACAGGGCTTAAAAAAAAAAAAAAAAAAAAAAAGAGAAGACAAGCCATTCCTTGCCTGAAGCAAGATAAGCTTCCTTGGCACTTTGAGGTCAAAGGTCGGTCAAAACAGTGACTAACCTCTTGCTGGTGCTGTGAATTTACTTTAGGAGAGAGTGTGCAGACCAGAACCCAGAAACTGAATGGACAACCCTTATGACTTAGCCAACAGGGAGATGGTGCGCCTTAAAGCAGTGTTTCCCCAAGTAGATCCTGAAGTACCCTTTTGCCAGTCAGGTTTTCAGGATTTCCACAATGAATATGCATGAGATGCAAATCAATCTCATGCATATTCATCGTGGATATCCTGAAACCGCAAATGGCATAACAGTACTCCAGGACCGACTTGGGAAACACTGCCTTAAAGTACTGGGATAAAGAGAAGACTTGGGAGGGGGAGGGGGGCTCCTACAGATATAGGAGTCTACAGCAGGTAAACAAAGGATTTTGTGAGTGGGGAGAATATGAGGCAGGTTCTACCTGGACATCATACCCGAGCAGTGGCATGGAGGAACAGTAACAAAGAGTGTCCTGGTGAACCCAGATCAGCCTAGGCTTCCACTCGATGGGATAAACATGATGCAGAACGGGTAAATTCTAGATGTCAGCTAAGGCAAGCGTTTCAAGCCATAAAAACTGTACTTTTATCGATATAAGGTGCAGTGTATAAATACTCAAACACAGGATTCTTTGGTCAATTTTTACATTTGATTGTACATTCTAAAGTGCAAATATCCTGCAACTTTGGCTAGAAAGTATTGAGCCCATTGACTTATGCCCATGAGGGGAAAAAAAATAGGCATTTTAATAGACTCGAGTGTACTTAAAGAAAACCACCCCCAAACAGAGACAATGTACTGCTCCCCTTTGCGTATCAAAGCTTTATAAAACCTATGTTTTACAGAGACCTGTAAAAACTGAGAAATAAATACTTGAAGTCAAGATGAAAAAGCCACCATCCATATGTATAAAAATAGGCCAACTTTCTAGCAATCTAAAAAAGTTACCTGGCAGCTGTTTCACGTTATATGGAAATGAAAGACACTTAATACTGTACAGGTACTTTCTGGACACATGTACTTATCTCCACCCGAACCTATCAAAATTGGAAGTTTTTGAAAGGACAGCAATCTTCTGGTGGACGCTTGGTAGCTAAATGCTCGGTTCCAGCCCTAACCCGACTTACAAAATAAATGCAAGAATTTTCGATCCAGAATAGTCCCTTAATACCGCCCAGAGCCAGGACTGGAGTTAAGAGCTAAATACATCATTTTGGACCTAGTAACCTTCCTGTGGCCGGAGCTCCGCAAAGGTCAGAGATGCCTCCCAGAAGTGCTAGACTAACCCACGTACGTCTTCAGGAAACAAAAAGGAGACCGTGTTGGCACTCAAGACCCAAGTTATTTTAAATCTTTGGAGGAGCAGCTTAAAGCTCATGTGCAACAAACTGCCATTAACAAATTTTTAACATCCTTTGGATTCAGAAAAAGGTATTTGGTCGAGTCCATTTTAAATAGTGGTTCAGGGAGCAGCTGCTGGAAATCTTTGGAAGCGTCAAAAGCTGAAAAAGTCTTGGCCTTCAGCGTTAAGATCAGCTTTGTCCCAGTCTGTAGGCGACAGGATTTCTTCCGTCTGTAAATCCTGGGTGCTCAGGCCAATGTCCAGAACCTGAGGGTTAGTTCTGGACTCAGCAAGTCTAGAGAGAGGGGGAAAGCCAAACACACAAACCTGATTCATTGTGTAATGTAAGTCAGCACCAGCTTTGTTTTTAAAGCAGCTTAGTTGCTTTAGAAGAGAAGCATCAAGGCAGGAGGCAGAAGCTTTAAGTAGTAATTCAATGAAGTGAATCATGTTTCTGCCATAAGAACACAGCAGCTTTCCATTTTTATAGTACTTTTGCAAATTAAAGTATTTAAATGCATAGGAACATTTTTTAAAAAGTAGGTACACATCACGTGTAGCAGTGAGAGACTTAAAGGGGGGGGGGGGGGGGGGGGGGAGACCCAAGCTGAATCATTCCCAACTTTACCCTATTAAAGTTGACTAGGACAAGTACTCAATTGTGTTAGATGCTGATACCAAAAGCCCTGTGATATTCCGGACAACGCAATAAAAATAAGGCTGGAACATCGTGGGGCTTTACTGCCCCTATGATCAGAGATAATAGAATCCAAATTTAAGCATGCTATTATCTCTGATCATAGGGTAAAAGTTCAGTAATCCTCCCACATTTGACAGGTCCAGGCTGTAGGTCTGTGGGACCCCCTGCAATGCAAAGCCAGGGTTGCCTACTGTCCCCCCCAGGGGCTAGAGGTCGGGTAGACCTCCAGTCCCCCCCCCCAACCCAAGCGCACAGGTGGGGGGGGGGGGGAGCTGGAGATCCGGTGCATTTCCAGCAACCTAACCCTCCCCCCCAACAAGAGCCCTGGTAGCCCAGTGGGCTCTGATCACAAGCCCCCCCAACCTGGTGGGCTAGTAGCCCCTTTCACTGCCCCCTGTACACAAGTGGCAGAGGAGAGAGTCCCAACACCCTCCTCTTCCAGCACCACCTTGAAAATGATGGCACCCTGCCCTGCCCAGTGCATGCTGGGATGCGCTGAGCAAGGCTTCACCACCATACAAGGGAAAACTCCACTGGGCCACCAGAGTTTTTTTTCTCTTGGGTGCGTGGAGTTTGGGGGGGGGGGGGGGGGCTAGAGAGCCACTTGTCTCCAGCCTCCGTGAACTTGTGTTGGGGAGGGTCTGGAGGTCTGCTGACCTCAAGCCCCGTGTTGTTGGCTTGGGGTGGGGACCTGCTAGCAGGCAAATGCATGCTATGGAGTGCTTGGCATTCCCTCCCAGTGTTCTGCAAACCTTAACGCCAGCTCCATTGATCACTGGGAATTAATAAAATACCTGTTTAGCCTGCAAGCACATTTTCACATGCTGGGGGGGGGGGGGGGGGTCAGCAAACCTGTGTGCTAATAGTCTCTAACACCCAAATTTGCTTCTGATCATTGGCCTATGAGCCATTTATTCAGAACTGCAGAAATGACTTCTCTGGGACAGAGGCCTCACCTCACTTTCCAAATTAACCCTTCATTGGCCTATTCTATTCCCATCTGAATTCATGCTATATACACGTGCACAGGCTCACCTGGAAAAGGCTTCATCCAGCCCATCATCCAACTCCTGAAAATCCAAAAGGAAAGCAACTTTAGAACATGGCTGGACCAAGACTTGGACATTCATCCTTGAAAAATGCAGGACTAGAAAACATTCCATTTATAAAGGAAAGCTATATTCCCCCCCCCCCCCCCCCCTTCAGGTACCATTTCATAAGCACATGGAACAGGCAGATACAGAGGGGGCAGGAGCAGGGTATGTGAGCAGTTGTGTATTTGCTGGGGCATATTTCAGTTAACACGTACCCCCCCCTTCAGAAAACACAATCAGAAATTGTGTACAGAGATTATAAAGCAACCATCTGGACAACCACCAGGATCTCAATTTTTTTGGGTTTGTCCACTGTCGAGTCTCCTGAAGCACATCCAGAGCAGTACCTTCATGCCCTGTTTAAAGCGTGAAGATCTTTTAATTTTTGCTTTGATTCCTCTTCCATTTATCTCATGCATGAAGATGTGAGATTTTAATTTTCTTATTTCAAGTGATGAGTGACATGTAATAAAGTGTCCTGTAGGTCTGGGGATGGGGACTTTAGGTGGTGGGAATAGGGTTTTAGTTATTTGTTCAAAATATTTATAATCAAAAAATTGAAAAATTCATAAGACATTGCGAGTTTGGAGGATTTCAAGTTTATACCCACTTTTAGAGCATTATGAGAAAATGGAGCTGGATCAAAACCTGTCAATTGTGACTGATAAGACTGAGGTAGCGACTTTATATAGTCTCAGTAATATCTGACAGTTATGACAACGCAAGATTTCAGAACAGTGAAGCAACATTTCAAGCTAAGTTGTGTGTTTTTTTGTCTTATTTTAGTCACTCCGTTTAGTTTTTCACACAAGCAGGTGTTGACAGTGGATATTGTAGATTCTTAGATCCATGGATACGGACTATAGGAGGGTGTGGTGAGTTTGCTCATGTTTTGATACTGGAAAACACTCCGCTTTCCGGTTTTTTTTTTTCACAGAATTTTTTCTCCCTTAGAAAAGGTGGTTGGGAGTTTTTTTTTTGTTTTCTGTGATTTTTTTTTTTTGGAAAAGCGAGAGGAGCCTATGATGTTGGCCATTTCAGTGGAGTCCTAATGTTAGGTTCCCTGGGCTGTTGAGGCTACCCTATATAATAAAACTCACCCTCAACGTTCTGAGGACACTGACGTCACTGTCAGGTCCTCCGGGCACTTCCTTCCGGTTCGAAGCCTTCGTGGTGGTGAAGCCACCGAAAACAAAGTGTTGGGGCCCCGCCCTCGCGTCAAACGTGATGACGTCGAGGGTGGAGCAATGACAGCAGATTGAAGGTGGCGTGCCGAGGTCAGCAACAATGGCGGACGAACGTCGACGGAGTGAGTACGGAGGGGGGGAGGTCCGGAAGGAAACCGTGCTAGCGCCCATGTCATTGCCGCAAGAAACGGGCATGTTTTACTAGTTTTTTTATATTTAAAAATTTATTTGAATCATATTCACACGCCCAACTATAGATTGAATAAAAGTGATTTTTTAGAGGTTTTTCAAAATATTTATACAAAGTTAGATGTTATTGGCTACAGCTTGAGGGATTACTATGTTTTGATTCTTTGTTTCATCCCCAAGAATTGATCGATAAGCAATATTTTTGTTTTGCTTATTTTCTTGGAAATGGTTAAAATTATTCAGTCTTGTAAATCGGAAGATACCGTGTTTCCCCGAAAATAAGACACTGTCTTATATTAATTTTTGCCCCCCAAAATGCACTAGGTCTTATTTTCAGGGGCTGTTTTATTTTTCGGGGAAAAATCGGGGTGGGATCGGGGTTGGCCCGCCCGCCCTCCATCGCTCCCAGAACTAACCTTAAACGCCTCCTTTCACCTTTGCAGCAAGCAGCAGCAGGGCAGGCCACTCCTTCCTTCCGTGTCCTGTCCTCGCCTGATGTAATGTCCGCGAGGGCGGAGCACGGAAGGAAGGAGAGGTCTGCCCTGCTGCTGCTTGCTGAGAAGGTGAAAGGAGGCGTTTAAGGTTAGTTCCGGGAGCGACAGAGGGCGGGTGGAGGGGGGGCGGCTTTGTCCGGCTCTCGGCGGCCCTGCTTTCAAACAAAAATTTGCTAGGTCTTACTTTCGGGGAGGCCTTATATCTAGCAATTCAGGAAAACCTCTACTAGGTCTTATTTTCGGGGGATGTCTTACTTCGAGGAAACAGGGTATGATGCAATTGTGCTTACACTTCAATATAAAAAAAAAAAAGTCCTGTAGGTAGTGTGTCCAGCGATTCTTTTATCGAGGGTTTGGACTTCCCTTCCCCCCACACAAACTAAAATCCTTACGATGAGAAGCATCCTGATTTTGGAACACAAAATTAGGAACATTCAATACTTTTAAGCTCTTGATTATATCTGAAGTTTTAAGTGTATATTCTATTTATGTTTTAACTTTTTATTGATGTCACAGATTAATACATGTAAAGATCAATAAATGTGTACTTAATACAAATCTCTGTCTTCTTAAGCAAAACCTTTGACAAGTGTCAAACTTTTACTGTAAGTGCCCCTCCCTCTTCCCACCCCATCCCCCCTACACCTTGTTATTGTGTACTCATTCCCTGTACATCCATCACACATTGCAATATAACAATGTCAACTATCAACTGTCTCCCAGTCACGTCAACACATTTCAACATAGGCCTACAGGTCATCCCCCCCCCCCCCCCCCCAAATTCCTCATGATGCCCTTTACCAACTCAATTCCCCTAACTAAACATCGGGACCTCCTACCCTTCAACCCTCCCTCCCCCCTCCCTTAATCCACCCCCACCCTCCAAAACAGGAAAGCCATCATCCTCTCCTTCCATCTACCACGTGAGTGAGTTTACCAATAGGCTCCGAGCTCTGCCTGATAGAGCCTGAAGTGTACATTCTATTTAAAAAAACAAAAACCTTCATGCTATGAAATAGAAAGCAACTCCGCATCTTTAAGCGTTAGCTGTCCATATTGACTAATACACATCCTATCTCACCACGTTTCCTTCAACTGCAGGCAGGGGCGTAGCTACGGGTGGGCCTGGATGGGCCCAGGCCCACCCAGTTTCGTCTCAGGTCCATCCTCACCTTCTCCCACCCCCGCCTCCTCTCCTGCACTTCGCGGTGTCTGTCTCCCACCCTCACGGCAGCGCTTTCAATTTGCTATCAGCGCTGCCTGCCTGACAGCTGACAGACGCAACGTCCTCCTGCTCCAGGGCCTTCCCTCTGCCGCGTTGATTCAACTTCCTGTTTACGCAGGGTGGATTGCACACGGCAGAGGGAAGGTCCAGGAGCAGGACGTCGTCGCGCCACGTCTGTCAGCTGTCAGGCAGGCAGCGCCGATAGAGCGCTGCCGCGGAAGTGGGAGACGGAGACCATGAAGTGCAGGAGACGAGTCAGCACCACGGTGGGAGAAGGTGAGTGGAGGCAGCGTCGATAACTTTAAAGGTGCTGTGCGCTGCGTGCGTGTGTGTGTGGGGGGGGGGGTGGGGGTTGGGGTTGTAGTGCCCACCCATCCAACCCGCTGGCCCACCCAACAATTGTCTTCTGGCTATGCCACTGCCTGCAGGAGTCCAACTGCATTCCTGCCCCAGGGTGATTCTTTTATGCGAGGGAGAGGCAGGATCCCTGGAGTTGTGCAAAGCTTCTCTTGCTATTGAAAATTTGCCACTGGCAGGAATGTACACTGTTCAGACAGAACACTTACTGCAACCCCCAAAGTCTGAGGTCAAAGTGACCTTGGAAAGCTGCCCACTACAGCAGCCTTAAAACTAGCATCTCCTCTTACCGACAGTGGATTTACAGACCACGGCGTCCAGTTATGAAGGCTGGAACAAGCAGCACGTGTTAACACCCCTTTCTGTTTTCCAGAGCATCCCAGCCATAACGTGCTTACCCACACCAGGTTGTTGTTTTCAGGTGAACGATTTGCTCCGAATATCTCCTGCAAGTGCTTGTGCGTGCTGAAAGTGCACTGCGATGCTTTGGCTCCTTCCTCTATATCCAAAAGGTTCCCTGTGGCTACAGAAAGAATGCAAAACTCAGCACATGCTTCCCAAATGGCTACTTCTACTGAAAGTGAGTCACATAATATTTACATAACACTGTTGCACAGTGCTGTGCACAACCTTTAAAAAACTAAAATTAAAAAAAAAAAAATCACAAGTTATAGTAACAGTGGGTGCCTGCAATTCAAATCTAAATCATGCATTTTCTAGTTTTTCTTCTTCCCTTTGGTCTGTTGGGTGGTCCAGCCACCGCCTTATAATTACATGTATTCAATTTGGCATTTCTATTCCACCTTATCCAGCGACATGGTGTCATAATCCACATTTGACCAGTCTCAATGCAACTCTGCAGTAATGTATTAACATTAGTGAATCTATAACAACAAAGGCTATACATATATCAAGCCCTCTCCTGTGCCCACCAGCAGCCTCTAACTGGTAACAGACCAAGGAAGCATTTCAATTTGTACTGCTCTGCCCCGAAGCCTTTCATTTTCTTTAGACACTAATGTCTTTGAAAATCGGTTATCTGCTGCTTTAACCTTTAAAAGAAAAGTCTAGCCCAGTCCTATGTAGGCAGTTTACAGCTGAATGCACCTCAACAGCCCCCCCCCCCCCCCGTGATCCATAAGCAGTTGCAATTTAAACAAAAAATTTTTTGGAGACCTCACTGATGCCAAAGCCACTTGGATTTACAATAGCAGGTTTGTTTTATTTTGTTTTTGTTACATTTGTACCCTGCGCTTTCCCACTCATGGCAGGCTCAATGCGGCTTACATGGGGCAATGGAGGGTTAAGTGACTTGCCCAGAGTCACAAGGAGCTGCCTGTGCCTGAAGTGGGAATCGAACTCAGTTCCCCAGGACCAGAGTCCACCACCCTAACCACTAGGCCACTCCTCCACTGTTGCTACTATTTGAGATTCTACATGGAATGTTTCTATTCCACTAGCAACATTCCATGTACAAGTCGGCCCTTGCAGATCACCAATGTGGCCGCGCAGGCTTCTACATGGAATGTTGCTAGTGGAATTCCGATAGGAGCGGGAGGGAAAGACCCCGGGGCCTGGTGCCATGCCTGGGTAATTTTGCCCCCTCCCCTGCCCCCCCATCTCAGCGGCCCTGGAGATGAGCATTGGGTTTAAAGTGCCGGGGGGGGGGGGTTAGTCCACAGCCTGCTTGGCTAAAGAGGTGGAGCTGCAGTGAAGGAGATGGGAGGGGCTAGAGCTGAAGGGAAGGAAAAGGGCACAGGAGAGAAGCAAGGGGGTGCAGAGAAGTAAAGGAGGAAAATTGGGAGCATGCAAGAGGGGACGGAGGGAGTGTGAAAGAGTAGCAGAGAAAGAGACAGTGAAAGGTGTATGGCGGGAAAGCAAGAGAGGACAACTCATGAAGGATAAACAGTGCAAGGGGATGAGATAGGAAATACACATGAGCAATACCTGCATGAGCATGAAAGAAGGGACAGAGTGGAGTGGCGAGGGGAGATAATTGCAGGAGAAAGAAGAGTTCAAGAGGATATGAGTGAGCAGTAGACTATGGGGAAATGCCTCACCACATACCTCCCCCCCTCCACACCTCATATCCATTACCCCTACCAACCTACACATCTGCAACCCTGAGATACAGGCACATATGAGGGAGCCATGCTAAAGTCTGCAAATGGAGATAAGGGGAAGGATCCAAGCTAAATGTACTGTTTCAACTTATTTAAACTGGGGCTGCATTTCAATTAAAATTCTAATCATGCAATTAAAGGTATATAGGGCTGCATTTCAATTAATGTTTGTAATTGCGTGATTAATGGTATGTTCCCCCCCCCCCCCCCTCCACTGCAGCTCCTTGCAACTCTTGAGCAATGGAGGGTTAAGTGACTTTCCCAGTCACGAGCTGCAGTGGAGATAAAATTTAAAAAAAAAAAAAAAAAAAAAAAACAACCCACCCCATACCATTAATCATCGGCTACAAATTTTAAAATCGAACTGCAGCCTGAGATACAATATAAACTGAAAAACTACAAAATTAAATTATCTAAAACAGCTTTACAGGATTCACGGCCTAGTTTATACATGTTAACCTTGATGCTCCTCGGCTCTTTACACTTGAAAAATGAACTCCAAAAGATTTAACAGGTTACTCACTTACCCTTGGGTCTTTATTCCCAGCCCAAGGACTCCCAACAGCTCAGGTTCTTAGAAATGCCCTTAATATGCATGATGCACATTTGCATACAATGGAGGTAAGTAGCCAACTCTCTACATATATTAAAGGATATTCTGTGAATTGAGGTGTTGGCAACCCTCAGACTGGGAGTGAAAACCAAGGATTATGCAGAAGTCCAGCAGCTTAGGGCCTAGGGCAATGCTCGTCTCCTGAAGGCACATCTAACCAGTTGGGTTTTCAGATTGCCACAATGGATACGCGTTGTATGCAAATACCTCATACATAGTCAATGTACACAAATGCCATCAAGGGTTCTCAACTCAATCCTTGGGACACACCCACAGCCAGTTTTTCAGGATATCCACAAGGTAATTTGCATACAACCTCATGCATATTTATTGTGGGTATCCTAAAAATCAGATTGCCCAGTGAGAACCTCTGAAAACATAGTGATGCATAGTCATTGTGGTAACCCTGCAAAACCTAAACACGTGTGCCTCCAGGAGAGGGTTGGGCAAACGAGAATAGGTGTTGAAAGCCATACAAATTCAGAGAACTAATCAATGTACATATTTAACTCTAGATACCGCAAATCATCTGAGCAATGGGTTTCAGAAATTTTGTAAAGATACCCAATTATGCATTTGCATAGTATCATTCGGGGGAGGAGGGGGTTTATCATGATTGGAATTTGATAATTAAATCGAAGGGAAAGGACTATTGGCCTGAAGAAGAGGGGGAAACGAGGCTGAAGGTTCCCCCAGGGCCCCGGAGGATGTGGTAAACAGCGGTTAGTGTATCTGGGTTTTTAAAGGTTTGTTCAAGGTCCTGGAGGAAGGAGTCCAGAGTCTGCTTGTAAGAGACATGGGGAAGTCACTGCTTATCATAGGATTGCTACTATTTGGGTTTCTGCCAGGTACTTGTGACCTGGATTGGCCATTGTTAGAAGCAGGATACTGGGCTAGATGGACCATTGGTCTGATCTAGTATGGCTATTCTTATATACGTTACCCTGCCACCAATCCTAGTGGCAAAGACTCGCATCAATTTATGGCCTGTTAATCTAATTGTCTTTATAGCACCCCCCCAGTATGTGCCAATACATACAGTACTATATAAAACATTAATCTATTTACCTTTTTTCCATACCAATTTGCAGAGATGCCAAGTAGATTTTGGGACTGTCCTGGTTTTGACCTTGCATCTCACAGCAGTATGGAAATTTGTAGTACCTGATCCTGCCCGTTGACATTTTTATTTATTTATTTTTATTTTATCGCATTTGTATCCCACATTTTCCCACCTTTTTGCGGGCTCAGTGTGGCTTACAATATGAAATGAGTGATGGAAATACAATTTGTTACAAATTGGTTATGGATTACACTGTGCAGAGTTATTACGCGAGACAATCGAAGTGTCGTTAAGGAATGCAACAATGGAACACAAACATTGAGACATTGGAAGGAGACAATGGGAGCTTAGAGGGCAATATTAAGGCATAGAAACATATGGTATAAATATTTCTGTGAGTAAAGGTATGGGTGATGTGAGATTACAGGGGATGGGAATTCAGAAGTGGATGTATGATGCATTAATGAACAGTAAGTGTGGACTTTGTGTGTTTTGTGCAAGTCCCAAAATGCACTAGGATGGCGTGTCAGAAATCCAGGACCTTCCCAAAGTCTCCAGTCTGACCTGGGCAACTTGGCATTTTTTATTTTATTTTTATTACATTTGTACCCCGCGCTTTCCCACTCATGGCAGGCTCAATGCGGTAGGCAATGGAGGGTTAAGTGACTTGCCCAGAGTCACAAGGAGCTGCCTGTGCCTGAAGTGGGAATCGAACTCAGTTCCCCAGGAGCAAAGTCCACCACCCTAACCACTAGGCCACTCCTCCTCCACTGTTGCTACTATTTGAGATTCTACATGGAATGTTGCTATTCCACTAGCAACATTCCATGTAGAAGTCGGCCCTTGCAGATCACCAATGTGGCCACGCAGGCTTCTGCTTCTGTGAGTCTGACGTCCTGCACGTACGTGCAGGGCGTCAGACTCACAGAAACAGAAGCCTGCGCAGCCTTCTACATGTGGAATAGCAACATTCCATGTAGAATCTCCAATAGTAGCAACATTCTATGTAGAATCTCCAATAGTATCTATTTTATTTTTGTTACAGTTGTACCCTGCGCTTTCCCACTCATGGCAGGCTCAATGCGGCTTACATGGGGCAATGGAGGGTTAAGTGACTTGCCCAGAGTCACAAGGAGCTGCCTGTGCCTGAAGTGGGAATCAAACTCAGTTCCTCAGTTCCCCAGGACCAAAGTCCACCACCCTAACCACTAGGCCACTCCTCAACTCTGAAATTGTTCTTCCCCATAACCCCAACAGCTGCCTCTTCCCACAGAGGGGAGAATTTGTTTTCTAAATGAGATTAGTATTTACGGGATAGAGGAGGGGTGCATTTCAGTCAGCCAAATTCAGAGACCATTTTAAAAGGCTTCTCCCCTGCTAGCCCAGAATGCAGCTGTCTGCTCTGCTGCTTGGCATCCCTGCCAGCTCAAGATCTGTAACAGTTTTCATACACTTCAAAATGGCAAAAAACACAAAAAAAATTAGTTTATGCTCCTATGGCAACAATTTGCAGGATTTATTATCCCTGCAGCAGAACTGGCATAATCCTGCAGAATCCTAATGTGCCTCTGATCATACATGATGGCACAGCATGGCAGCTGCAGCTACGGTTTTCACCTCATACTGTGTCCCCTGCAGCATATTCATTAGACAATGGCAGCTGCTATGCAAGATGGGGGTCATTGCCTGTTGTCTGCAAGCTACTCAGTTACAGCCGAGCTGTCAGTGTTAGCAAACCCAGAAGTACAGACAACACTTCACTGGAGCAGCTCACCCCATGGAGGCAGCCACATGCATATCAAGGATACTTAACGGGAACCTGATACTCTGTGCGCTAGGCTGAAGCTGGTGGAACGAGCAGGCTTGCCCATTGTATGGTACAAAATACACACACACACACACACACATTAGCAAGTGTCCACTAACCCTCTAAGTCTATGAATTTGCAAACACAATTCTGCACGTGTAATTAGCAGCTAAGTGGTGTTACCAATTTCTGGCTTTAATAGGTGCTATTTGTCACCAATTAGTTTTGCATTTAACTATTCAGTCTGGATTCTGCAAAATCCATACAGGCAGATCAAAAGCCCCGCGCTGTTCCAAACAGTGCTCTAAAATAGAGCTGGAACAGCGCGGGGCGCTATTAGACCTATGATCAGAGATAATGCATGCAAATTTAAGCAGCGCAATTGTATCCGATGATGGGGTAGAAGTGCGGGAGAATTGTGCCTGAGCATGCGCTCAGCACAATCCTCCCGCACTTGTTTGACAGGTCTGGGCTGGAGACCAATGAAAAGAGAAGGACGCCCATCTTTAAATCGGAAGATGGACGTCCTCAACTGCCCTGTTGCAGGGACGACCAAATTTCAAGGGGGTGTCGGAGGTATAGTGACGGGGCAGTTCAGGACGTCCAAAATTGGATGTTTCTATGAGAAACATCCAACTTTGGACATCCTCAACTGCCCCGTCACAGAAACGTCCAAATTTTGGTCATCCTCAACTGCCCTCGCTGGCAGGTTTGCTGTAGGGGGGCATGGGGGCCTGTCAGCATGCAAATGCATGCTGGACAGGGCTCACCATTCCTCCCCAATGATCTGCAAACCCTAACGCCAGCTCGGAGCTGGCATAGTGTTTGTCGCGGCCAGCGACCCAATCTTTGGCGTGCTGGACGCTGATCATTGGGGATGAATGCATTAAGCGCTATTAGCATGCATTTGCAAGCTACATGCACTAAGAGTCCTGTTTAGCATGCATTCACATGCTACTTGCGCTAAGAGCCCTCGATCATGGGACGGTAGCAAACGCTGGCGCTAGTATGGCGCTAACAGCCTCTAGCGCTGGCATTTGCTTTTGATCATCTGCCTTATAAGTGTCCAACCGCAAGGGGGTGTGGACCTTAGTATTGTATAACCTGCAAACCTTTTTTTTAAACATTGCTAACTGATTTTACCACATTCTCTGGCAACGAATTCCAGAGTTTGACATTAAAATGAAGAAATATTTTCTTCAATTTACTACTTTGCAGCTTCACTGCGTGCCCCCTAGTCCTAGTATTTTTGGAAAATGTAAACAAGCGATTCACATCTACCCATTCCACTCTACTCATTTTATAGACCTCCATCATATCTCCCCTCAGCCATCCTTTCTCCAAGCTAAAGAGCCTTAGCCGCTTCAGCCTTTCCTCATAGGGAAGTCGTCCCATTATAGTTTGTCACCCTTCTCTGTACCTTTCCTAATTCCACTACATCTTTGAGATGCAGTGACCACAACTGCAATACAAAGGCATTATAAAGTCCTCTTTTTCCCATTCCTTTCCTAAAACCCAACATTCCATTTGCTTTCTTAGCTACCGCCGCACACTGAGCAGAGGGTTTCAACGTATCTACAATGACGCCTAGATCCCTTTCCTGGACTCCCCCCAATGTGAAACCTTGAATTATGTAGCTATAGTTTTCCTACATGCTCGTGCCTGAAATTAGGTGCACAACTGAACTTACGCTTGGGTTCTATAACGAACAGCAATGTGCAAATAGCGATGATAGCGATGATGCATCTAACTTAGGCAACCTATAAGAGAATTACCCCAACTGGGCTAGTGCTGAAGTTTTTGTCCCTAATACCCCACCCTAAAAGGGTGGGCGAAACTACCTTTATGCATTTCTTCAACCTCCACTGCAGATAGTTTGATGCGCTGGGATGCAGAACACACGTTCCCTTCCAGCATGATCCACCTTCTCCTGCTGTCGCAGGGCCAAGTCATCGAAGGAGAGTAAAAACCTATCTTCCAGCACAGCAGGGCACTCAATATGTACTTTGCAGTTACATCAACCCCTATGACCCTTCATGTCAAAACACAACTGGTTTAAATCTCAGGAGAGATTGTCCACTTTGTTCTGGTAAAACTTTAATACACAGCTAGCACAGGAAGACAATTTCAGCAGCAGGGGCTGTGAAGCAAGGGGAACTGAACACCTCAGGAGTAACACACCAAGAAGGGAAAATTCCTACATAAGTGTTTCCATACTGGGACAGACTGAAGGTCCATCAAGCCCAGCATCCTGTTTCCAACAGTGGCCAATCCAGGTTACAAGTACCTGGAAAGACCCCAAAACAGTACAATACATTTTATGCTGCTCATCCTAGAAGCAAGCAGTGGATTCCCCCCCCCCCCCCCCCCCCCAGTTCCTCTTAATGGCTTATGGACATTTTTTAAAGAAGCTATCCAAACCTTTAAACCCTGCTAAGCTAACTGCTTTTACCACATTCTCTGGCAACAAATTAGAGTTTAAATTACACATTAAATGAAGAAATATTTTCTCCAATTTGCTACTTTATAGCTTCATTGCATGCCCCTTAGTCCTATTTTTTGGAAAGCGTAACAAGCGATTCGCGTCTACCCGTTCCACTCCACTCATCTTATAGACCTGTACCATATGTCCCCTCAGCCATCTTTTCTCCAAGCTGAAGAGCCCTAGCCAATTTAGCCTTTCCTCAAAGGGAAGTCGTTCCATCCCCTCTATCATCTGTCACCCTTCTCTGTACCTTGTCTAATTCTACTATACCTTTTTTGAGATACAGTGACCAGAATAGCACATTTTAAATCACTAAAATGGCCTAGGTGGCTTCAACTGGTTTTATCAACACAGACCCTGAAAATCCCTGAGGTGGAATGCCTTTTTTTCAGTAGGTGTTATTTATTTATGAACATTTACACCCCACTTTTTTTCCACAGTCGTGCGGACTCAAGTGGCTTACAATGTGCAGAATAGGCCAAATTACATTGGGAGAATTACAACAGAAGAGGGATGAAGAGATGGGGAAAGGGCTAGAAAGACGGAAAGTAAGATGAGGTGATACAGAAGTAGACAATCCAAGACAGGCCAGTCAAAGGTGGAGTCCAGGGGCTGAAACGGCACTGAGTGACTAGAACAGCTTCCAGCAAGGCAATCCAAAAAAGAGGGCAGATGAGATATCCAAGATCGACCATATGTTAGATTAATGATATTTATTTAAAGAATTTACAGTACAAAATAACTCCATTACACTTATTACTACTGGATCTCCATTACATTGCTGCAACATAGAACCACTGTACATAGCCCATAACAACTACAACTTAACCCAGATTTACCCTATGCAGATCTCCCCCCCATCCCTATCCCCTCCCTAACCCTTAATTCCCCCCACCCTCTGGCATGTCTAGAATAACTTAAGCTGTTAGCTTAGTAGCTTCTTACCATTTGTCATATATTTAGTAAAAGAAATGCCAGGGTGAGGGTGCCACTTGGAGTTTTTCCTTCTTAAGGACTACTGCCTACATCCTGGGGAACTGAGGAACTGAGTTCGATTCCCACTTCAGGCACAGGCAGCTCCTGATGACTCTGGGCAAGTCACTTAACCCTCCATTGCCCCATGTAAGCCGCATTGAGCCTGCCATGAGTGGGAAAGTGCAGGGTACAAATGTAAAAAAAAAAAAAAAATCTCCAGACATCTAAAGATGGAGGCAAGAGGGAAAGTCTAGCTCAATAGCAAGTCAAGACTAAACCTTGCTTTTTTTTTGTCCCATAGGCCCAATACTCAAAAGAGATAAACTAATTGACCAGAGCCCCTCAATTTTGGAAGCAGAAACCTAGCCCCAATTTTCTTTTGCATAACAGGAAGCACACAGCTCTTTCTAGCACTTTTTGGTATAGTGAAGGCGTTTGACACTTGATAAGTACACCGGTGTTTTGGGACTTAAGCATCAACAACCAGCAACTGTGGTGCAGAGGTACCCATTATAATTGCCAAGGACAAATACAGTGCTATAGAGCTGTCTGCACCCTGACAGCCAATTAGAAGACACACCTAGAACAACCCAACAACATGCAGGGTACACTTAATGATGGGGTAAACCTGCAAATCCATTTTGTTTACTATACTCAAAAAAAGGACTTTGTACAGCACTGGCATTTACTGGGCACAGAAGCGCTAGGAGTATGAAATAAAGCCACACTTTGCCCTTTGAAGTACTCTTTGTTTCTAGAGTATGTGGTAATGGGAATGATGCACTCGACTGGCAGGTCACAGAAATTGGTCACTTATCTACGTGCATGAGATACTCTTCCAGGCTCAGCTCCAGCTCTGTACTCTGTTCCGTTCCAACCAGGCTCACCTTTCAGCACCTCTGGTAATCTGTTCTGTAGAGGAGGAACTCGCCATCTCCATAAAACATGAATTCTCTCTACAATACATCTGCTCCTTGTTAGACATGATCCAAAGGAAGCCAGCACCACACGACAGCAACCATCCGGCCAGGAAACAAATCAAAATGAAGCCTAAGCGCAGACATTAGAAACTATATATAAACCACAATGTTAATTCTCATTTGTCCGAGTCTTACGTAGGCCAGCTTCTTGAATGAAGATGAAAACTTCAGCTGGCAAAAATGTATTTAAATTTATTGACAAGTGTTATCCACTAGAGAGGCCTCAGGAGTAAAAATCTTCCAGCACAACAAAACCATCGCACTAACCAGAAAGGTGCTGGAGGGGTGTAAAGTACCATCCCATCAACTGCAAGCGCCTCATGGAAAAGCCGAGACCTAGGCTGGCTCTGGAAGGGTTCAAGTCCCTAGGGAAGTAGCTCCACAACACAGGGCTAGAGCAGGAAGACAATTTCAAAAGAAGTCGGGCATCACTAGCACGGCATCATTTGAGTGCTGCGAGACCAACTGGGTGGACAGAGTATTGTGGGGATGAAGGGTCACTGAGGCTAAGGGAAAGCAGCGGCTTACTCGGAAGAGAAGCAGACAGTCAACTAGGAAGCCTCACCGAGATGTTCAGAGCTACCAAGTTACCCAGTTCCAGGGAGCAGATTTTAGGCCAGGTCTGACATTTCTGACAACTCTCCGGATGCATTATGGAACTAGAATCATAGTAGATGACGGCAGAAAAAGATCTGCACGGTCCATCCAGTCTGCCCAACAACAAACTCATATGTGCTACTTTTTGTGTATACCTTACCTTGATTTGTACCTGTCTTTTTCAGGGCACAGACCGTATAAGTCTGCCCACCACTACCTTCGCCTCCCAACCACCAACCCCTCTTCCCCCCACAGGCTCCGCCACCCAATTTCGGCTAAGCTTCTGAGGATCCATTCCTTCTGCACAGGATTCCTTTATGTATATCCCACGCATGTTTGAATTCCGTTACCGTTTTCATCTCCACCACTTCCTGCGGGAGGGCATTCCAAGCATCCACCACTCTCTATGAAAAAATACTTCCAGACATCTTTTTTTGAGTCTGCCCCCCTTCAATCTCATTTCATGTCCTCTCGTTCTACCACCTTCCCATCTCTGGAAAAGGTTTGTTTGCGGATTAATACCTTTCATTGACTTCAAAAGAGCAAGTTCAGGATCTACAAGTTTCACAACGTTTTAGGATGAACTTGAAAAAGCAGGACTAGCCAAAGTCTACTGTCTGGAACTGAAACCTGGCAGCTGTGCATGGAGACCTTGGGGCAAGTTACTTTGCTTGTTCACCGTTATAAAAATGATGGAAGAATTAAAGTTTAAAAAAAAAATCAGCGTAGAATAGCGGGACAATTTAAACAGAACCAGTGAGATCCACGAGATTAGGACTAATAACCTATTTATAATTAACTTGTCAAAGAGCAACAGACCTAATGCACAAAACTTTGTGTACACTGAAGATAACAGGTCTATAGACATTATGCTGATAAGATATACAGTAAAGATAGTTGCCCAGACTGATGTATCTTAAGGGGGGGGGGGGGGGATTAGATACAGAAGTGAAAGGGCAGACAAACATGCATATGCTGACAAAATGCAGAAGCAGAGACACGCCCCCCGCCCTCCTCCAGCCATTGCCAATAAAGCAAAAGGTTTACACATGTACTCAACACCTGGAGAAAGATCAATACCTGTCATACCTCCCCCCCCTCTCCTGCCCTTCTTGCAGAGATGTTTAAATACCTGTTTGGCATAAACGTACAGGATGCAAGCCTTTCAATTGAAAGGAAGCTCTGGCATAGTGGAAAGGGTGACTGGTGGCCTCCTGGTGGAGACAGATCATCTGAATTCATGAAAGCATGGGATAAACACAGAGGAAAGGGATAGCAGACAGCATGTACAGGCCGATACTAGAAAATGGACGGCAGACAAAGATAATACAGCCCATGGGTTGCCTCCTGACCCTTGTCCCATACATGCAAGGTGAAACATCTCAATTTGAGAGTGGTCTTGATCATTAGTTTATCAGCTGCATCCTCGGACTCAATGAAAAATTCTGATTTTCTGCAGAAGTTTGGGGGGGGGGGGGAAGAGAATAAAAGGAACGGGCTCCAAACACCAGGATAAGATGGGGAAGGCAACCACATCCTGCTGCCAGGAACTTGGCCAATTTAGGAACTGCTGCTGGATAACAGGAGGCACATAAGCACTGCCACGCTGGGAAAAGACCAAAGGTCCATCAAGCCCAGCACTCTGTCTCCGACAGCGGCCAATCCAGGCCCCAAGAACCTGGCAAAAACCCAAAATGTAATAATGATCAAAAATCTGTCCAGACCCCCTTTAAACACAGCAAGGCCAGCTGCCGTCACAACCTTCTCCGGCAATGAGTTCCAGAGTCTAACTACGCGCTGAGTAAAGAAAAACCTTCTCCGATTTGTTCGAAACCTACCACATTCTAATTTCATCTTGTGTCCCCTGGTTCTATTATTGTTAGAAAGCGTAAACAAACGCTTCACATCTGTCCGCTCTATCTCGCTCATTATTTTGTATCATATCACCTCTCAGCCGCCTTCTCTCCAGACTAAAGAGTCCTAGCCATCTTAGCATTTCCTCATAGGGTAGTCGTCCCATCCCTTTTATCATTTTTGTCGCCCTTCTCTGCACCTTCTCCAATTCCTTATCTTTTTTGAGATGAGGAGACCAGAAATGAACACAATACTCCAGGTGCAGTCGCACCATGGAGCGATATAACGGCATTATAACATCCTCATGCTTGGTTTCCATCCCTTTTCTAATACTCCTCAACATTGTTCGCCTTCTTAGCCGCCGCAGCACATTGAGCTGAAGATTTCAACGTTCTATCCACGATGACTCATTTGGGGCTAAACAAACTTAAGTATGCTGCCCTACCATGGCAGAAAGTCCATTCTGGCTGGCTGGGGGGGGGGAGAGAGTGGCGCAAACCACAACAGGTGTTTCTTGATTTCCCTGCAACACAGACTGCCTTTTGCCTCCGAAATATTGGCATCCTGAAGGGGCTATGCAGATGTCCAATGTACATTATAGTGGGACTCTTGGGGTTGTAGATATGCTCAAAGTCATAAAACTAGTTCCCAAACCAGTCAGGTTTTCAGGATATCCTCCAACCGGAGAGATTTGCATACCAAGGAGGGCGTGCATGCAAATCTCATGAATCTTCCATTAAGGATATCCTAAAAACCTGACTGGTTGGGGTGCCTGCAGGACCAGGTTTGGGAACCACTGGTCTAAGTGGATTTACTTCCTTCTGCCACTGGCCATCACAAGTAGAATTAATGCATTTTATCAGGGTATTTGTACCGTGTGGTGCGTGTGCTGCTTCCAATCAGTTAAGGCATTGGACTATTTCTTGCCACATTAAAAAATAGAGCTTGTAAAAGAAAAAAAAAAAAAAAAAAAAAAGTCAGGGTTTCTGAACAAACTGCTCATGGGCAATCTGTGCTAACATTTACAACTTCCATCCTTCACTGCCTCAGGTAAAATGGATTCTGAGCCTACCTGGGCAGGAATGCAACTGGTCTACATGACTGTAGCTCACCTTAAGCTTGGACCTCAAAAAGATTCTACAATCTAAACCCAAACCTACAAACAGGAATTTGCAGTTTACCATGCTTGAAATCTCCATTGCTTTCCTATTGGCCGTCGGGCAGATGTTCTTTAATGTTGCAGCTGGATCAGAGATGGGTGACAGCATGCCGACTAGATACACAAACACCAGGGATGGGTAATCCACCTTGGTGGATGTACAACAAAATCCCACAGATATCAACAAATAGAAAGAAGTGGACCAATGACTCCAGAGACTGGGACAACTCAGTTGAACAGAATAACTTTATTACAGACTCGACACAGATCTGTGTTTCGGCCACAGGCCTGCCTCAGGAGTCAGACACATTGGTGTTCTTTGTAGTATTCATACGGGTATGAAGCAGCTATACCAAGGTGGTCTTGAAAAAGACCTCTGCACTCAAGGAACGTCGCCGAGCATCAAGTAGCTAAATCAACAGTATACTGTGGAGAGGTCTTTTTCCAAGACCACCTCGGTATAGCTGCTTCATACCCATATGAAAACTACAAATGTGTCTGACTCCTGAGACAGGCCTGTGGCCAAAACACAGATCTCAGTCGAGTCTGTAATAAAGTTATTCTGTTCAACTGCGTTGTCCCAGTCTCTGGAGTCATTGGTCCACTTCCCACTTTCTATTTGATCTTAGTAGACCAACATATGACGTGTTGCAGATATCCAGATGGGATGCTACCAGAGCATAGAGAGAAGCTGAATTTGGTCTTAAACCAACTACTTTTTTTTTGGTGTTATGAAGTCAATAGAAAGCCCTCCTAGTAACTTTTGCAACAGAGAAAATAGTTCTACTGTTGAGCGGTAAATTCTGAGCCAGAGTCATGGTGAGAGATTCTAGGGATTTTAGATATGCATCTAAGGACCACACACACTCCCATACTTCAAGTGTCATGTCTCTTATGATACAAACGACCTACCGTGACCAACGCCACAAGAAATAGTTTGGAAGGTTAGACTTGGCTGGTTCACTTGCTGCAGTGGACTTTACAGCTGTGAGATGGGCAGGTAGTTCAGTAGACTGGCTTTAGTATCACAGCTGCTAAATCTGAACTACCACCAGCTCAACGCAGACGCTACCGGTAGTTCCAGGTTGAGTTCGTACCATTTCTGGCACACTGGAAGTTCTCTTCTAGTGCTGTGTAATCTAGTGGTAATCAGGCAGCGCTACATGGCCATGCGGTAAGAGTTCTTACTACATGGCCATTTTTGGGGGAGGCTTTTTACTCGCTGCGGTAAACGAGGACCCTGGCATGCAGGAAAAACCCTGCAGCTTAGTTCTGGATCTAGCATACTGACAAAGAAGTGCAAAATGGAAGCTGTTCCATTTATATTGTACTATTCAGTAGTCTCAAACTGAGGCAAGGGATCCCGAGGACGGGTTGAGCAGCTCTGCTCATTTTTGCACCAGTAGCTTTCCAGTTAACACCCTACTATCAAGCAGTCCATGAACTCTTTTGCAAGGCATAATTAAAAATCAAAAAAGAGCTCCATAGCTACTTGATATTCTAAGCCCAGCGTGGTTTTTTTTTTTTTTTTACAGATGGATAGTAATTTTAGAAAATAGTTAAGGGGATGTATGTCATTTGTATCCAATAATGACTTCCATACAATCTGCTTTGCAAATCTCTTATAAATCTCTTGCTACCCTGCTTCTTCCTTCCCAATTTAGTTCTAAGTAGGAAAAAGAAATATACCTTCCTTAAAGCTGGCACGGCTTTCAGAGCCTTCCGTTGGAGCAGTGTGCAGAGCTTCACCATCTAGAAGAGTCTTTTCCCATTTTTCTTTGCCTATAAATGAAAAAACACAAAAACATTTGGTTCACCCCTTTGGTTGCTCAAACCCACTTCCTCTACCTGCATGCATTTCCCTATCCGAGAGGGTGGATTGGAGGAGTAGCCTAGTGGTTAGTGCGGTGGACTTTGATCCTGGGGAACTGGGTTCAATTCTTGTGACTCTGGGCAAGTCACTTAACCCTCCATTGCCCCAGGTATAAACCTGTATATACTATGTAAACTACTTTAAGATTGAGCATGGAATCTTGTTAATGGGACTTGATATACCACCTCTCTGTGGTTTTTGCAACTACACTCAAAGAGTAGCAACATTCCATGTAGAACCCCAAAGAATAGCAAGATTCTGGAATCCTAAAGAGTGACAAGATTCCATGCAGAATCTCAATGAGTATCAACATTCCATGTAGAACCCCAAAGAATAGCAAGATTCCGGAATCTGAGGGAGTGCAGGAGTAGCGAAGTAGCCTAGTGGTTAGTGCAGCGGACTTTGATCCTGGGGAACTGGGTTCAATTCTTGTGACTCTGGGCAAGTCACTTAACCCTCCATTGCCCCAGGTATAAACCTGTATATACTATGTAAACTACTTTAAGATTGAGCATGGAATCTTGTTAATGGGACTTGATATACCACCTCTCTGTGGTTTTTGCAACTACACTCAAAGAGTAGCAACATTCCATGTAGAACCCCAAAGAATAGCAAGATTCCGGAATCCGAGGGAGTGCAGGAGTAGCGAAGTAGCCTAGTGGTTAGTGCAGCGGACTTTGATCCTGGGGAACTGGGTTCAATTCCCACTGCAGTTTTTTGTGACTCTGGGCAAATCACTTAACCCTCCATTGCCCCAGGAACAAATAAGTACCTGTATATAATATGTAAACCACTTTGAATGTAGTTGCAAAAACCACAGAAAGGCAGTATATCAAGTCCCATTAACAAGATTCCATGCACAATCTCAAAGAGTAGCAACATTCCATGTAGAACCCCAAAGAATAGCAAGATTCTAGAATCCTAAAGAGTAAGGAGTGGAGGAGTAGCCTAGTGGTTAGTGCAATGGACTTTGATCCTAGGGAACTGGGTTCAATTCCCACTGCAGCTCCTTGTATACTATGTAAAATTGCTTTGAACGTCCTTGCAAAAAGCACAGAAAGGTGGTATATTAAGACCCATTTCCCTATTTGAGATTCTACATGGAATGTTGCTAGTGGAGGAGTAGCCTAGTGCAGGGGAATAGCTAGGTGGGGCCACGGGGGCCTAGGCCCTCCCAGATTTAGTCCGGGCCCCTGGTTTTGCTTGCGGGGGGTCCCCAACCCCCACCAGCCGAAGCCTTTTTCAGCGCACCGTGTTCGCTGCCGATCTGTGCTTTGAGTCCCGACGTCCTGCACGTTCCTTTAAGTGAAACTGCTCAGGAACGTGCAGGACATCAGGACTCAAGAAAGCACAGATCAGCAGCGAACGCGGCATGCCGGAGACTGGTGCTGAAGAAGACTTCAGCTAGTGGGGGTTGGGGACCTCCGCCAGCAAAGGTACCTTGTGGTGGTGGTGGCAGCAGGAGGGGCTAAAATGTGCCCCCCCCCAACCCAAGTCTGGCTACGCCACCAGCCTAGTGGTTAGTGCAGTGGACTTTAACTCTGGGAAATTGGGTTCAATTCCCACTGCAGCTCCTTGTGACTCTGTATATAATATGTAAACTGCTTTGAATGTAGTTAGAGAAACCACAGAAAGGCAGTATATCAAGTCCAAATTCCCTTTACAATCCTATGGGGAGATTTACTTGTGTTAATACATTAGCTGCATACTGAAGCGTGTAAAAGTGGTTAGCAAATATTAATACACTAGTAAAGTTGTACTTAAACCATACAATATGACTTTCCCAAGTCCTAAATCATTGGAAAACTGGACAGTGGCAGGATCTGTGGTGTATTTAAGAAATGAATTATGCATATGTTAAACCTGCAGGGGATGCGATTTTTCATGTATATTTACTGTGGCTCCTTCCTGAAAGAGGTTTGCCCTGTAGGGGGTGCTCAAGCACCCCCCTACAGGGAAAGGACGCCCGGAAGCAGGATACCACAGCAGGCAGGTGTTAAAAAGGGTGTTGAGACCCAGCACAATTTAGTACGTCCACAATACATGAGGTGCACTGCCAAATTATTTATTTGTTGCATTTGTATCCCACATTTTCCCACCTATTTGCAGGCTCAATGTGGCTTACGTAATACCGTGATGGATTACATTAAGGATCAGTAAGTGATTGGGTATATTGGGTAGTCAGGAGGAAGGGTTAAGTTTTGTCCAGTTCTTGTTTGAGTTTCGTTGTGTCGTGGGGTTCCGGTGTTTAGGTTGGGTCGTTATGGCCTTTTTGAACAAATTGGTTTTCAATATTATCTGAGGCACATCTGAAGTGCTGGCCTCAACTTTCACCTCGTTGTGTAGAGCCTACCAGGCTGTCTCGGGAGAGGAAGTTGCACATTATAAATCAGAGTTAAAAGCGCTCAACAGGACAATTGGTCTTAACTAAAATCTGTTATTCCCTATTAAAATTTATATACCGCCTTTATGAAAAAAGTTCACCCAAGGCAGTGCACAGTAAGAATAAGTTAAACATGGGTAACAGAATTACAGCAGGAAAAATTAAATGTTACATAATATGGCATAACTAGTAAAAAAGGCCCGTTTCGTAAACAAATGAAACGGGCGCTAGCAAGGCTATAGAGAGCGTGTGTGTAATTATGTGTCTGTGTGACACAGAGAAAGTGTGCGTGTGTCTCTGTGTGAAAGAGTGTTGTGCACAGGTAGGGTGAAAATGAAGAGACAGCAGTGAAATTTTACACAGGACAGCTGAACCATTTGAGGCGTGTTTGTGTGTCTGTGTGAGAGAGTGTGTATATGTGTGTGTGCGCGAGTGTGAAAGGGTAGGGTCTAAATGAAGAGACAGCATTATAATTGTACATAGCACATCACAAACATTTTGCCGCCCCCTCCATACCCAATGATTCGTTCCTTGTCTTCCATCCCCTCTGTGTCATGAGTGAGAGAGAGTGAGAGAGAGAGAGTGAGAGAGAGAGAGAGTGAGATGCTAGCAGTCCCTGTGATAGTGGCAGGTCAGTTGCTCATTATAGCCAGTTAAGAGTGAGAGTGTGTGTGTATGTGCTGCTTTGTTTCCTTCCCTCCTATGCCCTCCGTGTCCGCTGTTTGTGTGGAGAGCAGAGATCTATATGGTCCTTTTAGCGTTGCTGTTGACGTCGCGTAGCAACTGTTGGTGCTGGTTTTCATTGTTCCGCGATGGTCTTATGTCACGTTCCGTCGCTTAGTAACGGGTTCGGGATGCGATTGGTTGAGTGTCATTGCTCTGCACTCAACGTCATGACGTTTTACGTGGGGGGCGGGGCCAACACTCATGGGTGAATTCCTGGTTTCACCACCATGCTTTTAGAATGTTGGGACTTGTGTGGAGGCTTCAGAATGTTGGAGGTGCGTTTTATAGAGAGATATACGCTACTTATTGTCAACACAATATCTATTTATTGCATTTGCATCCTTCATTTTCCCACCAATTTGCAGGCTCAACGTGGCTTACATTATGCCATAATGGCGATCGCCATTTCCGGATTCAGAAATACAAAGTGGTATTGCATTGAAGTTCCTAAATGAGAGCGCAAATTATAGAATAAGTTAGACCAGGGGTAGGCAACTCCAGTCCTCGAGAGCCGCAGGCAGGTCAGGTTTTCAGGATATCCATAATGAATATGCAGGAGATAGATGCAAATCTATCTCCTGCATATTCATTGTGGATATCCTGAAAACCTGACCTGCCTGTGGCTCTGGACCGGAGTTGCCTACCCCTGAGTTAGACAATCAACTAAAGAAAGTTAATTTCCGGCATGAGAAATAAAGTGGTAGTGCGTAATGCGTAACTCATTTGTGACAACGTAGGTTATCAGTCTGGTGTAGAGAGTTCGGTTTTGTCTAGTTCAGGTAGAGTCTAGTATTTAGGATGGATCATTATGGTATGCCTTTTTGAACAGATAGGTTTTCAGTATTTTTCAGAAGATTGTTAGGTCATGTGTTTTTATGGCCTTTGGTAGTGCATTCCATAATTGCGTGCTTATGTGGATTTATATTTAAGTCCTTTGCAGCTGGGGTAGTGGAGATTCAAGAATGTGCGTGCTGATCTTTTTGTGTTCCTGGTTGGCAGATCTATGAGGTCTGACATACAGACCGGGGCTTCACCGTGAACGATTTTGTGGACCAGGGTGCAAACTTTGAACGCAATTCGTTCTTTTAGTGGGAGCCAGTGTAGTTTCTCTCATAGGGGTTTGGCGCTTTCGTATTTTGGTTTTCCAAATACGAGTCTGGCTGCTGTGTTTTGGGCAGTTTGGAGTTTAATGATTTGTTCTTTGCATCCGGCATAGATGGCATTGCAGTAATCTAGGTGGCTTAGCACCATTGATTGTACCAGGCTGTGGAATATTTCCCTTGGGAAGAAAGGTTTTATTCTTTTGAGTTTCCACATTGAGTGGAACATTTTCTTTGCTGTATGTATGCAATAAAAAACATTTGAACAGACAAGGTGTAAGTAAGCCAGTAGTTTCCAAACCTAGTCCTAGAGGCACCCCGGCCAGTCCGCAATAAATATTCATGAAAGATTTGAATGCAGTGAAGGAACCAGTGGTGTAAGGAAACGGACAGACATAAGATGGAATAACAGGAGTTAGAAAATAAAAAGGGACCAATTTAAAGGAAGTTGCACATGAAGTCAAAGGCGACTGAATATAATCTCAGCTAGGGTGGGAATAAAGCAAAGCTCAGTGGATCTTTTGTCTCATACACAAGCCCTTAAATAAAGCAACCCTTTGGGAAAATCAGAAACAAAACAAAACTCCATAATAAGAGCAAGTGGCAAATGTATATATAAATGGCAGATACAAATTAAGGTAAGGTATACACAAGTAGCAGCACATATGAGTTTATCTTGTTGGGCAGACTAGATGGACCGTGCTGGTCTTTTTCTGCCATCATCTACTACGTTACTATGTTACACAGAGTGGAAAATGTTACTCCAGGAACAATTCATCATCCATACATGAAAAGATTAAGGCAAGGCAAACTGAAACCTAAAGGACTGATATTCAGCAAATAAAAAACCTGATAAAAAGACATATGACTTCTATAGGAAAGAACTGGAAGCAGTTAGTCTCTCATATAGCTGTGAAGTCATGGGAAAGTTTCTCTACAGAAAAGACACTTTGGAGGCTGTAATATCACTGGACTGGGACTACGACCCTAAGAATTAGAGAAGATGGTGGTGAAAAAGAAAAACGTGAGAACAGCATTGGCAGATGCGTTGCCCGAGTGATTTTGTGTGGTGAGAAGTTACTTAAATATCAAGCACAGTCAGGCCAAGAAAACACGACAGAAGATACAGAAGTGTTTTCCCCATTGTACCGAGTCACATATTTAAACTAAAATGAATTTTCAAATCACACAGGCTGCCTAAAAACATGCCACACTTACTACAGCAAATGTTGGCAGCAATTTAAGTCTGAGATCATATGCCACAAGGTTCATTGCCATCCTGGTATGCACAAAACTGACCTATTTGGAGTCACCAAGCCAACCCCTGCTTCCTCTTTCCCTTTCAAACTAGAACCACTGCCTGGCTGACTGCTGATCTGTGCGGGTTAGTTCATATTTAAAAGAGCGCTGGGATAAAGGTGGTTTTAGGCTGTAAATGCAGCTTTGTCTCAACACCCCAGGCTTATTTAGCACACTCAGGGGTCAACGCTCAAAAACTAAATGCCAGTGTTAAAAAACTGATTTGCACACACACCCTGCAACAAATGGTCAAAGGACTTGAGGGCAGGTGTTTTTAACATGTGCTTATAGATGGCTGCAAATTTCTTGCGATGTATTTAAGTGGATTTTAGGTCATTTGCATTCTTTTGCAATGCTCAGAAGGGCTGCAGCAGGCAGAAGGAAATGGCCAATTACGCCAAAATGTTTGCGCCAGGTCAGGGATGGTGTTGAAGGTTTCCAGGAGAGGATTTGTCAGCTTTTCACGTTGAACCGCAGGTTTTTTTGTCTTTACAGGCCGAAGGAAGCCCGCGCAACTTTTAAGTGCGGATTTGGGAGAAACGCCAAGTCCGAGCAAAACCGAAAGCGCATCAGTACCTGTTCCTCAGGACTAAGTTTTTGATAGGCCCAAAGCACAGAACAGCACCAATATATGCTCGCACTTTCGGTTCTGTCTGGGCACGTGCACAACTGCCACATTTACCACTACTGCAATGGAATTTATGCGGGATGCAAAGAACAAACATTAAAGAAGCTTCAGACCGCTCAAAACATGGCAGCTAGGCTTATATTCAGAAAAACGCGATTTGAAAGCGCAAAACCCCTCCGCGAAAAACTACACTGGCTCCCAAATCAAAGAACGCATTGCTTTCAAAATCTGCACCCTGGTTCACCAAATTATTTACGGTGAAGCCCCAGGATACATAACAGACTTGATCGACCTACCAACAAGAAACACATCCGAATCAACACAAACGTACCTAAATCTGCACTACCCAAGCTGCAAAGGACTCAAATACAAATCAACTTACACATCCAGTTTCTCCTACATAAGCACACAACTATGGAACGCATTACCAAAAGCCTTGAAAACTACGTATGACCACCTAAGCTTCTGGAAAACACTAAAAACTAACCTGTTTAAAAAGGCATACCCTACCGATCCAACTTAAATGCCTGATCTCTGCAACACAACAAAACTAAAGTACGTAAAGGACATGACAACTCTTCCGTTGTACGATTCCCAAATGTGGCTGTGCCACATGAACTTGATCTTACCACATCACCCTGTATTTGTTCACATCGGAGCCTGCAAAGGCCTCTCCGGTACTATGTAAGCCACATTGAGCCTACAAATAGGTGGGAAAATGTGGGCTACAAATGTAACAAATAATAAAATAACAACTTGGTGCACACATGCCAGGCACATTCCTCCCCTTACTTTGTTAGTGCAAATATATTTGCACATGATTTTTTGGAGCACTTTGCTTTTTTTTTTTGCATTGCTGTTGCACCTGGCTGAGCCATTGGCCTCAGTCTGCATTCCTAGTAATGCCTACAACCAGAGCCGCCGAGAGGGTGGGGGGCAGGGGGGACAAAATTCCCCGGGCCTCCAAGAGGGGCCCAGCGCCGCAGTCCCCTCCACCTGCCCCCCATCGGGTGGGCCCCCCTGAATTCAAATCATAGCGCCTCACCTCGACCTCGCTCCGTGTGAAAGAAGCGCAGCAGCGGCAGTCTGCAGATTGCCTCCCTTCAGGCCTTCCCTCCCTGTGTCCCGCTCTCGTCTGACGTAACTTGCGCGAGGGCGGGACACAGGGAGGGAAGGCCCGAAGGGAGGCGATCTGCAGACTGCCACTGCTGCGCTTCTTTCAGACGGAGCGAGGTCGAGGTGAGGCACTATGATTTGAATTCAGGGGGGCCCGGCGGCCCTGCCTACAACCTTCTCTGCCCATAAGCTCCATTTTCTTCACAGTTTCGGGCCACTGTATGCTCAGCTCTGGCTGCAACAGCACAGCTGCTCATAATCCAGGCTGGTAACAGCTCATAGGAGGCAGGCAGCCCCCACTATTCCTTAGGTCAATGCCAGCCTCCCCTCCCCCATCTCATTTACTAGAGGCTGTCCAAGTGCAGGAGAGAAAGTCACAGTATTTGTTTTCCTGTCCCCCTAAGGCCCTTCTTTCTGTGCTCAGTCCACTGAATCCCAGGACTTCTTTTACACAATTCATTCCAGTGCCTCAGCCCAAGTTCCCCTTTAAAAGCCATTACTGAAGGATCAGCGGGGTGCTATGCATAAGGATCCTGATACCACTGAAGAACACAGTTTCACCCTGCAACAGATTTACTACTCATGTGAAAATGTAATCTTTCTGGAGATGTTGCTGGTAATTATTTACCCCAACTGGGACTGTGCATGTACAAAAGATAAATTTAGCAACACCAGATTTGGCAAAACAGCAGGCCATGTGGAAAGAGGATTTAAGAGAAAAAAAAATCACTGCTTTACATACGATAATAACAGCCCTTACTATGTAATACATTTCCATGGTTAACATAGTAAATGACAGAAGATAAAGACCTGTACGGTCCATCCAGTCTGCCCAACAAGATAAACTCATTTTACATGGTATGTGATACTTTATATGTATACCAGAGTTTGATTTGTCCTTGCCTTTCTCAGGGCACAGACCGTAGAAGTCTGCCCAGCACTCTTCTTGTACTAAATGTTCTGAAGCTAACGTTGAAGCCCCTTAAAATTTACACTCCAGCCCATCCCTATCTATTCAGTCACGATCAGGGCATAGAGAAGTCTGCCCAGCTCCCGTTTTGTTTCCAATTACCGGCGTTGCCACCCAATCTTCGCTAAGATTCCACGGAACCATTCCTTCTAAACAGGATTCCTTTGTGTTTATCCCGCACATGTTAGAATTCCATTACTGTTTTCATCTCCACCACCTCCCGCGGGAGGGCATTCCACATAGCCACCACCCTCTCCGTGAAAAAATACTTCTTGACATTAGTCCTGAGTCTGCCCCCCTTCAACCTCAATTCATGTCCTCTAGTTCTACCGCCTTCCTGTCTCCAGAAAAGGTTCGTTTGCGGATTAATAGCTTTCAAATATTTGAACGTCTGTATCATATCACCCCTGTTTCTCCTTTCCTCCAGGGGTATATATGTTCAGGTCAGCAAGTCTCTCCTCGTATTACTTATCTTATGCTCACACTCATATCACCTCTTTCCTCAAGTCACTTCATTGGCTTCCGATCAGGTACCGCATTCAATTCAAGCTTCTGCTTCTAACCTACAAATGTACTCGATCTGCAGCCCCTCCTTACCTCTCAACCCTCATCTCCCCTTACGTTCCTACCCGTAACCTCCGCTCTCAAGACAAATCCCTCCTTTCAGTACCCTTCTCCACCACCGCCAACTCCAGGCTCCGCCCTTTCTGCCTCGCCTCACCCCATGCGTGGAACAATCTCCCCGAGCCCATACGCCAGGTCCCCTCCCTGCCCATCTTCAAATCTCTGCTTAAAGCCCACCTCTTCAATGTCGCCTTCGGCATCTAACCTCTACACCTCTACCCAGGAAAGCTAGACTGCCCCAACTTGACATTTCGCCCTTTAGATTGTAAGCTCCTTTGAGCAGGGACCGTCCTCCTTTGTTTATTTTGTACAGCGCTGCGTAACCCTAGTAGTGCTCTAGAAATGTTAAGTAGTAGTAGTAGTACTTATCTTATGCCCGCAGAAAGGTGACAAAAGATATTCATCCTACTGATAATTTCTCAAAAAGCATTTCCAAGTCAGCTCAATGGGAAGACAGGTCAGAGGAAAGCTCAAAAAGGGTGTTGCTTTTTTTTTTTTTTTTTTAATTGGCTGATGCTTTGAATGCGACAAGGTCAAAAGTATCAAAACATAAATCAGAAAAGTTGGATGCACACCTAGGACTAAGTAAACAGTCAAAAAAAAAGAGAATATTCAGTTTATGAAACAAGCTTGTAGTTTGCAACATGTTTTTCAGGGGAAACTGGCTTCTACATATCCCCCCACTCATTTATGAGCTGAGAAAATTAGATAAGCAATTTAAGTTCTCCTTAGTTTAAAAAAAAAATCCCTTTTACATATAAATGAAATGTCAAATGCCCATCAGTCCCTCCTGCCCCATCTCAGCTGAACATTTTGACTGTGTCAGGTTTATATCCTTAGTAACTGCCTCATCAAAACAGATTAACAGAAGACGTTTCCTTAATCAAAGGTGGTTTGTCATTAGACTGATGTGCCTTCAGGATAGAGACAGCCTGCTCTCCATTCTGATTTCACAGTCTAGAAACAGCATTACAGAAGCTTCATCCAGTGGTTTTCTCCTTGTGCTCCACTGGGCTTCCAGCTTGATCAGAACAAGGGTTGGGATTTTATATACGACGCCTCATTCAGAAAAGAAAAATTCCTCTTATCCATTCTATGGTTCCCACCTTGCATTTCTCTCTAAAATGTACCTATTCAGCTGGGAGTAGTGGACTGCAGCACCCTCTGAAATGCTGCAGTCATGGAACCCGAATCCAGCCACTGGACATCACCTGTGTGATCTCCTTTGGGACCATGTGCTGCCTTTACGACACTCCTAGCAGACCCCTGGGCTCAGTGAGATCTTCTGCATAGTGGCAGATAACATGTAGAATCTCAAATCGGAAAGGGAAACGAGACTTTATATACCACCTTTCTGTGGTTTTTGCAACTCCATTCAAAGCAGTTTACCTGCAAATAGGTGGGAAATGTGGGACACAAATGTAACAAAAAATACACAGGTACTTATTTGTACCTGGGGCAATAGAGGGTTAAGTGGCTTGCCCAGAGTCACAAGGAGCTGCAGTGGTAAATTGAACCCAGTTCCCCGGGATCAACGTCTGCTGTACTAACCACTAGGTCACTCCTCCACCAGCAACACTCCATGTAGAATCTCAAATAGGGAAAAGGAAATGGGACAGGCTAAACCACCTTTCTGTGGCTTTTGCAGTGTGAATTGAACCCAGTTCCCCATGATCAAGGTCTGCTACACTAACCAATAGGCTACCCCTCCACTAGCAACATGTAGAATCTCAAATAGGGAAAGGGAAATGGGACTTGATAGATCACCTTTCTGTGGTTTTTGCAACTACATTCAAAGCAGTTTACATAGTATAATACAGGTATTTATTTGTACCCGGAGCAATGGAGGGTTAAGTGACTTGCCCAAGGTCAGAAGGAGCTGCAGTGGGAATCAAACCTAGTTCCCCAGGATCAAAGTCTGCTGCACTAACCACTAGGCTACTCCTCCACTCCTGCCTCAGCTATTTAAGGCTGAGGAGTTCTCGCACATACTTGCATGAGAAGTCCTGGCAGGCTGCTCAGAGTCAGATGCAGCAGAGAGCAGTGGCTGGCAGGGATGGATCTCTGCCATCAAGGTAAAGGAGGTCAAATATGCCAAGGGTGGTCCATCTCAAAGCTGGAGATTTACCACTATGCTGGGAACTGAAGGCCAATGAGTGAGTGAGGTTTTTCTCATGAGCCCCAGCCATGTCTAAAACCAGTTCTGGCAGACATTCCAAAAAACCTGATAATCAATTGAAAATAAAATTCTCTGTCTTTGGTATTTATTTTTCTTATTATGTTGGTCCCAGTCTCTGGTTTTCTCTTTCTCCTCTTAACTGTTCTGGCAAAGTCTCCTTGTACATTTGGCACTTCCTCTCTCTTCATGTCCACCATCCATCTTCTCTCCAAGTCCAGCACCTCTCTCTCTCTCCCCCCCCCCCCCCCCCAACCCAATGCAGTACCTGACTGGCTGTTTTTATGGCGTTCATTTTATTGTAAACCACTGATCTATACATGGTAAAAGCAAGCTTAGTGAAGACCCCCTAAATGCTATCAATTAAATTATATAGTGCTGGGCAGATTTATACGGTCTGTGCCCTGAAGAGGACAGGTACAAATCAAAGTAGGGTATACACAATAAGTAGCAAATATGAGTTATCTTGTTGGGCAGAATGGATGGACCATGCAGGTCTTTTTTCTGCCGTCATCTACTATGTTACTATCACTCATGTGAAACATGCCTAAAGCACCCAATACAGGAATATATATCCACATCAGTCCACCACAGAGCTGTCCAGCCAATGGTGCTGAACAGGATTCATCTTTTACATAACCTTATATTTTACTGCATTCCTACAAGCAGGCATGGAGCACAGGCTCCTCCTACTTTTCAGCCACTATTCTCAATACCATCATTTTTCTCCACATCTTCTAGTTCCCTAGTCCCCTTGCAGTTCTCTACAACAAGTGTTGACATGCTCACACGAGAAGCCTAGTTACGTTTTGATGTCAGGGGGCACAGACCTTTTGTAAAAACAGGCATCAGTGCCACGCTGGAGGGCTGGTCCACATAGGTACCGTTTTACTCAAACTCCATTGGGAGGGGTACAAAGGCAGCAGCTGCTACAAGCTACACCTCTGAAGCAGAAAAATCAACCACTTCCCATCATGAGTTTCCAGAGACAAAAAGCAAGCTTACAGCCTTTAGTTTCACAGTGGAATGTGCCCAGAGACACCTAGCTGTGAGATTTGAATCTCAGAGGCCTTAACATAAGCAGCCGAGACCCCTCGGGCCTAGAGGTTGTGAGATTACAATGATAACACAACACCACCACACATGGTATTTTCTTGATATGGCACAACTTGGCCTCAGCTTTATTTTAAATACAAGCGTCATAACCCTGGGTATACCCAAGCCAATCAAATTTCGGCTTAGTAGCCAACCCAGTCCGCCGTCTTAACAAGACTGACCAATCGTAAACTGAGCTCCCCGTCGTACAGCAAGGGCGCTCAATCGTAAGCGCAGCTATCCCAGCTGCCTAGCTTAGACCATCAGGCTTGGGTACCCCGCCAAAGCTGCGACAGAATATATACTTGTACATAGCCACATTAAATTGGGTGGGTGGGGGGGGGGCTGGGGTGCATGCTGATGCCCGGACACCAGAAGAGGACGTCCGGGCTCCGCCCTGGGGGTTTTAAACCCCCTGGTAATCCCTCCCTACTGAGGGGCAGGAACATGCCCTCCATGCCTCGCCTGCACCCCGCTGGCATCGGCGCACAGGCCCGTCGGGGCACGGCGCCATGTTAATGGCAGCTCCGTTGCACCCGGTGGGGCACTGCGCCTTGCTTTTATCTGCTGCTCTTTAAAACTTCTCACCAAGTTAAAAACATTCCTTGGATGAGCTGGAAAAAAAAGTCCCATTTACAGATTATGTAGAGTGCTTGAAGGCTCAGAGCTCATAATTACAGTCTCGGGGTGGAAGCTACTGTTAGAAAGCTCCATTCTGACACTTTTCACACAGCCAATAAAAAAAAAATCATAGTTTATTGCACCAGGGGTATGAAAACCACTGCAGCAATTTCAGCAAACCAGTGGCAGTTATACTGCTCTGTGGAACATTAAATCTTTTACATCTAAAATGGGAAAACCAGTATGACAGCTCCTCGAGAAAGGACTGTGTAAAGGGTGTTCTATTGGCCAAGGCCTCTACAGAAATTATGCCTGGATATCAGCTACCTTACAACACTATACAGCTTGTAACAAAGGATTTTATTCCTTCCATTTACATGCTTCCACTTCACACTCTGGGAGCGGTATACAAACAAAATGCGTATGTATTACTTGGTGTCGCAGAGCTTAGGGGCTTGTGACAAACGCCAGGGCGCTTGCAAGAAGCAGAGACTTGCAAGGCTGACAGAGGCCCTGGAAACCATAACCAAGTGCTAGCGTCTTACAACACACATTGTCAAACTGTGAAACACATACAGTGGGAACACCAGGCATACTGGGGGGGAGGGAGGGGGGGGCGATACTGCTTTAAATCTCCACAGGGATATGTGTCATTTCCAGAACTGCAACTGAAGGCAGTTTCTCCTCACCTTATTAAATAGTGGAGGGGGGGGGGGGGGGAACAAAAAACAGACTTGCTAGACCCTTCTCCTCCATCGCTAACTCCAGACTCCGCTCCTTCTATCTCGCCGCACCTTATGCCTGGAATAGGCTTCCTGAGCCATTACGTCTAGCTTCATCCCTGGCTGCCTTCAAATCCGGGCTAAAGGCCCACCTGTTTGATGCTGCTTTCGACTCCTGACTTGTAACTTTTATCTTATCCTTATGTGTCCTTCTGTCTGTCCTTCCCTTCTCCTTTTTGGCCCTGTCTGTTTGTCCTGATTTAGATTGTAAGCTCTTTTGAGCAGGGACTGTCTTCTTCATGTTCAATTGTAAAGCGCTGCGTACGACTGGTAGCGCTATAGTAGTGATTTATAGTAGTAGTAGCAGCAGCTTCTGCCGAGGATATGACAAATTCTTAATCATGTGAAAAAATGAGCACAAACATCTGCCTGCTTTCTGGAACGCTTAGGAAAGACATTGACCCCACCCCCCTCCCCCACCCACATCCATTTCTCTACCTGTTCTTTAGGGGAGACTCACCTTCTCTGGCCACTTGCCAGAACTCAAAGGCTACTTTGAAAGCTTGTGCCACAGTCAGCGTCACTGCTTGAGCCTGAAAAAAAAAAACAAAAAACTGCAGTTAAGTGTTCAGCCATTAAGGGGCGACAAAGAGAAACAAAAAACTGGTCCCTAGTGAAAGATTTGGACCAAGGTGGAAACTAAGGGCCGTGTTTACTAAACCACATTATAGGTGCGTTAATGTTTTTAACGCGTTAACCATGTATGCGCTTACAATTTCCCTGCAGGCGCCTACATGGTTAGCGCACGTGCTATTTGTAGGCGCGTTAAAAATACTAACGTGCCTTAGTAAACAGGGCCCCAAGGCTGTTGTGTGATACAGGTTATCACCCCCCTCCCCCTTTAATCAGTAGTCACAAACACACTGAAGAGTTGGGAAAGTTGAACACATTCAATCTTCAAACACTTAAGGCAATAAGCACTTCTCAAAATAAAATCAATTGCAGCTGGATTTATAGTATTTGAGCATCTTAATTGTTGGAGGAGTGGCCTAGTGGTTAGAGTGGTGGACTTTGGTCCTGGGGAATTGGGTTCGATTCCCACTTCAGGCACAGGCAGCTCCTTGTGACTCTGGGCAAGTCACTTAACCCTCCATTGCCCCATGTAAGCCGCATTGAGCCTGCCATGAGTGGGAAAGCGCAGGGTACAAATGTAACAAAAACAAAAATAGATACTATTGGAGATTCTACATGGAATGTTGCTACTATTGGAGATTCTAGAAGGCTGCGCAGGCTTCTGTTTCTGTGAGTCTGACGTCCTGCACGTACGTGCAGGACGTCACTCACAGAAGCAGGAGCCTGCGCGGCCACATTGGTGATCTGCAAGGGCCGACTTCTACATGGAATGTTGCTAGTAGAATAGCAACATTCCATGTAGAATCTCAAATAGTAGCAACAGTGGAGGAGTGGCCTAGTGGTTAGGGTGGTGGACTTTGGTCCTGGGGAACTGAGTTCGATTCCCACTTCAGGCACAGGCAGCTCGTGACTCTGGACAAGTCACTTAACCCTCCATTGCCCCAGGTACAAATAAGTACCTGTATACAATATGTAAGCCGCATTGAACCTGCCATGAGTGGGAAAGCGCGGGATACAAATGTAAGGGGGGGAAAAAAAAAAAAAAAAAAAAAAAAAAAAAAGACAACTTTTCACATTCAATAATGTGCACCAATTTTACTACTAATCATTTCTATAGCGCTACTAGACGTACACAGCACTGTACACTTGAACAGACAAGCTTACAATCGACAGAGCTTACAATCTAATTAGGACAGACAAACAGGACAAATAAGGGATAAGGACAAAGAGTAGCAAGATTCCGGAATCCCAAATAGCAAGATTCTAGAATCCCAAAGAATAAGCAAGATTCTAGAATCCCAGACTACTACTACTACTAGACATACGCAGCGCTGTACACTTGAACATGAAGAGACAGTCCCTGCTCGACAGAGCTTACAATCTAATTAGGACAGACAAACAGGACAAACAAGAGATAAAGGAATATTAAAGTGAGGATAATAAAATAAGGGTTCTGAACAAGTGAATAAGGGTTAGGAGTTAAAAGCAGCATCAAAAAGGTGGGCTTTTAGCTTAGATTTGAAGACGGCCAGAGATGGAGCTTGACGTACTGGCTCAGGAAGACTATTCCAGGCATAGGGTGTAGCAAGGTAAAAGGAATGGAGTCTGGAGTTAGCGGTGGAGGAGAAGGGTGCAGATAAGAGAGATTTACCCAGTGAACAGAGTTCCTGGGGAGGAATGTAGGGAGAGATGAGAGTGGAGAGGTACTTATAGGTCAATAAGAGGAGTTTGAACTGTATGCGGAAACGGATAGGAAGCCAGTGAAGCGACTTGAGGAGAGGGCTAATATGAGCATAACGACATTGGCGGAATATTAGTCGTGCAGCAGAATTTTGAACAGATTTTACAGCTATTCACTATTTTTGGGACCAGTGATACTGAGGTGGATTGATATAGCCTCGAGGTCCCACCTTTAGTCCAATTTAGAGACCATCTGCCACTCAGACCTTGTTCCATGTCCCCACCAGACACTTCTAGTCAACCTATTGGACCAGTAATTCAATACACATTCAGGAAGGGAAATATAATAAATTTGCTTTTTGGAACAGCTACAAATGAAGTTCTCCCAATACACAAGCAGAGGCAGATTTACCTTCCTGCTGGGGCTGCCTTGGATAAATCTGCTCCTTCCCCCCCAAAACCATACTGCATCTTTGAATGGTTTCCATATTAAAATGGTTATCAATAGAAATCAAACAAAATAAAACATGGAAAAGAAAATAAGATACCTTTTTTATTGGACATAACTTAATACATTTCTTGATTAGCTTTCGAAGGTTGCCCTTCTTCGTCAGATCGGAAATAAGCAAATGTGCTCGCTGACCGTGTATATAAGTGAAAACATTCAAGCATTACTACGACAGTAAAATAGATACCATTGGAGATTCTACATGGAATGTTGCTATTCCACTAGCAACATTCCATGTAGAAGGCTGCGCAGGCTTCTGTTTCTGTGAGTCTCACGTCCTGCACGTACGTGCAGGACGTCAGACTCACAGAAGCATAAGCCTGCGCGGCCACATTGGTGATCTGCAAGGGCCGACTTCTACATGGAATGTTGCTAGTGGAATAGCAACATTCCATGTAGAATCTATAGAAATCAAACAAAATAAAACATGGAAAAGAAAATAAGATACCTTTTTTATTGGACATAACTTAATACATTTCTTGATTAGCTTTCGAAGGTTGCCCTTCTTCCTCAGATCAGAAATAAGCAAATGTGCTAGCTGACAGTGTATATAAGTGAAAACATTCAAGCATTACTATGACAGTCTGACAGGGTGGGAGGAGGGGGGTGGGTAGGAGGTATGCATGGGGACATCAAAGCATATCATTGATATTCTAACAGGATGGGTGTGGATAGGTGAGGGGTGGGGTGATCAACAGAGACCAAAAGGTGAAAACTAGACCTGTCCTCCCCTCATCCACTTCCCCCCTCTTACTCAAGACACAAAAGAAGCAGCAGGGGGTCCAATGTGTCAGTGGGTGATCAATCCTCTGGGTTTCTAGTCTAACAGGAAGCCTACATAGGTTTTTTTTTTTGGGGGGGGGGGAGGGGGGGGGAGAATAAAAGAAACAGGTGAATATTTACTCATCACTACTGTGCAGAGCTCTCCAGGTAATGAGTCATCTTCAGCTTTCCCAGTCCTCACCAATGCCACAAAAAGCCAGGCTTGGGAACCTGACCCAGGTTTCCTTTGTGATAATATCACCATTGTGCCCCCACTGCCCTACTGTGGTAAAGTGGAATGGATATTGCCTACTGCGTTGCTGTTATGAGCAGGCCAGTGCCTTCAATTGCAGAAGATGCATTAGAAATCTTATGCTACCATGTGTGTCTACCAGCAGGCTTTAGACTCAATACCGTTCACATTTTAATAGTCAGACAAAAACCCCCACCTTTATAAAATGCTTTAAGAATTATCTGCCATTTTGAGGGGGACAATCCCAACTGGATAAAAATTAGATATGCTGGTGTGCTGAACAGATTACAATTTTCAATTTGCAGACGTCCTTATCTTCGTATTGCAAGACTCAGGTTGCCCTGTGCTTCTGGGGTGATGCTCATTTCTTCATTTGAGATGTGAAATGTACAGAATATTAATATTCCTACATGATCCATGACTAGCAGACAACACGGGAACCCTTCAGACCAGCTGTGTGCTGTTCTTACAACAAGTTTAGAAATTTTGGGGCCCCTAATTAAAAAAAAACAAAAACCCACAGCTCTCAAAACCCTGTGCTTGATTTGGGGAGGGGGGGTGGTGGAGGGGAAGAAGAATGCAAAGTCTTGGCATTACAGCCGAGACCAAAACGGTGTTGGATTAGGAGGTAGAAGTGGGGAGGAACACTGTACAATGACTACTGCTAAAAAGTCGTGTCAGACTGGAGGTATTAGAAGGAGATCGTTCAAACCACAGGAGCCATGGGAAGCCCTATCGATCCACAGGGTAAAAATTCTCTCCCGAGCAAAGTGAACAGGGATCAACTCTCACTCACCACTTTTCGTTTTGTACACAGGAACGCGTGACACTCCAAAGTTTCATTCAACTGGCTCTGAGCAATATATGCAAAGACTTTGTCATGCATTTTATCTGCTGTGCAGTAGGATATCCTGAGAATTGGAGAGAAAAATAAAAAAAAACATGAAAGTCCCTTGAGATTACATTTCAGGTGTAGTCCATGCAACATATTTTGGCCTCTTGAAAGACAACACTCAACCCGGTAATTCCCAAAAGCAGAAAGGGCTTTTCAACCTTTAAGCAAACTTGAAGGTCAAACGGTGCATCTTCCCTACCAGCTCAGGCATTCACCTGTGCTGGGTTGTAAGACATCAAGTCCATTGGAAAGATGAACATCTCAGTTTTCGTTTCAAGACAAGACCCTCTTACTAGCTGAATTCAGCTATGTGGATGAATTCATTGGTCACTTCTGCCAAGAGGGTGCCATCACCATGCTTTTGGTGTCACCTCTGTGACTACTGCTACTATTTAGCATTTCTATAGCGCTACAAAGGGTATGCAATGCTGCACAAACATAGAAGAAAGACAGTCCCTGCTCAAAGAGCTTACAATCTAATAGACAAAAAATAAAGCAAGCAAATCAATTAATGTGTAGAGGAAAGAGGAGAGGAGGGTAGGTGGAGGTTACAAGTCAAAAGCAATGTTAAAGAGGTGGGTTTTCAATCTAGATTTAAAGATGGTCAAGGATGGGGCAAGACGTAGGGGCTCAGGAAGTTTATTCCAGGCATAGGGTGTAGCGAGACAAGCCCTGGGTGAGTGGAACCTTCAACACAGCACTATGAAATCTTGTTTTTCATACTGGAGCAGATTTAGACAGCAAACAGGATGAATAAAATTGTTTTGAGCCTGCTCTGACCATCTACAAGCTATAAGTTAGCACAAAGCTGCATGCCCTGCTTTGTTTCCCTTAAGGAAATAAAAAAAAACAACAACCCTGCAGTCTCGTACAGTGGCATCAATTTGTTGCCATAGAAACAATTGTGATGCATTCTGAAATATACATTATAGCGCATTGTGACTTCACTACAAGGTAAAGAGAGAAGGAGGAAATGCAGACAAACGTGTGACTGATCTACATGTGGGTTACAGGACTTCTGGTGCATGGCGTCTTGCAGTTGCTTCGGGGCTGGGTTGTAGGGTTAACCTTAAACATACCATAGGCACCAATATTTCAAGATAATTGGTGGTGGTGGGCAAACAATACAAAAAAAAAATGGGAACTTGTTTACTCTTTCTAAAAAAAACACGAGGACTAGACAGCACCCAACAAAAGTAGTAAATTTAAAATAAATCAAGAGGAAGTTTGTAGTAACAGCAGTTAGCTTAGCAGGGTTTGAGAAAAATGTTTGGACAAGTTCCTAAGTCCATAATTCATTAAGATAGACTTGGGGGGGGTGGGGGGGGATCCACTGCTTATTCCTGGATAAGCTGCCTAAAAGGCTGTTTTAATTTTGACAGGTACTTTTTGACCTGGATTGGCCACCGTTGGCAACTGGATACTGGGCCTTCAGTTTGTCTCAGTATGGCAGTAATTTATGCCAAAATAGTGTCAAGTGTTCAGCATATGCACAGTTCTTATGACGTACAATAAAGTAAGTTTTTCAGTAGGAAAGAAAAGCCTCAGTATTACACAGATAAAAATATATATTTAGCCTGGTTGACTTCCATCACTGACTAAAAACCTTCCACCATCCATTTTAATAACTTTTCATATGATTCTTCATATATAATGAAGGGTCCAAATCACAGTGCTGCCTCAGGGGTCAGTGCAAACACAACTTGACCGAAGAGCACAGAGCAGAACTGTACGTGTCCCCCCCCCCCCCCCCCCCCGAGGCAGGGCTGTGATATTGTGATACTGTGAAATGCCAATACTGGCCGACATCTAGGACCCTTCATCTGCTTAAAAGTGAAAGAGAAGATGCTTTTTATATATAAAGAAAATACTAGGAAAAAAAGTCATATGAAAAGTTAAAACGGTAGGGGGGGGAAATGTTTGTATGTTAATTTTCAGTTTCTCTGTATAATGGAATGATGGTAATGCTTGGGGAGACTTGTGCTCCTGGTTGTAGTGGAGTTTCAATAAAAATTTACAAATTAAAAAAAAAAAAAAAAAAGTTAAAACGGATGGTGGAAGGTTTTTTTTTTAAAGTTAGTGATGGTAAATCAACCAGGCTAAATATATTTTTGTGTTAGTCAGCATATAAAATTACAATAAATAATTGCACATTTAAGAGAGGGTGATGAACGCTTGGAATGCCCTCCCGCGGGAGGTGGTGGAGATGAAAACGGTAACGGAATTCAAACATGCGTGGGATAGGCATAAAGGAATCCTGTGCAGAAGGAATGGATCCTCAGAAGCTTAGCTGAAATTGGGTGGCGGGGGGAAGAGGGGTTGGCGGTTGAGAGGCTAGGATAGGGGAGGGCAGACTTATACGGGGTCTGTGCCGGAGCCGGTGATGGGAGGCGGGAAATACTGCTGGGCAGACTTATACGGTCTGTGCCCTGAAAAAGACAGGTACAAATCAAGGTAAGGTATACACATACGAGTTTATCGTGGGCAGACTAGATGGACCGTGCAGGTCTGTTTCTGCCGTCATCTACTATGTTACTATGTGGTGATTGTTAAGTCTATCATAATAGTATAGAATAATATTGACTGTTTAAAGATTGTTTGCTATATTAGGTCATTTTTAAAAAGCATAAGAGATGAAATATTAGCTTCCCGTGTTATATAAATATTTTTTTTGCCTGTTAATAACCAGAACTATGTATATGATTTTTTGCCTGTTAATAACCAGAACTATGTATATGATGAACACTTGATTAGTGAAGTTTTGGGGGTTTTGGTATATGTTTACTTCACTCCTCTTAAAGTTAGCGCTTATTTTATGTACATTAGTACATACAGAGCTGGCTTTGCTCTGCTTCCTTTTCCACTGGTTGTGCCTCGAGGAACTCTGCCCGCTGTACTGCTTTGGCAAGTGTTCTTTCATCTCTCAGTACTTATTCCTGTTTAGATTACATGTATGTCATTTCTCCATAGTACTGAGGAGACAGTGTTCAGCACCTAAAAGATCAAGGCAGTGGCGTAGGAAGGGCGGGGCGGTCCGCCCGGGTGCACGCTGCTGGAGAGTGCAGAGAGCAGCCTGTTGCCGGGCAGAGGGATCAGGGAGTCAGCGGAGCCGACAGGCGTGCGGCTGCTCTCTGCACCCTCCAGCAGCCAAGCATGCACTGGGGGGGGGGGGGGGGGTGCGCAGCGGCAATCCGCCCCGGCTGGCAGCCGACCTAAGATCGCCACTGGATCAAGGTCATACAAAAAAAAATGCATAGAAGAGAAGCAGGACACCAAATAAATATCAACTTCCAAAAAAGTGGATTTTGCATGGAAAACAGCATCACAAGAGTCAAATTTCCAGAAGTTTGCACCATTTTGCAAGCAAAGCCCACTTTCACTAAATGATTTTGCAAAAGCCACCTCCAGAAGTAGCAAATCTTCACTAATAGCCTGCTACAAATGCTTAAGTCTAAGTTTATTCAAGGATTTTGCAAAATATAAAGGAAAAACAAGAAAAAATGAGCTTGGACATTGTGATGCACATTACATATAAAATATAGTCAGGCAGTATCTTGAACAAAAGATACAGGAGACCATTTATCGGTGAATTTATGTATCTTATTGGATTTCTTTGCTAGATATTCTATTCTGCCACAAATTTAAAATAAGCTTTAAAGCAAGAGATAGCAAAGAATCCAGCAGAGAGTACAAAAGTCTTGCCAAACTGGAAAAGACCAAAGGTCCATCAAGCCCAGCATCCTGTTTCCAACAGTGGCCAATCCAGGTCACAGATACCCAGCAAGATCCCAAAACAGTACAAAACATTTTATACTGCTTATCCGAGAAATAGTGGATTTTCCCCAAGTCCATTTAATAACGGTCTACGGACTTTTCCTTTAGGAAGCCGTCCAAACCTTTTTTAAACTCCGCAAGGCTAACCACCTTTACCACATTCTCTGGCAACGAATTCCAGAGATTAATTACACATTGAATAAGAAAAAAATTTTCTGATTAATTTTAAAATTTACTGCATTGTAGCTTCATTGCATGCCCTCTAGTCCTAGTACTTTTGGAAAGCGTAAACAGACGCTTCACATCTACCCGTTCAGCTCCACTCATTTTATAGACCTATCATATCTCCCCTCAACCGCCTTTTCTCCAAGCTGAAGAGCCCTAGCTGCTTTAGCCTTTCCTCATAGGGAAGTTGTCCCATCCCCTTTATCATTTTCGTCGCCCTTCTCTGCACCTTTTCTAATTCCACTATATCTTTTTTGAGATGCGGCGACCAGAATCGAACACAATATTCGAGGTGCGGTCGCACCATGGAGCGATACAAAGGCATTATAACATCCTCATTTTTGTTTTCCATTCCTTTCCTAATACCTAACACTATTTGCTTTCTTAGCCACAGCAGCACACTGAGCAGAAGGTTTCAACGTATCAACGACAACACCTAGATCAAGTGTACAGCGCTGCGTATGTCTAGTAGCACCTTAGAAATGATAAGTAGTAGTAGATCCCTTTCTTGGTCCGTGACTCCTAATGTGGAACCTTGCATGACGTAGCTATAATTCGGGTTCCTCTTTCCCACGTGCATCACTTTGCACTTGCTCACATTAAACGTCATCTGCCATTTAGACGCCCAGTCTCCCAGTCTCGTAAGGTCCTCTTGTAATTTTTCACAATCCTCCCGCGATTTAACGACTTTGAATAACTTTGTGTCATCAGCAAATTTAATTACCCCACTATCTACCCTTCTCCATCGATAATACCGACCATTTAACCCTACTCTATCTTTTAACCAGTTTTTAATCCATAATAGAACACTACCTCCTATCCCATGACTTTTCAATTTCCTCTGGAGTCTCATGAGGTATTTTGTCAAACGCCTTCTGAAAATCCAGATACACACTATCAACCGGCTCACCTTTATCCACATGTTTGCTCACCCCTTCAAAGAAATGTCAGATTGGTGAGGCAAGATTTCCTTTCACTAAATCCATGTTGACTGTCAATCCATACTTTTGAATATGCTCTGTAATTTTGTTCTTAATAATCTCTACCATTTTGCCCGGTACCAACGTCAGACTCACCAGTCTATAAATTTCCCGGATCTCCTCTGGAACCTTTTTTAAAAGTCGGCGTTACATTGGCCACCCTAATTTTAAAGGATAAATTACATATTTCTAATAGCTCTGCAAGCTCATTTTTCAGTTCTATCAGTACTCTGGGATGAATACCATCCGGTCCAGGAGATTTGCTACTCTTCAGTTTGTAGAACTGCCCCATTACATCCTCCAGGTTTACAGAGAATTCATTAAGTTTCTCCGACTCGTCAGCTTCGAATACCATTTCCGGCACCAGTATCCCACCCAAATCTTCCTCGGTGAAGATAATTCAGATTGTGTTAGCAAATCTTGAAAAAAAAAGATATTTAAACTGTAAACCACTTTATAAGAAGGATTTTAAGAATGGTATCCCAGATTGAGGACCAATACGTCTGAAGGTGAAGACATTTTGTTTCAGGGAACCCAGATGTTTAAATCCCAGTGGTGTACCTAGCACCAGGGGCGTAGCCAGACACCCAATTTTGGGTGGGCCTGGGCCCAAGATGGGTGGGCAGAAGAACTCTGCCTTGTCCTACAAGTGATTTGGTCTCTCCCTCTCTCGCCTGCATACCATATGGTCTCTCAAACATCCCCTCTCCCTCGCAAACCCACTTAAATAGCAGATTTTCACCGGCAGCAAGCAGCAACTAATACACACTGCTCATGTTGGCCCCACAGCCTTTCCTCTGATGTAACTTCCTGTTTCCGCAAAGGCGAGAATACAGAGGGAAGACTGTAGGGCCGGTGCAAGCAGTATGTATCAGTCACTGCTTGCTGCAGACAAAGATCTACTATTTATAAAGTATGCAGGAGAGACAGTTGTTGGGAGTTTTCGACTGGTGGGGCTTGGGGATCTCTGCCAGCCACATCATAGGTGTGCTGCTACTGGGTGGGCCTGGGCCCACCCAAGCCCACCCTTGGCTACGCCACTGCCTAGCACCCCTCTCCATCGCTCCTTCCTCCAAGCAGTAAGGGTACACACTGAGCAAAGGGCTGCAGTTTACATGCTTGCGGCTGTCTTGCTCTGCCAGTCTCCTGCCCAAGGATAAAAAGTTGGGCATCCAGTCATAACAACCCTGACAAAATAGCCTTGTAACAAAATAACCCTCGACATTTCACTCCCTAACAAAATGGCTCCTCTCACAAAACAACCCTTGACAAAAATCAGCCCCTTATCACAAAAAATATATATATAATAAACTACAAGTGAAATCTTCACTGATAAAAGGTTCCTACCAGCAACGCATTGTATAAAGCAGATATAAATAAACAAAATTCTATAGCTACCAACTGGTATTCGTGATCTGTTCTGCTGTTTTAGGAAACTATTCTTCCATCAACATAATAATTTAAAAACAAAACAATATTGTCATCATTTTTCTAGTCTTACCAACTGTATCCTGTTTGGCAAGGTAAGATTATTAGGAAAAAAATGCAGTGCTATATTCTGGGCAGCCTGATCGAGCCCTTTTGTCAGGGGGCTAATTTGTCTAGGGCTACCGTATTTTTCGGACTATAAGACGCACTTTTTTTCCCCCCAAATTTGGGAGGAAAATGGGGGGTGCGTCTTATAGTCTGAAGGTAGAGATTTCCCTCCCTCCGAGTTCGGGATCGCCCGCCCTCCGAGTTCGGGATCGCCCTCCCCCCGGCCGTGTCACCACTTCTCCCTACTCACGTCACGCGATCTTCCCTGGTGGTCTAGTGGCGTCGGGGCAGGAAAGATCTCCGTCCTCCTGTATGCTGCCTGACGGTCTCGGCGAGATTCAAAATGGCCGCAGAGACTTCAATTCTCGGCGGCCATTTTGAATCTTGCCGTGACCGTCAGGCAGCATACAGGAGGATGGAGAGCAGCGCGCGCTGGACAGGAAAGAGGGGGCTCTTTCCTGCCCCGACATCACTAGACCACCAGGGAAGATAGAGTGACGTGAGTAGGGAGAAGTGGTGACACGGCCGGGGAGGGCGATCCCGAACTCGGACAAGACGCACCGGAGCACCTAGGTTTTAGAGGAGGGAAAACGGAAAAATTTTTTTTTCCTATTTCCCTCCTCTAAAACCTAGGTGCGTCTTATGGTCCGGTGCGTCTTATAGTCCGAAAAATACGGTATATTGTGGGCAGGCTGTTTTGACAGTGGCTGTTATGTCAGGGCCATTTTGACCAGGTACCAAAAAGTTGATATCAGGAGAGGGTAGGGGACCGGCGGAGCGGACAGCCTCTAGTGCCTGCGTTTACTTTTGATAGGCACCAAAGGTAGCAAACTAGAATGTGTTTAACACAGGAAGCAAAACACGGTAAACGAAAATTCAACACTTACCACCGCTATTGTGATTTGTGTATTTTATCGTCCTCTGCCCTGGATGGCAACGGGTTATACATAATCTAAGTAGCAATAGATGATGCCAGATCAAGGACGTACCTGTATATTGAAACATTTTCTATCAAATCGCTGGTGCCACCGTCATGGAGAACTATTCCTCTGGGTGATACTTTCAGCATAACTTTCTGCAGTTTCTTCCCACTTGCTTTGGCCTTTTAGATAAAAAAAAAAAGTAAAATTAAGACTCTCTCAGACAGCAATATTCTTAACAGCGGCACCCAGATGCACATTACAAAAGCCCAACTGATGATAGGACTTTGGAATCCCTGAAACTCGCCTGCTCTTGAAAAATGATAGTGAAACAGCATCTTCAGTGGCAGGAACGTAGATAGACTCCCCCCACCCAGCTTTGAGGAAACATCAGTTTCCAAATGGGGGTAGTGTGGTATTTAGGACAACAGAACACCCCCCTCAGCCTTCGAAACACCGATAAGGGTCATAAGAACATAAGCATTTCCATACTGGGACAGACTGAAGGTCCATCAAGCCCAGTATCCTGTTTCCAAAAGTGGCCAATCCAGGTCACAAGTACCTGGCAGAAAAACAAATAGCAGCAACATTCCATGTAGAACCCCAAAGAGTAGCAAGATTCCATGCAGAATTTCAAAGTATAGCAACATTCCATGTAGAACCCCAAAGAGTAGCAAGATTCCATGCAGAATTTCAAAGTATAGCAACATTCCATGTAGAACCCCAAAGAGTAGCAAGATTCCATGCAGAATTTCAAAGTATAGCAACATTCCATGTAGAACCCCAAAGAGTAGCAAGATTCCATGCAGAATTTCAAAGTATAGCAACATTCCATGTAGAACCCCAAAGAGTAGCAAGATTCTAGAATTCTAAAGAACAACAAGATTCCATGCAGAATTTCAAAGTATAGCAACATTCCACGTAGAACCCCAAAGAGTAGCAAGATTCTAGAATTCTAGAGAACAACAAGATTCCATGCAGAATTTCAAAGTATAGCAACATTCCACGTAGAACCCCAAAGAGTAGCAAGATTCTAGAATTCTAGAGAACAACAAGATTCCATGCAGAATTTCAAAGTATAGCAACATTCCACGTAGAACCCCAAAGAGTAGCAAGATTCTAGAATTCTAGAGAACAACAAGATTCCATGCAGAATTTCAAAGTATAGCAACATTCCATGTAGAACCCCAAAGAGTAGCAAGATTCCATGCAGAATTTCAAAGTATAGCAACATTCCATGTAGAACCCCAAAGAGTAGCAAGATTCCATGCAGAATTTCAAAGTATAGCAACATTCCATGTAGAACCCCAAAGAGTAGCAAGATTCCATTCAGAATCCTAAGTACATAAGCACATAAGTATTGCCATACTGGGACAGACCGAAGGTCCATCAAGCCCAGCATCCCGTTTCCAACCGTGGCCAATCCAGGTCACAAGTTCCTGGCAAGGCTTTACCCCATTCAGATTAGCTCAAGTTGCACCCGTCAACTGGACATTTTCTATCATGCACTCCTCCCCCAGTGCCGAGATTAAAAAAAAAGTTTAGATTTACATCAACTTAATATTTATTTCCAGTGGTAGTTCAAGGTAAGTTACATTCAGATACAGTAGGTATTTCTCTGTCCCCAGAGAGCTTACACTCTTACTAAAGCTTAGCATGGGCTAAGCACCAAGAAGCCCATCAGCCATTCCCAACCCAGTCCCATCCGGTTTTCAGGATATCCACAATGAATCGTCATGAGTTAGATGTACATGTAATTGAGGCAATGTATACATACATGTCAAGCATATTCATTGTGGATATCCTGAAAACCTGATGGGACTAGGTCCCCAAGGACTGGGCCGGAGTTGGCTGCCATCGATATAAAATGGGCTTCATAACATTTAGTGTGCGCACTAAGCTTTAGTAAAAGGGCCACCAAAACCTGCATCTGGAGCACTGGAGAGTTAAGTGACTTGCTCAAGGCCACAAGGAATGTCAGTGGTTTGACCCTTGGGACTCTGGTTCATAGCCTGCTGCTCTAGTTACAAAAGCTACTCCTTCACTCCTGTACAGTGGCATAGCTACAGGGGGTCACTGGGCCTGGCTCCCCCCAAATTAGCTCTGGGGCCCCTGGTTTGGCTGGTGGGGGGCCCCAACCCCCACCAGCTAGAGTGTTTGTCCCAGGGGCGTAGCCAGACTTTGACAGGAGGGGGGTCCAGAGTCCGAGGTGAGGGGGCATATTTTAGCCCCCCCCCACCCCGCCGCAATCCTCTCGACCCCCCCCCCTGCCCGCCACCAACCCTCTCCCACCATATACCTTTGCTGGCGGGGGACCCCAACCCCTGCCAGCCGAAGTCCTCTTCTTAGCCGCGCAGCATTGACAAATGATCTGATCAAGTTTCTGTGCATGCGTCTGACGTCCAGACACACGCGCAGAAACTTGATCAGACCATTCAGCAAGCAACGCCGCGCGGCCGAGGAGGGGACCTTCGGCTGGCGGGGGTTGGGGTCCCCCACCAGGAAAGGTACGCGACAGCAGCGGGGGAGGGTTGGCGGCAGGGGGGTCCAGGGCCAAATCTACGGGGGCCCAGGCCCCCGTGGCCCCATAGTAGCTACGCCCCTGGTTTGTCCCATGCTGGTCTCGCATTGCCTGGTGCCCTGTCCTGTTTTCAGTCGCTGTGCACGCTCATAACACACATGTAAAACATGCGACTGAAAACAGGACAGGACAGGGCACCAGGCAATGTGAAACTAGCGCGGGACAAACAATTTAGCTGGTGGTAGTGGGGAGCAGAAGCGGGGATGCAGTAGCGACCACAGGAGGGTGGACAAAAATGTGCCCCACCCGTCGAGGTCTGGCTACGCCCCTGCTCCTGTACTAGTGAAAGGGACCATAGCATCCATACATTAAGATCCACCATAGTAACTGGTTAAGACACCCAAATTTCAAGTCCATCTCATGCAACAGCACCAACTTCAGATTCCAGAACCAAAGGCAGCTGAAGTTATACCAATCCCATCCAATTATGTTTACCAAATGTCTGTCCTCTCTGGCTCACGAGCTCTGACAAATGGATCTTCTAGGAATGAAGAAAAAGATACTACCCAGCCCATATACAAATTCTACAGCAGTGCTTCCCAAACCTGTCCTGGAGACCCCTACAGCCGGTCAGTTGGGATTTCAGAACATCCACGAGAAGAATTTGCATTACTGAGCCTCCAGTGTATGCAAACGTATTGTGGATATCCTGAAAACCCAGCTGGCTGCAGGATCTCCCGGACAGGTTTGGGGAAACCCTGCTCTACAGGCAACGGTGCAACAAGCCAGACCCTGTAGCAACCTGCCACTCCTCATGAAAATTACCAAGTTGATAAGCAAGCCGAAGGCTACCCAAAACAGACACTGCCCTTGGTCATTTTCAGAATACCATGAAGGGGAAAAATATAGTTTGATGGTAAATATCAAAAGGAATTATAAGTCCCTTGAGCTCCGAGGGAAACAAGCTCTTCAGTGTGTTACCAGCTATCCAGAGTTTTGTTTTTGTAAAGATAATATGCATCAGAAATCTACATGTACTGCCCCCAGTATATGAAAATCTCATTCATATTAATTACCTGGAAAGCAGTTTGTAAACCTCTCCTTTCTCCTCCCTCCCCCAAGGGCTCAGGCACCCAACTCAAGCTTTAGGCCAGTTGTTTCCAAACCTGATCCTGGAGGTTCAGTATAGCCAATATGAATATTCATGACAGATTCTGCATACAAATCACTCATGAATATTCACTGTGGACATCCTGAAAACCTGGCTGGCTGGCTGGGGTGCCTCCAGGACCAGGTTTAAGCACCACTGCTTTAAGGAGCTGTAAAGCAGAGTTCTCCAGATACCATCGATACTGAAAACCTATGTTTAGCACCTGCCCTAGAAAATGGAAACAGTCCATATTAGAAAGCCATGTAAATAGAAGTGAAAATTAAAGTGAATTTTATTCCATGGTCCAATCACTTTTCATGCATCCTGCAGTTGGGTGCAGTGTCAGAGCGACCAGTCCACGAGTGGAAGTTTAAGAGGAAAACTACCAGAAGACAGGGGAGAGACATAGGATCAGGCTTGGCTTGTTCGTTCCTCACATTACTGCAAGATTTAAACACTGCAGTGTGTGGAATAGACCTTCTGAAAATTTAGAGCCTGTCAAAGCCTGGCCAATTCTGCCTCAGCAGCAAACAGCGGTTAACAGGAACTAACAGCAGAAGGAAGCACAGGGTTGAGAGCTGGAAAAATGATAGCCAGCCTCATAAATGGAGGAACTTTCACACTTCATTTCTGGCATGGAGTCTAGTTCACATCACAGACTACTAGAACATAACATAATAGCCACAGTGGGTCAGACCAATGGTCCATCTAGCCCAGTAGCCTGCTTCCAACTATGGCCAATCCAGGTCACAAGTACATGGCAGAATCCCAGGACAAGCAGTGGCTTCCCCATGTCTGCCTCAATAGCAGACTATGGACTTTTCCTCCAGGAACTTGTCCTTATGGACTTTTCCTCCAGGAACTTGTCCAAATCTTTTTAAAAAAGACAGATGCACATCCTACAGCAATGAGTGAAAAGCTATTTTCTCCTATTTGTTGTAAGATTATTTCCATGTAATTTCATTGAGCATCTCCTGATCTTTGTACTGTTTGAAAGAATGAAAAATAGATTCACTTTTACCTGTTCTACACCACACTGGATTTTGTAGACCCTTATTTTTGAGTAGATTAAGCTTAAAACAAGCTGTAGACAACAGACTAAGTGACTTCTGAATGGCTAAGCAGATGTATTTAGTATTATATTAAAAAAAAAAAAAAGATTTTATCATCCGATCCTTTAGTTCTTGAATACCTTGTGGAAACAGCACCCACAATTTTTTGCTTAGAATGAAAACACTACATGAACTATGAACTACACCCCCCCCCCTTGGGAACTCCTAGTCATCTGAATCACATTCAGAACCAGTTGAGGTAAAAAGGTTTTGGTTCTGCCCCACAACCAACCGGAATTCAATAGGGTTACACTGTTCTGACCCTTCCCTGGGTTGAGGGTGACCGAAACTGGTTTCTTTGGTTTAAGCCAAAACCACAAAGTTTGCTAAAGATCACAGCAAACTTTTTTTTTTTTTTTGGGGGGGGGGGGGGGGGGGGAGAAGAAGAGGACATGGGCAAGAGCAATTGGTCATCACTCTTGCCCCAACTACCCACTAGACCACAGGGTGGGACAGTAAGCCAGAGGTGGGGGGGGGGGGGGGGGGGAGAGAAAGGAACCAGCACAAGTTTGTTTTGGCTGAAAGTGCATTTCAGGCCAGTTTCAGCACCAAAGCTGAAAAAAAAAAAAAAAGTCAGCCTCTACCCTTGGGTTAAGGTCCAAGGACAAAGACAGAAGCGCCCATTGCATAAAATTACAGCAGAAACTCACCGTTGCCACGATTCTTTTCACGGCTGCAGCGGACAGCTCCTCCCCTTTTGGCTGTTCTACTAGGGTCATGCCAAGGTACTTCAGGTTAAAGGCCATGCCCTCCAGCAGCATTTCTCTGGTGTCCGTCCAGTTTTCTGGTAACTCTGGAGAAGTAGGAAAAACATAGCACAAAACAGTATTTTAACTGGCTGGGGAAAAAAAAAAAAAAAAAGGCTAAACTATTTTGGCAGAGTTGAAGCATAAACTGCACTCACATGTATGAAATTAGGTTTCAGGATAGGAACAGCAAACTGCAGAGGAATGACACGCATCCCGAGTGCTAAGCCGACTGTATCTGGTTAAGTCAGGGGATGGCAGAGACTTTTTGGAGTCCGACTGAGGGGAGATATGATAGAGGTCTATAAAATGAGTGGAGTGGAAAGGGTAGATGTGAAGCGTCTTGTTTACTCTTCCAAAAATTACTAGGACTAGGGGGCATTCGATGAAGCTACAAAGTAGAATTTAAAACAAATCTGAGAAAATTGTTTCTTCACTCAACGTGTAATTAAACTCAGAATTCGTTGCCAGAGAATGTGGCAAAGGTGGTTAGCTTAGCAGAGTTTAAAAAAGGTTTGGCTGGCTTCCTAGAGTCCCTACCTATTATTAAATTGGACTTGTGGGAAAATCCACTATTTCTGGGATAAGAAGCAAAATAAAGACCTATCCCCTCTGGTTAGCTTAACCAGTGTAGTAGACCTTAATATAGTTAGCTGTAGAGCAACTGGATAACCATAGTTAAGAATACTCGGAAATCACTTCTATACCGAGCCAGATCTATAGTTTGCATTTTAGAAGCTAAACAGGAGCGTTCTCTTTGCACAAGGTACTTCTGTAGCAATAAGGGTTAAGTTGTTAAAACCTTTCCACAATTTCTAAATATCTTCCAAACTGAAATGTAGAGTTCTTGAAAACTCACATGTCATATGCTTGGAGGGTTTCCAAATTCTCCAAACTGGACTGATCCCAGATTCTTTTTTTTTTGTCAAGTCTCTAAAAACAACTTATGCTCCAGTGCCTCTAATTTACCAGCATGCGTTACTGGTGCACTTCCGTAACACTGGAAAAGTGGTTGGTTGGATCTGTCGTGAATGATTAATGCGAGACGTTATTAGAGAATTATTGTTAAGGGTCAGTGGACAGGAGAAAAGGAGACATGAGAATGTTTTGAGTACCAGGTTAACCAGACAGGGCCAATGCAGAAACCTTGCATTAGAAAAGTGCGCTTAAGCTTTAGGAAGGTTTCCTAAATCGCAACAACAAGTTTTGCTCCCCAACGCAATAACCAAGTAGCAGGCCCCGAGCCTTCCTTCTGAAGCAGCTTCTGTTCATGGGACCACAAAACTGTGTTAGAAGGAAGTCACAACCGATACGAGCCACTGCTTGCCGCCAGCTCAGCACTAAAGGATTTAAAAAGTTACTGGATGGGGGGGGGGGGGGGGGGCTGGTGGAGGTTCCTGTGCTCATCCACTTGGGGGCCCAAGCCCACCCAAAGGTGGGTGCCCGGCTACACCCCTGGTTCCTATATACGAACTGTAAAACAGTTTTGATTGTAACCACAGAAAGGCAGCATATCAAATCCCTCCCCCCCTTCCCCTTCTATCCCATATGTACCTAAATTAGTCCAATGAGGCTATCAAAAGGAACCTAGGCATACACAGGGAAGATATAATTCAAACTGTTCCTGTAATATGAAATGTACAATTTAGACGTTCTAATATTCCACATCTTTGCGACTTGATATGGATCCACTTACATTTAACACCTTTTCCAGTCTGATAGTACTGCAACATGCCTCAAGGCAGTGGAAGGAGGCAAGCATAGTTATATTGTGGAGCCTGGCCATAAAAATCTTAAACACCATAGTGCATACTTCAAAAATAAATAGGACCAGACCAAATATGCACCATGATCTATGCTTGTGCACAACAGAGCAGAGCAGACCCGACACCCCCTCCCCCACACCCAGATGCTCCTGACGCTGACTCTGGGCTTCCTAGACTCCCCAAACGTTTTCTTGTGCCTGGTCCCTTGTTCTCTGGGACCCTAAGGTGGCCCCTTGCAGGAAAAACAGGACCCCCCCCCCCATCTCCCAACATTGGAGGGAGTCTTAGGGGGGCATTCAAGGATATGTCACTTCACCTCAGATGAACCTTTTGCTCCCTGCTGCATCTTTACATCAGACCTCAGCTAGTGTAAAGATTCAGTGTTGAGGGAAATGTGAAAATGTGTTTTAAGTTCCAGTGCAGGTCCTCTCCCCACCCCCCACCCCCAATCTTTCTTCAGTTCTTGCCATGCAATTTGCATGCTCACCGCACCATCCTTCAGTGCAGTTGTTCATACTAGTCTTATTTCCCTGCATTAGCAGTAAGTCCGAGAGGTGGGTTTGCTTTTTCCTTTTCTGCACTAAACAGACTGCAGTTACTGTATCTGCCCCAGTGTCATAGCAAAAAAGAAAGCAGACAGGCAAATAGTCTGCCAAGATCCAGAACAGCCTCACTGGATAAAATTTATTCAAATGTGGATAAATAATTTAAATACCAGCCTACAGGTATCATCTAACTGCCCAACATTGCCATCTCCCCCCTCCCCTTTTGAAGGGCTGTATCAGGGGCTTAAACCAGCAGGAGCAAATGAGTGTATCCCCCCATCTGGTTGATATACAGAGCAATCTGGAGCTGCTCAGCTCAACATCAGGTACAAGCTTAGACTGAGCCCTCCTGGGACAGAGAAATATCCAGTATACCTGACTGTAACTCACCTTGAGCTACTACTGAATAATAATAACAACATTCCATGTAGAACCCCAAAGAATAGCAAGATTCTGGAATCCTAAAGAGTGACAAGATTCCATGCAGAATCTCAGAGTAGCAACTGGAGTGGAGGAGTGGCCTAGTGGTTACAGCACAGGTCTTGCAATGGTTCAAATCCCACTGCTGCTCCTTGTGATCTTGGGCAAGTCACTTAACCCTCCATTGCCTCAGGTACAAACTTAGATTGTGAGCCCTCCTGGGACAGAGAAATATCCAGTGTACCTGAATGTAACTCACCTTGAGCTACGACTGAAAAAGGTGTGAGCAAAATCCAAATAAACTATAAACCACATACTAAGCTGCACGACCAGGCTGATGCTCAGAAGCAAATACGGACGTTAGAGACCATTAGCGCCCTGCATCTGCATGCTAAACTGGGTTGCCACTATTCCTCCCCAATGCTCAGTGGGCAGCGCGCCAAAGAAACCCTATGCTGGCGTTAGATTTGCCAGGGCATTGGGGAGACCCTTCAGCATGCATTTGCATGCACCTCCAGGACCCCTACATGTAAGGCCCTGGAGGTCCAGTGGACATCCCAGACCCCTCATCCACCAATGACCCACCCCACCAAAAACAAAGGCCTGGAGGTCCCCCAAGATCCCTCACTCCCCCCCCCCCCCCAGCACATAACCCACTGCCCACCCACTGAAGATACCCTAGTGGTCCAGTGGGACCCTCGATGTGACCCCCTTCCCTTCATACCTTAAAGGGTTAGGGAGCGCTAGTCCTTCCTACCCCCTCAAGATGGCGGCACCCTGCCCAGTGCATCCTGAGATGCACTGGGCAGGGCTTAACCATATAAGCCCTTTAAGGTATGAGGGGAGGGGTCCTGCAGGACCACCACGATATCTTTGGTAGCTGGGGATATGTGATTGGAGGGCTCTGGGGGTCCAGAGCTTTAGGTTTGACAGGTCTACGAGAGAAGGAAAAACAAAAAAAACCAAAATAGACCTGGTCAAATCTTCTGCGGGAAGTTTGTGCCAGGGTCTGGGGGGGTCCACTGGACCTCCAGGGTTTATAGTTGGACAGGTCCAGGAGAAAGCAGCTCAGACCTGGTCAAACCTCTTCTATGGTAATACTTGCCCAGGCACAATCCTCCTGCAGAAGCGTCCTAAGATCAACGCTAATAATGTATCTATATTTGCATGTAATTCGTGTTGCTCATAAGGGTGGTCTTCCCCCACACTGTTCCAGCGGTAATTTTACAGTGCTGTCCAGAACAGCGTGGGGAAACTGACCATTGGCACTTAAGGCTTTGCATCTGACCACCTCCCTCAGGGGCGTAGCCAGACTACAGATTTTGGGTGGGCACCAAGTGTTCTCCCCCCCCCCCCCCAAAAAAAAAAAAAACTCTCAGCAGGTGGGAAAACGCTTCTTTCCACCTTTTCAGTCTGCAGCAGGCATGTGCAGGTGCTGGTATCATGGAGAGTACTGTTTTCGTTACCATCAAGGGAAAGTCTTCAGCTGGCTGAGCTTGGGATCCCCACCAACTACCACCAAACGTGTGCTACTGTTGGGTGGGCCTGAGCCCTAAGTTGGTGGGCCCTGGCCCACCTGTGGCTATGCCACTGCCTTTCCTCAAGGAACAAAACGTCGCTAGAGACATACGATTAAAACTTTGCTTATGCACAGTCATGACACTCAAAGTCCTGCACAGAGTGAACCAGCAAAATGGAAGGACAGAGTAAACCTCAGAGTCAGTAGAAACAGGCAAACAGTAAGACGGGTGAGCCAATAAAACCACATTTCAAAATCTATTGTTTGTGTGATTGGGTGGGAAGGCTCAAATCCACCTTGACCTCTGCCTGTTTCTGCCAAGTACTGCAACATTAACGAAGATCCCAGACACTGCACAACAGTGACCCCCACTGGCCAGCTGAGGGGCAAAGATCAGTTATCACCTATGTACCAGCTGCAAAAGGAGGGTGATATGAAGGGAACAGTAGTTTTAAAACGAAAACCATGGCGTTAACTATTTCGAGCAGATAGCTGGGCTTCCATGTAGATTATTTGAGTCCAATTCCCATGAAACATTCTTCCCCAGCTGGCCAGAGCTAGGATGCTGTGAAAGCAATACCCAGAACCCAGGTATGTGGAGGGGGGGGGGGAGGGGGGATTCCCAGCTATCCTTCAGTGGTGGCAATGACACCACCTGTTAGCCACATATACTAGGATCTGGAAGATCTGTAGACCACAGACTATCACAGGTTGATAACTAATGATTGGGGGTGGGGGGGGGGAGGGGGAAACCTGACCAGCTGTGAAAGAAAGCAAAAGGCCATTATGTCATACTTTTTTTCATCCATAAGTACATAAGTATTGCCATCAAGCCCAGTATTCTGTTTCCAACAGTGGCCAATCCAGGTTACAAATACCTGGCAAGATCCCAAAAAAGTACAAAACATTTTATGCTGCTTATCCCAGAAATAGTGGATTTTCCCCCAAGTCCAATTTAATAATGGTCTAGGGACTTTTCCTCTAGGAAGCCATCCAAACCTTTTTTTAAACTCTGCTAAGCTAACCACCTTTACCACACTCTCTGGCAACGAATTCCAGAGTTTAATTACATGTTGAGTGAAGAAAAATTTCCTATGATTCATTTTAAATTTACCACTCTGTAGTTGTCGCATGCTCCCTAGTCCTAGTATTTTTGCAAAGCGTAAACAGACGCTTCACGTCTACCCGTTCAACTCCACTCATTCTTTTATAGACCTCTGTCATATCTTCTCCAAGCTGAAGAGCCCTAGCCGTTTTAGCCTTTCCTCATAGGGAAGTCGTCCCATCCCCCTTATTTTCGTCGCCCTTCTCTGCACCTTTTCTAATTCCACTATAGCTTCTTTGAGATGCGGCGACCAGAATTGAACACAATATTCAAAGTGCGGTCACACCATGGAGCGATACAAAGACATTATAACATCCTCATTTTTGTTTTCCATTCCTTTCCTAATAATACCTAACATTCTATTTGCTTTCTTAGCCGCAGCAGCACACTCGGAGCAGAAGGTTTCAACGTATCATCAATGACGGCACGTCATGTGGTGCCATCTTCCTGATTTGCTAAAATTGAGCAGACATCCCCCCAAGCCCCCCCCCCCCAACACACACACATGTATGGCTAACCAGAGCAATGAGAACAGGTGAAGTGCAGTTTTTAAGGGGGGAGGGGATGAGGAAGAGAACAGTTCAGATATTCCAATAATAAATGTGAATAGGAGATAAACAAAATTAAACACTGAACAATCCACAAATCAAAATGTGCTTAATGGGTGAAATGCCAGACGATCATCTGCTTTAGAGGAAGCAGTAGGGTTCATTATGTTGCCACCCTCAGTGTTTTCATTACAAACCTCATTTGAAGGCCGATAACTGGACCATGGCATTTGGCTCAAGGCTACGTGCTCTGTATAAAACAGATTTCCATCCTTGACTGAAAAGCATTCAACTTGTTTTGCATTTCAAAAAGGTGTTCTGAAAGTTTATAAACGCCTCTAAACTTGAAACATAACCTGGCCAAGATCAGAGGGCTCACAGGAGACTCCCATAGGTTAATGATAGAGCTGGATCCAATCAGGTTTTCAAGACACCCACAGTGAATATGCATGAAACTTACCTGGTTCTTGAAAACCTGACTGGCTGGGCAAGTGACCGAATGACATGGGGACAAAATTTGTCCCCGTCCCTTCTCCGTGGGTTCTGTCTCCATCCCCACCCCATTCCTGTGGACTCTGTTTTCATCTGCAGAAGCCTCAAACACGTATGATTTTATATTTAAATCTTAGAAGTATAAAAAGGAATACGCTGTGCAACTGTTGTGTATAAATTACAAATAGAAAACAATGAGCAGCTAAAATAACCCTCCCGCCACCACCACCCTCTACCCTTCCAACCCCAACAATAGCTGACTTACTACCAGTGGCGTAGCAAGGGTGGGGCGGTCCGCCCCGGGTGTCAATGGGTGGGGGGGGTGCATCCGTCCACCCCCCCCCCCGGCACAGCGCCTTCCCCCCGACACGGTCCCCACCTGTCTACGAGCTCCATCCATCTGCAGCACTGCTGTAAAAATCGCTTCGTCGGCCCTTCCCTCACTCACTCTGTCCCGCCCTTGAGGAAATAGGAAGTTACGTCAGAGGGCGGAACACAGTGAGTGAGGGAAGGGCCAACGAAGCGATTTTTACAGCAGCGCTGCAGATGGATGGAGCTCGTAGACAGGTGGGGACCGCGTCGGGGGGTGGCGCTATGCGGGTGGGGGGGGGGTGTCCAGCTGCGATCCGCCCCCGCTACGCCACTGCTTACTACCCCAAGGAATCCTAATCCACCCTGTTAAATTGTCCAAGGGTACAAAATACAACCCATTCTGTATGCCCTAAAAGGGGAGGTTTTTTAAAAAAAAATCTGTGGATGAATAAGAAGTCATGAACAATCTCAGGATTCAGTCTAGCTCTCCTGTCTTCCACAGTCCCTCCTGCAATAGACGATGTCTTCTTAGAAGCAGGATGCACAGGACCCCCCCCCCCCCATGCAAATTTTGCTAGCTGTGGCCAGCATGTTTTGCTGGTTTTTCCAAAAAAATAAAAACATTGTCTGCATCAAACAGTCCAGTTCGTTAACAGGCTTCAAAGTAGAATGACACGGGGACAAAAGTTGTCCCTGTACTCACGGGCTCTGTCCCCATCCCCACCCCGTGTCTCTCTACCGATCGGGTTGAGAACCCCAGTCCCAAGATAATAGGGTTAATACTGTGCCAACGCCTTTGTCCTTCACTTCCAGTCAGAGGGCAGTTTAAAGGTCAAGTTTTCAGGCTAAACCTAAGGAATCCTGCATATCTACTACCTCCCATTTGTTCATGTATATTCCTCAGGGTTATTCTGAACACTAAACCCATTATTGGCCCATGAGGACAAAGAAAACCCAAGGCTCTAATACAAGAGAACATCACAGCCATTAGAGTTCTTAATGAAACAACCTGCCTGAACTTTAAACCAATGAAGGAGCACAGTGGAGTGGAGGAGTGGCCTAGTGGTTAGGGTGGTGGACTTTGGTCCTGGGGAACTGAGGAACTGAGTTCGAGTCCCACTTCAGGCACAGGCAGCTCCTTGTGACTCTGGGCAAGTCACTTAACCCTCCATTGCCCCATGTAAGCTGCATTGAGCCTGCCATGAGTGGGAAAGCGCAGGCTACAAATGTAACAAAAATAAAATAGATACTATTGGAGATTCTACATGGAATGTTGCTACTATTGGAGATTCTACATGGAATGTTGCTATTCCACTAGCAACATTCCATGTAGAAGGCTGCGCAGGCTTCTGTTTCTGTGCACAGGCAGCTCCTTGTGACTCTGGGCAAGTCACTTAACCCTCCATTGCCCCATGTAAGCTGCATTGAGCCTGCCATGAGTGGGAAAGCGCAGGCTACAAATGTAACAAAAATAAAATAGATACTATTGGAGATTCTACATGGAATGTTGCTACTATTGGAGATTCTACATGGAATGTTGCTAGCAACATTCTATGTAGAAGGCTGCCCAGGCTTCTGTTTCTGTGAGTCGGACGTCCGGCACGTACGTGCAGGACATCAGACTCACAGAAGCAGAAGCCTGCGCAGCCACATTGGTGATCTGCAAGGGCCGACTTCTACATGGAATGTTGCTAGTGGAATAGCAACATTCCATGTAGAATCTCAAATAGTAGCAACAGTGGAGGAGTAGCCTAGTGGTTAGGGTGGTGGACTTTGGTCCTGGGGAACTAAGGAACTGAGTTAAATTCCCACTTGAGGCACAGGCAGCTCCTTGTGACTCTGGGCAAGTCACTTAACCCTCCATTGCCCCATGTAAGCTGCATTGAGCCTGCCATGAGTGGGAAAGCGCGGGGTACAAATGTAAAGAAAAAATGACCAGCAGGAAAAAAAATATTGGTCTGAATAGGCAGAGTAGATAGATTGTACAACTAAACTCTCTGCTCCAGTCCCATGCTGTCTCCACCTTCTGAAGCAGAGCTTCTCAACCCTCTCCTGAAGGTAGACCTACCCCGAGCCATGTGTCCAACACCTGTTGAATGCAAATCTAAATATTCTTGTACAGGCTCTACATTGCTGGGTTTTTTTTATTATTAAAAGACTGATCAATTATGAAAGATTTGCATATAATGGAGGCAATGTATGCAAAATCAAAGTTCATGCATATTATGCATATCCTAAAAACCCGACTGGCAAAGGGATAGTCCAGAACTGGACTTAGGAAACACTGTTCTGTGGGTTTCACAGAGGAGAACACGGAAGTAAATACATGACCAAGAACCAGCCCAACAGGGATGGGCTATTCTAATTGGGAATACATGTAGAATATTTTCAGAATTTCCAACCATTTTGTAAGAAGGGAAAGCGTGGCCTATGAAAAATTGAAACACAGTGGTTAGGGAAATTTAAGTACCGTATTTTTCGGACTATAAGACGCACTTAGGTTTTAGAGGAGGGAAATAGGAAAAAAAATCCCTCCTCTAAAACCTAGGTGCTCCGGTGCGTCTTGTCCGAGTTCGGGATCGCCCTCCCCTACTCACGTCAGCGATGTTCCCTGGTGGTCTAGTGACGTCGGGGCAGGAAAGAGCCCCCTCTTTCCTGCCCAGCGCGCTGCTCTCTGTCCTCCTGTATGCTGCCTGACGGTCTCGGCGAGACTCTCGGTGGCCATTTTGAATCTCGCCGAGACTGTCAGGCAGCATACAGGAGGACGGAGAGCAGCGCGCTGGGCAGGAAAGAGGGGGCTCTTTCCTGCCCTGACGTCACTAGACCACCAGGGAACATCGCTGACGTGAGTAGGGGAGGGCGATTCCCGAACTCGGGGGGGGGGGAGGGCGATCCGGAATCGCTACCTTCGGACTATAAGACGCACCCCCCCATTTTCCTCCCAAATTTTTGGGGAAAAAAGTGCGTCTTATAATCCGAAAAATACGGTACATAAGCATTGCCACACCAAGGGTCCATCAAGCCCAGCATCCTGTTTCCAACAGTGGCCAATCCAGGTCACAAATATCTGGCAAGATCCCGAAAAAGTTCAATACAGTTTATGCTACTTATCCCAGAAATAAGCAGTGGATTTTCCCCAAGTCAATTTAATAATGGTCTATGGACTTTTCCTTTTTTTATAAACCCCGCTAACTGCCCCCAACACATTCTCTGGCAATGAATTCCTAAGTAATTACATGTTGTGAAGAAAAATTTTCTCCGATTCGTATTAAATTTACTACTTTGTAGCTTCATTGCATGTCCCCTAGTCCTAGTATTTTTGGAACGAGTAAATAAAGGATTCATGTCTACCTGTTCCACTCCACTCATTATTTTATAGACCTCTATCATCTCTCCCCTCAGCCATCTTTTCTCCAAGCTGAAGAGTCCTAGACGCTTCATGCTTTCCTCAGTGTTTTTGATGATCCCTACCTTTTTTTTATGGGGAGGGGGAGTGGCAGGACAGGACTATCTCTGTAACCCCCAGTTCATGCAGGCCCACCTTCCAGTTTTCTCCATTTCCTCTATACCACGAAACGTGGGCCACTATTTTTAGAAAGTTATTTTGCCCCAGACACTAAACCCTCATGTATAATATGACATGCCAGAACTGCATGATTTGCACAGCCAGAAGCACTGGAGTCAGCCTGGGGCTTTGCTCACTGACCCTCTCCCCCGTACATACACCCACTAAAGGGAGACCTGGTTCCCCCAGCCCATTTTGTGTGTATTGGCAAAATACTTAGGATATCTGGCTGTGATTTAAAGAGGAGTTATGTATCTGGGCTTGGGGCCAAGATGTGACCTTGTGGCATTTTAACTGCCGGCAATGTATTTAAGCATTGAGACCGTTTGCAATTTTTATATTAAGAATGTTGCATCGAGACAGGGCAGATGTTAAGACCAGAATCAAAGTCAGAAAACACAAGACTGCACACCACTAAGAAGACCCTAGAGTTAAATGCTTTGGGGCCAGACCTCTCCCATTTATTGAGCCATGAATTGGGATACTCAAAAGTGGAAAAAAAAAAAACCTGCAGAGACAAGAGTAAAAAAAAAAAAAAAAAGTTTAAAAAAAATTCTGCAATCAGAAAGATCTGGGATTTTTAACTATGAAGTCAGTCAGTCAGTCAATCTACTTCTACTGCCCGTCATCTTCTCACTGATAAATCACCCTTTCCCCTTCACACCACTGAAATGCTTTCCATGATTCCCTTGTTATCTTTTCCGGAGAGGGGAAGGCAGTAGAACAAGAGGACATGAAATGAGACTGAAGGGGGGGCAGACTCAAGAAAAATGTCAGGAAGTATTGTTTTACGGAGAGAGTGGTGGATGCTTGGAATGCCCTCCCACGGGAGGTGGTGGAGAGGAAGACGGTAACGGAATTCAAACATGCGTGGGATAAACATAAAGGAATCCTGTTCAGAAGTAATGGATCCTCAGAAGCTTAGCCGAGATTGGGTGGCGGGGCTAGTGCTGGCCAGACTTCTACGGTCTGTGCCCTGAAAAAGACAAGTACAAATCAAGGTAAGGTATACACAAAAAAATGACACGCGAGTTTATCTTGTTGGGCAGACTGGGTGGACTGTGCAGGTCTTTTTCTGCCGTCATCTACTATGTTACTATGTTTTTTTGCTTACTTCTTTGTCTCGTTTAAGACAGGAATGCAGAAGTTCTGCCTTGAGCAGCACAACAGGCCAGGTTCCAGGATATCCCTAATCAATATGAACATACATAGTAGATGTACGCTTTGTAGCGCTATAGAAATGCTAAATAGTAGTAGTAGTAGACGGCAGAAAAGGAAGGAGAGATCTGCATTCAATGGAGGTAGCAGCCATGGGGCACTTCCATGTATATTCCGTTAAGGATATTCTGGCCTTTTTGCAAAACTCGAGGCCTGAACTCTTGCATCCCTAGTCTTTGGATCAAGTGTAGCTGTTGCAGGGATGAGGCAACCGTGGGCCGAAGGCCACGACTCAGTTGGGTTTTCAAGATTTCCACAATGAATATGCATGAGGTGATTTGCATGTACTGCTTCCACTGTATGCAAACCTCATGCATATTCATTGTGGAAATCTTGAAAACCTGAGCTGTGGCCTTCAAGGATTGTGGTTGCCTAACCCTGATCTGTTTAGTATAGTGTTGCGATCACAGAAAAACAAAAACGTTGCTCTTAACAACCTGTATTAATTCCCCTTCATGTATTACAGTCAGCATGCAGATATGCATGAAAAAAAAATTCAGCCACAAAATATGTACTGTTATTTAACTGCTTAAATGCTGTAACTGTTCGTTGCAGTGTGTTTTTTTTTTTTTCAACTGGTGTGCTGCACCACATGTCACTCCTGTCCCATCCTCAGCCAGCAACCCAGCATTATAAGATTTCTTCTGTAGCAGCAGCAATGCAGACAGCCTGCTAGAGCCAACCCTCAAGTCCTCTTACTTAAGCCTCAGAGCTCAGGTTGGTGCCAGCAGGTTGTCTGAATTGCTACCCCCTACCACCACTGCCTGCTACAGGAAAAACAGATGGGCTAAATACCCCTGTTTGTACACACGGATAGACTTGGTCATACATCCTTAACTAACTTGTTAGTCTCTCACACACAAGGACTGACTCGGGCTGCACATACTGCAGCGGAACATGTTTATCCACTCCTACCCTAGCTGAGATAATATTTAACCATCTCTCTGACCTCACCTGCAACTTTCTTCAAATCAATCACCTTACTTTCTTACTCTCCCTACTTTCTTACTCACCTATTCATCTATATGTTACAACTTTGCCTTACCCCTCACTACCAATTATAATGTTCTATTACATATTGTGTTGGAGTGGAGTGGCCTAGTGGTTAGGGTGGTGGACTTTGGTCCTGGGGAACTGAGGAACTGAGTTCGATTCCCACTTCAGGTACAGGCAGCTCCTTGTGACTCTGGGCAAGTCACTTAACCCTCCATTGCCCCATGTAAGCCGCATTGCGCCTGCCATGAGTGGGAAAGCGCGGGGTACAAATGTAACAAAAATAAAATAGATACTATTGGAGATTCTACGTGGAATGTTGCTATTCCACATGTAGAAGCCTGCGCGGCCACATTGGTGATCTGCAAGGGCCGACTTCTACATGGAATGTTGCTAGTGGAATAGCAACATTCCATGTAGAATCTCAAATAGTAGCAACAGTGGAGGAGTGGCCTAGTGGTTAGGGTGGTGGACTTTGGTCCTGAGCAACTGAGTTCAATTCGCACTTCAGGCACAGGCAGCTCCTTGTGATTCTGGGCAAGTCACTTAACCCTCCATTGCCCCATGTAAGCCGCATTGAGCCTGCCATGAGTGGGAAAGCGCGGGGTACAAATGGAACAAAAAAATAAAAATAAAGACATTGTTAGTATACCATGCCATACTTGTATTTTTCGAATATTTTTACTGCTCTAATTGCCTCCTGCTCATGTTTGATCTATTCTTACTGTACACCGCTTTGAGTGAATTCCTTCAAAACGGCAGTAAATAATTTCTAATAAATAAATAACAGGTTCAATTATAGTGAGTTATTGGGTTTGATGGTTGGGAGGTGGGGATAGTGCTGGGCAGATTTATATGGTCTGTGCCCTGAAAGGTACAAATGAAGGTCAGGTATACACAAAAAATGGCACATGTGAGTTTATCTTGTTGGGCAGACTGGATGGACCGTGCAGGTCTTTTTCGGCCGTCATCTACTATGTTACTATGATGTCTGTGTTCCTGTGGCAGGTTGTTAGTTCATCACAAATTTTATATTCAATCATTTTTATTGACATAAAAAGAAAACAAAGTAATCCACATCAACAGGTAAGTAGCAGATTGGACAATAACATAATTACTTCACTCTTATTCTATCACCAAACATCATCATCAATTTTTAGTTTTCTCCCTTCCCTCCCTTGAGATTCCAGCTGATGCCGAAGGCACAATCCCGATCGGGGAATCCCCAGGGGACTTGACTCTGATGTCCCCCCAGGACCCCCCAGAACGGTACATCCCTATCAACTCAATCCCACCCTCCCCTCCCTGAAACTCAGTAGGTATCCTGGGAAAGAATGTCCAGAGCTCCATGAGCCAGTCAAATGTTCAAGAGGGTACTTTTAGCTGATGGGGGCATAGAGTCCAAAAACGGGCCCCATCTCGAGCAGAATTTATCCAACTCCATCGCATTTCCATCTTTTATCATCATTCTCTCTGAACGCAGTAGTTGCACCATCCGCATTCGCCAAGACTGGAGTGAGGGGCCTCTTGAAGATAACCAGTCCACTAGAATAGTCTTTTTTGCAATCAGTATGGCTCGCTGAACAAATAGAGTGAGCCCTCTCGGCCGGGGAACCTGTAAACAAGGCTTCCCGAATAACAACATCGGAGAGCGTGACCATCTAGTTCTCCACAAAGAAGAAACCCGACTTAGTAAGGTTATCCAAAAATTTTTCACTGCTGGGCAAGTCCAATACATATGCCCTAAAGTCGCTCCAACAAAATGACACTTGGGGCATGCTCCATCAGGGGAAATCCCCACATGAAACGCCTGCCTAGGCGGCATGTGCATCCGGAACACAAAGCGGTATTGTAATTCCCAGTAGTCTGCTGAAGGCGACCCTCTGTTAAGGGCCAACACATGTTCTTTAAGTAGTTCAGCTGAGATGACTGCCTCCAAGTCTCTGCTCCAAGCCTCCGCATATTGAGTAAAATCGGGCTCTGCAGCTGTGTCTTTGATATGTCGGAGGTGGAACCTCAATGGAACCTTCTGCTGTGCTCCCAACGAAAATGCCATTGGTAATTCCTCCTGTACGTCCTCCGCCAAGGCCTCCCAAGACAAGCTCCTCATGTAGTGACGCAACTGCCAATAATGGAAATAGTCTTTAGGGCGGAGAAGGCCACGATCTTGCAGCTTCTGAAATGATTGTAGCTTTCCTTCTCGCGTTAGGATCTGGAAGATATAGACCACACCTTGCGTCTTCCATTGTTCAAAAATTTTATATATCAAACCAGGTTGAAACTCAGGGTTCCCGCAGATTGGAAGCAATGGAGTAACTCTTGAGGAAAATTGATGTAGTCTGCAAATCCAGCTCCATGCTCTGCGTGCCTGCGGCAGGATATTTGAGATATGTAGTAGTGGAGAGGCCCCTCCACTCCCATGCAGGCAACTACTGAAGCTTGTGGGTGCAAACAGTCGTAGTTCCATTGTGGTGGCTGAGAAATCCGCAGAGTTACGGAACCAGTCTGTAACATGTCTCATTGCACAAGCAATCCCCAAGTGTCTCACACTCTGCAAGCCCATTCCACCATATTCCTTCGGGACATACATACTTTCCAGTGGGAATCTCGATTTTTTCCCCCTCCACAAAATTTCCTCAACATTCCATTCACTCGTTTCTCATCCCTATTAGTGAGGTGTAGGGGCAAAGTTTGAAACATATATGACCAGCAGGGAATAATCATCATGTTGTACAATGCTATACGCCCTGACAGAGAAATAGGAAGGCCCCGCCACTGCTCAAGTTTTCTTGCTGTGTCTTTCATTAATTTTTGGATATTTATCTCATACAAATCACTTAATGTGTTAGGGATTAAGACACCCAAATATTTCATCTCTGTCTTTGCTCTCTGTAGAGAGAAATCGTCTAGGCCGGGGCCATCCAGTCGCACAGGTAACCTCATTATGCGTGATTTTTCCCGGTTGATTTTAAACCCTGACAGTATACTGAACCCTTCTATCTCCTCGAGCAGCGCTGGTAATGCCACCCTCGGGGATTCTGATATTATCAATAGATCATCCGCGAAGGCTAACACTTTTACTTTCTCTCCACCAACCACCACCCCTGGTACCTCCTCTCCCTGTTGTATAATTTTAATCAGGGGTTCAATAGATAGCACAAAGAGAAGCGGAGAGAGGGGGCATCCCTGCCTAGTCCCCCTCGCAATAGAAAATTGTTGTGTTCTAGACCCATTCACCAACACTGCCGCTCGAGGATTGGAGTATAGTGACTGGATGGCCCCATAAAACCAACCCCCCACACCTACGTGCCTCAACACCGTAAACATATAGTCCCATCCCACTTTATCAAAAGCTTTTTCAGCGTCCAGGCTAACCAGCATCGCTTCACCGCCTGAACGCTGAATCTGGGCCTGAGCCAACAGTAGCCGTCTCACATTGATTCCTGAATGCCTATTACGAATAAAACCTACTTGTTCCTGACCAATAAGACTAGGTAAACACGCCTGCAGTCTATTTGCTAATAGTTTAGCTAAGATTTTTGTATCGACATTAATTAAAGAAATGGGTCTAAAAGAACCAGCCTGATTCTCTGGTTTTCCTGGTTTCAATAGCAAGGTTATCAATGCTTCATTTGCATAGGCCGGGAACTGCCCCTGAGCCACTACCTCCTCAAAATATGAGTGCATGGGGCCTACTATGTGTGGGCCTAGGATTTTGTAGAATTCACTCGAGAAGCCATCCGGGCCTGGAGCTGAATTCGCAGGGAGAGACTTAATTATATCCTGCAGTTCCTTTCCTGTGATAGGCCTATTCAGGCCCTCCACCTCTTCTGCTTTCAATGTCGTCATTCTAGCCCTTCTCAAATATTCTGTCACCGACTCCAATGATGGCGGGGACATATTTTTATATTGGTCACTATAGAATTGTTGGAATACCTTTTTTACTCCTTCCCTCCCATTCTGAATATTCCCAAATTTATCTTTCACAGCCACTATCGCTCTAGGCCCACCCCAGGCTTTAACTACTCTTGCTAGCATGGCACCTGATTTATTCCCATATCTCTGGAAACGGAATTTCCCAACCGTCAGGGCTCTCAACGCTCTCTCATGTAATAATGAATTTAAAGTTACTTGAGTTACTCTCATCTGCTCCTTGTTATAACTCGATGGAACCGCCACAAATCGCCGTCTGGCTTTCCCCAGTCTGCGTTCTAGATGTATAATTGCCCCATTAATTTTCTTTTCCCGCTTTGCAGTAAACGCAATCACCGCCCCCCTCAGGACCGCCTTCGCTGCTTGCCAGAACAATTGGGGATTATCCCTATGTTCTTTATTAAATTGTGAATATTCCTCCCAACTCTTCTGCAAATATAGTTTAAATTTTTGGTCTGTTGCTAAATACGAAGGAAATCTCCACCTTCTTCCCCCATCCCCCAGGTCCTTATCCTCTAGATCTAGCCATACCAAGGAATGATCCGAAATCTCCTCCGGACCTATCTCTACCTTTATCACAGAGGGGAACACCCTGCGGTCCACCAACATGTAATCCAGACGTGAGAGAGTCCCATGAGCCCTCGACAGGTGAGTATACTCTCGTACCTCTGGATGTAATGTGCGCCAAGAATCTACCACTCCAAGCGACTGAATAAACTGTGACAATGCCCTCACCTCTGGACCTCCTTTGATCGCCCTCCTAGGAGATGAGCAGTCTAAACCAGGGTCAGCCACTAAATTGAAATCACCCATCACTAGCAGTGGCAGAGACCCATGTGGGAGGCACAGCTGAACAAGGTGATCATAAAAAGATCTATCATACAGATTTGGGCCATATAGCGCCATTACTAAGTACTCCACATGCTGTAACCAAAGACGCACTATCACGTATCTCCCCCCTGGGTCGCTGCTCACCAAATGAGTTCTTGCCACTACCCCCTTTCGGATTAAGATTGCAACCCCTCCTTTCCTTCCCTCGGCCGCTGCTCCGTGTACCTCACCCACCCAGGTTCTCTTCAACTTTTGCAATTCCTCTTGAGATAGTCTCGTCTCCTGAATACAAGCCACATCTGCATGATGCCTCTTTAAGGCCTGTAGAATCTTTGCCCTCTTAATTGGGGAAGTGATGCCCCCTACATTCCATGTTATAAATCTAGTTCGAGCACCCCCTTTTCCAGTGTAAAGTTATTCCTAGTGTTATCAAACAGCTTTGATAAATTGGGAGACTCCAGTGCCCAGCTCCACCCGAGCCTCCCCGTTTTAACCCCAAATATCTCTGGAACTTTCCCCGTACATCCAATCCCCTTCTTTCTTTAATTCCCTTTTCCCCCTTCTCCTCCCCCCTCCCTCCTCCCAAACTTCCCCCCCTACCCTTTATTCCTCCCCCTTTTATCGTCTTGACCTCTCCCTTCGCAACTTCTACTAGGAGAGCTCCGGTCAACCAATGGTGGGGGCCCCCCTCCCCCATCCCCTTCCTCTTTACAATCTTTCAGCCTAGCTGAGACAAAGTTATATTAATATATTTCAGATCAACATATCTGCAAACATACAGATCCATATTAACTCCATAACATTTAACCATATTATAACTTTATGCAAGGTTTGCTCTCACTGCATTACCGCTACAGCGGGCCTGCACCTTAATACCAGCTTAACCTGCCACTGCTCATGCATGCCCCTTTCAGCCATCTTGGCTCGGGGAGGGTTTGGAGTTGTCCGGCAGGAGAGATTGAGCCTCTTCTGGAGAGTGATACATCTTCCAGCCCCCCTGTTCCAATACTTTAAGTTGGGCTGGGTACAATAGCATGAATCTTTGGTTTTTCGTTGCTAAGTGGCGGCACAGAGGTCCAAATGCTTTCCTGCGCTCCTGAAGAGCGGCTGAATAATCCTGAAAGATTTTTACTGCTGATCCGTCAAATGTCAGGGAGTCCCATCTGGATCTAGCGCCTCTCAAAATTTCTTCTTTGTGTAAAAAATTATGGACTTTTATGATGACTACCCTCGGTCTGTTTCCCCCTTCGATTCTCCTGCCCAGACGGTGTGCTCTCTCTAAACACAGAGGCCCACTGCTGTCCGATAGGGCAAACTCAGATTTTAGCCAACTCTCCAATTGTATGGGTAATGCTCGGTCTGATATCGATTCCGGGATTCCAATTAGGCGCAGGTTAGATCTGCGAGATCTATTTTCTAAGTCATCTAAATGTTTTGCCTGGGCTCGCAGCAGGTTTTGTAAATCTTGCAACTGCGTTCCTCTGTCCGTGCTTAAGTCCTCCAGCTCTGACACCCGTAGTTCTAGTTCCCCAGTCCTCCTCGTTGTGTCCCCCAAAAGCGATTCTACTCCCGCTATTTGGTCGGATAACTTTGCTAGTTCCGGCTTCATAGCCTCTCTCACCGCTTCCGTGATCTGTTGAAGTTGTAGTGGGTGAAATTGTGGAGGCTGCTCCGGGGTCTGGCTAGGCGCCATCTTGGATTCTTCTATCCCTCGATGTTTCTCAGCTGTTTTTTTCGCCGATTTCGCCGCTGTAGCCCTCGTTTCTTTTGTTACAAAGATATCCATGTATGTGCGCTGGTTAAGCTTAAATTTTTTTTGCAGTTATCGTTCGGTTTTTCTTCGATTTTCAGGGAATGTAGGAGGGGGAGCCCCGGAGAGAAGACAAGTGCGACTTCCTCTCTCTCAGTCCATCACGTGACCTCCGTTCATCACAAATTTTAACCAGATTATTACATAGTGGAAATCATGCGACATACATTAGTACATAAGTGTTGCCACACTGGGACAGACCAGAGGTTCATCAAGCCCAACATCCTGTTTCCAAAAGTAGCCAATCCAGGTCACAAATACCTGGCAAGATCCCGAAAAGTTCAATACATTTTATGCTGCCTATCCCAGAAATAAGTAGTGTATTCCCCTCCCCCCCAAAGTCAATTTAATAATGGTTTATGGACTTTTCCTTTAGGAAGCTGTCCAGACCTTTTTTAAACCCCATTAAGCTAACCACCTTTACCACAGTCTCTGGCAACGAATTCCAGAGTTTAATTACATGAGTGAAGAAACATTTTCTCCGATTCTTATTAAATTTACTACTTTGTAGCTTCATCGCATGCCCCCTAGTCCTAGCATTTTTTGAAAGAGTAAACAAACGATTCACATCTACCCGTTCCACTCCACTCATTTTATAGGCCTCTACCTCCCCTCAGCAGTCTTTTCTCCACGCTGAAGAGCCCTAGCTGCTTCAGCCTTTCCTCATAGGAAAGTTGTCCCATTCCCTTTATCATTTTCATCGCCCTTCTCTGTACCTTTTCCAAAAATCAGGCGACATTCAGATGTGTCCATTTGGTTTGATCTCATTACGGGGGGTTAGTTCTATGAATGTGCCCAGTGGGAGTCTAAAGAAATTGAGGCTTACAGATTGGATGCAGTGAAGGGATGTGATCATCACCGGCACTGTGGGGGAGGGGGGGGGCATTCACTTTAAATTGTTGTTGAATGCACATTATTTGTGGCCAGTTTCGTCATCTTTGAAGTCTGTTGAGGTGGTGGAAATGAAAACGGTAACAGAATTCAAGCATGCGTGGGATAAACAAAGGAATCCTGCTCAGAAGGAAGGGATCCCCAGAAGCTTAGCAGGTGGTGGGAGGCAGGGCAGACTTATAGGGTCTGTGTCAGAGCCGGTGGTGGGAGGCGGGGCACGGTCTGTGCCCTGAAAAACACAGGTACAAATCAAGGTAAGGTATACACAAAAAATGGCACATGTGAGTTTATCTTGTTGGGCAGACTGGATGGACCATGCAGGTCTTTTTCTGCTGTCATCTACTATGTTACTATGTATTTGGCCAACTTCTGTCTTCAATAAAAACATTGAACTATAAAAAAACAACAATGATTAAAAAATGTAATTGAATTTTTAACATACGTTAATACTCATTTGTTAAATACTCTTACAAAAAACGGTGTGCCTTTTCATAATAGAGTCTTACAAAATTCTCATGCGAGTTACTAAGCCTTCATGGACAACTTCAATCACAGCTAAAACAAAATAAGTGCAAAACTGAAAGACTGTGGGATTGCAAAAGCTGAAGTGCTGCCCATAAGAAATCTGCTTCTGGCAAGTTTAAACAAGCCAAATTCTCTCAAATGTCAATGTTTTTTAATCCAAAGTCTCTTTTGCTCCTCTTCTCATGCACTGATGCCCCCATGATCAGAAACAAATGCATGCCCTTGAGGCCAATGACACCATACTAGCGCCTGCATTTGCTTCCACCCAATCATCAGAGCCTGCTGTCTCTGAACACAATGAACATGCAAATGCATGCTAAACAGGGCATTATCTATTCCTCCCCAATGCTCAGCAGGCAGTGTGCGAAACACTGGCACTGCTCCTGCAGCAAAACCCTACACCGGCTCAGAGCTGGCCTTATGCATTGGGGAGGAACGGGGAGCCCTGACCAACATGCATTTGCATGCTTGCAGGGCCCCCAACCCTCCCCCCACAAGCAGTGCAACACAGGGAGCTGGAGGTCTGCTGGACCTCCAGCCCTCCAACATCCTCCCCCCCCCAAACACGATGGACCAGGGGGGCTGGAGATCTACCCCCCCCCAACACGATGGACCAGGGAGGCTGGAGATCAACCCCCCCACACGATGGACCAGGGGGCTACAGATCTACCCCCCTCCCAGACACACACACCCAAAATAGAAGCCCTGGTGGCCCAAGTGGGCTGCCACCTCAACCCACATGCTCCCTGGTGATCTAGCGGAGCCCTCCCCCTGTACCTTTCGATGAAGGAGGGAGTAGTACATTCCCTCCTCATCCAGTGTCACCTTCAAAATGGCGGCACCCTGCCTGGTGTATCCTGGGATGCACTGGGTGGGGCGCGCAGGGCTTCCGATCATCTGCCTACTGAAGGATTAAAAACTTCAGCCGTATCAAAGATTCCTCAGTTTCAGCTCTTGCTTTTTTGAGGCACATTAATATTTGCTTAAAAGTTTGCATTGCATTCAGAATGAGAATATTTAAGTCTTCAGACAGCTCAAAGTTTAGCTCGGTGGCTCCCAAATGAAGTCGGAGCTTCTTCCTCTCCCTGGGCCTGGACTGGCAGCAGTCAACATGGGGCTTACAAGTCAGTGAACACTCACAGGCTCTGAACACCCCCCCCCCCCCCCCAAAAGGGCTTCCTGTTAGTACTGGAGTCAGAACACACACAGCACCCTATGCCGACACCTGCTTTTATACTTTAGATAAAAAAAGGGGGAAGAGCAGAGTATTGTCATATGGTCATGTGACTTCACTGGATAAATATTGGCATAACTCACTGTATTCCTGAAAGCAGTTTTTTACTGTCAGCTAACCAAAAAAAAAAAAAATAAAATAAAGTGTCACCATGCCCAAACAGTATTTTATTTTCAGATTTTAAGAAGTCGTAGCTTTGATTTGCATACGACATTTGCATTCCTGAAATAAAATCTTGCAGCCTATTAAGGCTGCACACCCAAAAAAGTTGAATTTTAAATATTAGAACAGAATGTTACATGTCAAAAGGGAGAGACAAGGTCAAATCCCCTGGTCAGCTACCAAAACAGGGGAGAACATAGTAACACAATATAGACCTGTACAGTCCCAGCCAGTCTGTCCAACAAGGGAGTTCGTGAGCTATTTTAAGTATGACCAGCGCTGGCTTTGCTTCCCAAATACCGGTGTTGCCAAAGGATCTATTAAATAAATCTTTGAGGTTCTGCCAGGAATTCTGAGCTCCCTCAGTTCTGGGATCTCTCTCATCCGGCCCCGTAGCTTTGTCCACATTCAGATTCTCAAGCCGTTTATAAACACTTTCCTTTCCCAGGATTTTCTTCCTGGAACAAGTAAACATTTAGCACCTTCGCTTTATCCTCTCTCCACAGCCACTCAGTATCTTTCAGACTTGCAATTCCATTCCTCTCTTCTCCTTTCCCCAATATATCCGAAAAAGATTGTCACATCTCAACAACTTTAGCCATTTTTTTCTTCCGCCCATGCTTTTGCTAGCCATATTTCCCTCTTTCGCTTGAGTTTAATCCAATAATCTTTTCTGTGATCCTCTTGTTGCGTTCTTAGTGGAGGAGTAGCCTAGTGGTTAGTGCAGTGGACTTTGATCCTAGGGAACCGAGTTCGATTCCCACTGCAGCTCCTTGTGACTCTGGGCAAGTCACTTAACCCTCCATTGCCCCTGGTACAAAAATAAGTACCTGAATATATGTAAACCGCTTTGAATGTAGTTGCAAAAACCAGTACTTTAAGTTGTGTCCACACTCCACCTCCGCCCAAACCATACCTTGTGGTGATCACCATTACATAGCTGGGCACCAACCCAGATATTGGAAACCCTTCCTCCATTTGTGAGCACTAGGTCCAGCGTTGACCCCTTGTTCCATCACCATTTGTCTGAGCAAGGTACTTCGACTGGTGTCCACAATCTCCGTACTTCTTTCTGACTCTGCCAACGGACGCTCCAATCCACGTCAAGTAGAAATCTCCCAAAAGTAACACCGCCCCTTTCCTACCAATCTTTTGAATATCCTCCACCAGATCTTTGTCCAGCCTCTCCATTTGTGCCAGAGGTCTGTAGATAACACCCATGTGGATACAGGTTCCATCTTCTCTTTCCAGGATGATTCATAAAGCTTCTTTCCTTTCCCTATGTTTCATGCATTTCAACTCCAATATTGTTTCTCACATACAGTGCCACTCCACCTCTTTGGCCCTCTATCCTTCCCAAAAAGATCATAGCCTGGTATGTTATGATCTGCAGTGTTTCAAGATGATCCCCTATTTAAAAGAAAAGTTGAAACCTATTTTCCAACAGATGAAATGCCAGAACGCCAAATGCTAATCCTGGATCCACTAACAGCCCACTGTGCCTTTGGAAAGGCTTAACTGTTCATACTTTCTATCCCAAGTTGAAAATTGTTTAGAATGGGGGGGAGCGCACATCCTTTGATCTCTAGAGCGGGGGGGGGGGGGGGGGGTTCTCCACCCAATCCTCAGGGCACACCAAGAAGCCAGTCTGCTTTTAAGAGATATCCATAATACGCATGCATACACCTTTTTCATTGTAGACAAGTCCCATGCATACCGAGAGTAACCTGAAAGCTCGACTGGCTTGGTGTGTCCCAAGGTTTGAGTGGAGAGAACCTCTGCTCTAGCAATTTCTAGAACTGAAAACAGCTCCCAAAACGGCCACTGAAGACCTGGTCATACTTTTGGTCTGGTGGTGGCAGGTCACTATCCAAGTTCTGGAGAACGATATACTAATTAAGCCTGCTCATGTACACAAACAACATTGGCTTCACATCTAACACGATTTTATAGTCCTTGTCCTGCCCCTTCAGTCAAGGGCAAATACCAGCTACATTCAAGGTCAGTGGATATGAAATCCCCACCCCCTTCCCTACTGCAGTTAATGTCTCACAATGGAAGACTAAGTTGAGTCTTGAATTGCTAGAATAAAATTGCACCCCAAGGTGCTCTGTATCAACAGTAGGCAACACACTTTAGGTGATGTCACCAGGTGTGTTGCCATTTATATTGTGGTGGCTTACAAAACCTCATTCCCCCCATGTCACAACATTCTCCAGTAAGCAAACAGGTTTTTCAAGTTACAAAATGATAAATTAGGAGTAAATCATGACTAGCTATGTACGGCATGGCCAAGTAATACAAGAATTGTGAAAGTACTGTCAAGATAACAGGCCAACAAAACAGGGCTCGTTAAAGGGCCTCAAATGCAATTTCTCCTCCTAGCAGTGCCGTGCTTTTAAGCAAGACATACAAATGGCTTGTACCACTGAATGTAAATTTTTGCATATTTATGAGCGGTATCTTGCTAGCATCCCTTCAAAAACAGCACACACATGAGCTGTGTAACCTGAGCAACAGGTCAGCTAGTAAGAAAGAAAATCTAGGTCAGGTTGCACAGGGCAGATGGCAGTCTGTAGTCTGCAAATAGTCACAATTACTGTAATTAGCTGAATACCTGGTGACGCCAGTCACCTGATGCCATGCTGGGGGCAGGGAAAATCATCTCATGCTACAGCAATTTACTCTTCTGCATAAGCTCCTTTGAAGTAAGAATGTAAATACTGTTTATTGAAAATTAAAAGCAGACAACTATCAAGCATGAAAGCACCGTGCCCAATTAAAGTCAGAACTTGAGTCTGGCAAGGTTGCCGCTCTAAGGCAGTAAAAGAATGTGGAAAACAGCTTGTGTGGCCTGGCAGTCTTGTACCGACAATGCCTGAATACTGCAAGTGTGTCTTAAGGACGTTATAATTACGGAAAACAATCATTTTTTCCCAGCGCTGCAGATTACACAACGTCAAATGGCAACCTAAGCTCCATTACCAAGTCTACAACAAGCAAAGCTAAGCCCAAGTCTGCCTCACTCCCCCAAAGTATGAGGCACTGGCCTCTGATCCCATTCCTACCCACCTTCTTAACACCAACTCTCCTACTCTCACCCCCTTTTATCTGTCATATCCTCAAATCTCTCTCTTTCCACTGCGACCGTTCCTGATGCCTTCAAACATGCTGTGGTCACACCGCTCCTGAAGAAGCCTTCACTTGACCCTACCTGTCCTTCCAACTATCGACCCATCTCCCTCCTCCCCTTCCTTTCCAAGTTACTTGAACGCACCGTTCACCGCCGCTGTCTTGACTTTCTCTCATCTCATGCTCTTGTTCTTGACCCACTCCAATCTGGCTTTCGCCCTCTTCATTCAACTGAAACAGTGCTTGCTAAAGTCTCCAATGACCTGTTCCTGGCCAAATCCAAAGGTCTCTATTCTATCATCATCCTTACCTATTCATCGCTTTTGACACTGTTCATCACAGCAGCATAAAATGCTTTGGGATCTTGCCAGGTACTTGTGACCTGGATTGGCCACTGTTGGAAACCGGATACTGGGCTTGATGGGCCTTCGGTCTGTCCCAGTATGGCAACACTTATGTAAGCGAGAAAAGTGAATGAACAGTTCTGGACACACCCAAGGCCTTGCCTGCTTTCCTCCCTTTGGTTTCCCACAGTCTCACTTCCTATAGGTCATTTTACTTGGATTCAAGAAAGATCAGTTCACCAGAGCTACTTTAGTGAGGATAAATCCCCGCAGCTTTTAGAAATTTAACAAACATCCTGCCAGACAACATTTACAAGATCGTAGTTCCCAGCACATACCCCTCCCTAGCATTTTAGGCTGAAATTAGAAGTCAGTGGTTGAAGCAACTCCTTACCTCAAGCCGAATAATTACTGCACATCCAATGGATGAGAGTCACAAGGGGACATGGCTCTATTTTTATGCCTGCCTGAAGTGTTTCTAAATTCACTTAGCAATACCATACCTGATGGAAGGGGAGAGTCATGAGTCCCCAGGGGGAACAGAGCAGGCTGTGCAGCTTACTGGGGTCACAGAGCAGGCACTGGGAACCAAAATTGTAACATAGGCAGCAGTGACCTTCCCCTTCCTTCTCCTGCCTGCCCCAAAAGGTGACAGACTAGCTTCGCCCCAAAAGGGCTGACCAGCCACACAATTTTATTGGTAAAAGACGTTAGGCTGCAGCTTTATTGATACAACACGCAAGGAAGTGAGCCCAGTACCTGAGCCACCTGGCACATTTTGTTAATTACCATGTAGGCCCACCATGCAATCCAGCAGGTCTATTCCCCATGTTGAGTATTAGGAAAGTGTGTGTGTGTATGGGGGGACAACACTACCATAAAGCAAGGTGGACCTCATCCCACATCCAAGCTGGCTCAAGTGTAGGCCGTGCATTGTTCAAGGTGTACCACTGGCCCTGCAAGTAGGGCACCCCTCTCAAGCCCATTGTGGCTCAGGTACCCCTGCCATGACGACTGCTATTCTCAGGTCATGTTCTGGGATAGGTGGGTTGGGGGACACAATGGGGGTTCTGTGCCTCAAAGCCACCTATGAGGATTGCAGAACTTTCCCAGTGGCCCCCTCGTTCCAGGTGCAGTGATGTCCTATGGAATCCTTACTGTTTCTGTAATATGAGAACCACGTGCGTGGAGGGGGGGGGGTGTGGCAGGGCAAGGTGGCATGGCGCCCGGCTGCCTTACACAGTGGCCTGCCTCCTCCACATTCCCAAGCTAAAGTTGTTTTTAGGTAAGGGTCTGATCACTGACTTAGGTTCCCATGCTGAAATCACAATGCAAAAGGGAACACTGGTACACCAAGCACAAGCCCACCAAGGGGACAATATCCAATACCGAGGATGCTACTGAACTTTAGAGCACTAGACATCCCAAGGCCATTTTTCAAAGTCTGAAGGGGAAATTCTGTCTTTGGAACTGAACATCAGAAACTGCCAATCTGTGGTTGGTCAAGTATGATGCTGATATAGTCAAGTTGAAAGGGGAGGAGGAAGGAATGGGACTCGATATACCACCTTTCTGTGGTTTTTGCAACAACATTCAAAGCCCTTTACACAGACCTACTAACGCAAGTCCACAATTTCTTGCCTAACTTAGTTAGGAAGCAGAATCCTGACCTGCCTATGCCCCTCCCACATTCACACCCCCTAGAAGCTGTGCTTGCTAATTCTATCATGGACAACTTCTAGAACAGCAACTGAGGGCAGTTGCAGGTCGACTGCTAAATTGGTATGAATTAGCACCAACACCAATTAAAGCCAATTGGCTGTTGACTCCAATTAACAGCTATTTTAAGTTGTGTGCACAACTGACCCTTATTCTAGAAATTAGATGCGTAAAACTGTGTACAAAGCCTACATTTTTACAGAATTAAGGGGCTAGTGATTACAGCAGCAATAGGCTGAGAACCAAGAGGTTAAAGCTTAGATCTTGTAACCCTGGGTCAAATCACCTCATGCTCTTGATGACCAAGACCTAAGCCTTCCGCACTAGCTAAATACCTACTCTTACCTCTTGAATGCAACTTGCCTGAGCTGACAGTGAAAAGGTTTGAGATTTTATTTGTAGCTTAGCTAAGGGACCCAAATGTATTCCTAACAGTGGGCCCGTGCAGGCGGACACACGGTCCAGTCACGTGCTAAGGTGACCGCACGGCCGATACAGTAAGCTCCAAGCATGCAGAATTCATGCCGGCCGCTAGAGCTGTGCAAAATGAGCATCAGAAATCTGTGCATTTGCAGGAATATTTTATGGCATAACGATCAGCCTTGCTAAAATTTCTGCAATGCCTATGCACAATGGCCACCTCCTCCTTAGCCTCCTCTTAATTTACTGCAAGCATAAGAAAAAGATCTGCAGTAGGGTCTGAGGACAAAACGCCAGAAGAATGAACTGACCCCTTCTACACCTTCGCAGGACTGGTGTCTAAGTTCCAGCATTGCACACACCTTAAAGTCACCTGTGTACTGCTCTGCATTAGGGCTGAATAGCTCTAATAACCATTCATTTTAATGTTCTGTGCCAGTGTCCTCCACCCAGATTCATTCAGACTTCTCTGCATTTGCCCAGGTTAGTGTTCCGTATTGGCGCAACTGTATATTGAAAGTTGTTCAATTAAAAAAGTATCACTGGAGCAAAAAAGTGACCTGGTGACAATACCGTCCACCAAACAAAGTATGAGGTCTCTAATGGACCAACATCACTTGCTAAATCCAGCTATCAGGTCTGATGCATTTGTAGTGTAATGTCAGACCCTGATAACGCTACAATATTGTTCCCAAGTGACACATTAAAGGACATGCAGCAAACAAAGCAATTCAGTATTTCCTACTCGAATATAAGTCACATTCTGTCCGTCACCTCTTCGACTGCATTTTATTTATTCCGGATTTAGCTCACACCTTTTCAGTAGTAGCCGCTTATCCCCAGACGGGGCTCAATTTAAATTTTGTACCAGAGGAAAAGGAGGGTTAAGTGACTCGCCTAAGATCACAAGGAGCTGCAGCAAGTCTTGAACCTGGCTTTGCTGGTGGTCAGCGCAGTGCGACAACCAGCAGGCCATGTCCACTCCCACCAGGAGAACAGGAGTTGAGTAGCCTACTGGTTAAAGCACCAGTCTTGACATCAAGAGGTGGCCGGTTCAAATCCCACGGCTGCTCCTTGTGATCTTGGGCAAGTCACTTAACCCTCCATTGCCTCAGGTACAAACTTAGATTGTGAGAACCTCCTGGGACAGAGAAATATCCAGTGTACCTGATAGAGGTATTTATAAAATATTGAGTGGAGTGGAACAGGTGGATGTGAAGTGTCTGTTCACGCTTTCCAAAAACACTAGGACTAGGGGGCATGCGATGAAACTACAGTGTAGTAAATTTAAAACAAATCATAGAAAAATTTTCTTCACCCAACGCATAATTAAACTCGAATTCGTTGCCGGAGAAAGTGGTGAAGGCGGTTAGCTTAGCAGAGTTTAAAAAGGGGCTAGACGGTTTCCTAAAGGACAAGTCCATAAACCACTACTAAATGGACTTGGGAAAAATCCACAATTCCAGGAACAACATGTATAGAATGTTTGTACGTTTGGGAAGCTCACCAGGTGCCCTTGGCCTGGATTGGCCGCTGTTGTGGACAAGATGTTGGGCTCGATGGACCTTTAGTCTTTTCCCAGTGTGGCATCACTTATGTACCTGAATGTAACTCACCTTGAGCTACTGCTGAAAAAAGGTGTGAGCAAAATAAAAAATTAAACAAAAAAAAAAAAAAAAACTCAACACACAAAACCAAATGGCAGCCAGGAGGCGAAAGAGAGAAAAAAAAGGAATGATCTGGATAAACCATGCTGCGCACCTGCATAAGTTTCAAATTTATTAATACTTGATTTTACCTCACCAACTGCAGGAAATGTACGACGCTCCCTACAGTGAGCCAGTCCAGTTTTTATAGTTTGCCTAGGAAGTGTCACTGTATGTTCTCAGCAAGCAAACAAGGATATCCTTAAATACTAAGCCCCACATAGAACAAGCTGCAGTTATATCCTATATAATAAAAAGCACCTCCAACATTCTGAAGCTGACTCTGTGGCACTGTAGGGTTCGTAAGTCTGTAGTTCAGTGTTTCATTGGCTCTCACTGTCAACGAAGAACCAATCAGACAGAACGGAACTTGGAGGAGGGAAGTGGAGTGGATTGAATCTCTAACAAACAATCATATACAGGGAGGTACGAACATCAGTGGAGACAAGTGCACAGAACGGAAGTGAAGACAAACATTTAATCACTTTGCCACTCACACACACAGACATCACACACACACACACAATTACTCTGTGTATCTCTCTCTTACACTGTCTGTAAAACACACAGTCACTCTCAGGCTCTCACATGGGCAACTGTATGTTGCATTCTCACGAGTAAGGAGCTCTTCTGATGTGATTGTTTTAACAACTGATTAAAGGGCCTGAACAAGGAAAACTTTTACCACATTGTAACCCAGTTTACACAAAAAATATTGTATATAAAAGAAATCTTACACATGTAAACAACAATTATATTCAGAATACAACCGTGGAAACATTAATGGCAGGAACTCATTACATTGCTAGTGCCCGTTTCATTGCATTAAGAAACAGGCCTTTTTTACTAGTATACCATAAATTATCATTATGCTTTTAAATAAAATGTTACAAGATACAGCAGTTAACAGCTACCAAAAGTCTGGGGCACATTTATTCCTTCACCGTCATTTCCGATGCACATTCTACCATCCTGACCTGATGCAGCACAGCAAGGCCCAGTATTTACAAAATAAGAGAGAACAAAAGCTATTGCAATCATAACACAAGGAAAACCACTTCCTGCATAGTTTCACACCACAGTTGCTACTCTGATTAGCAAAGATGAGCTACAGGGTTTAACTGCATCACTGCAAAGTAATCAGACCGGTTCTAGCCTTGTCTGAGAAGCTGAGGTGGCTGTGCACTAGTGCTACAGAAACACGGAGGCAGCAGGACTCACGGTTTCATTGCACAATCTGTTAAGAGCAGCTCAGCATAGTCTTGTGCGAACAACCATCTACATCCGGCCATCAACCATTTAGAAAAGCTTGCTGGGCCATCCAAGCTCACGCGAGTAAACTTAGCATTAAGCCCCCTCCTTAAGTCACTTCACTGGCTCCCTATCCGTTTCCGTAGTCAGTTCAAGCTTCTCTTATTGACCTATAAGTGTATTCACTCTGCCGCTCCCCAGTACTTCTCCACTCTCGTCTTTCCCTATGCCCCCCCCCCCCCCCCCCCCCCGGGTACTCCGTTCTGTTGATAAATCTCTCTTATCCGTCCCCTTCTCCTCTACTGCTAATTCTAGACTCCGTTCGTTTTGTCTTGCTGCACCCCACGCCTGCGATAGACTTCCCGAGCCTGTGCGTCTAGCCCCGTCTTTGGCCGTTTTCAAGTCCAAACTTAAAGCCCACTTCTTTACCACTGCCTTTGACTCCTAACCTCTACTCACTTGCCCTGTCCTTTTATCCTCACCTCTTTATTCCCTTACCCTTAATTGTTCTGTCTGTTTACCTGTCTTATCTAGATTGTAAGCTCTTTGAGCAGGGACTGTTTTTTTGTGTATGGTGTACAGCGCTGCGTATGCCGTACAGCGCTGCGTATGCCTTGTAGCGCTATAGAAGTGATAAGTAGTAGTAGTAATGTAGAAGCCTGCCCTTGCAGGTCAGCAACGCGGCCGCGCAGGCTTCTGTTTCTGTGAGTCCGACGTCCTGCACGTACGTGCAGGACATCAGACTCACAGAAAGACGCCTGCGCGGCTGCGTTGCAGATCTGCAAGGGCAGGCTTGCACATGGAATGTTGCTAGTGGAGGAGTAGTCTAGTGGTTAGTGCAGTGGAACATGGAATGTTGTTACTATTTGAGATTCTGGAATGTTGCTATTACTTGAGATTCTACATGGAATGTTGCTACTATTGGAGATTCTGTTGCTACTGTTTGAGATTCTACATGGAATGTTGCTATTCCACTAGCAACATTCCATTTTTAGATTGTAAGCTCTTTGAGCAGGGACTGTCTTTTTGTGTATGTGTACAGCGCTGCGTATGCCTTGTAGCGCTATAGAAGTGATAAATAGTAGTAGAAACATCTTATGGAAAGACACTAGAGTGAAACAGGAAATTGATACGTGTACGACGGAAACTGATTTAGAATCTCACATTCCTTACATTAACTGTGTACTTTGGAAGTCTACGGGATACACTGCATGCATGAACGGTGTTCTGCCCCAGGGGATTTGGCGCTGGTCTACAGAGGGCTAAAATCACTTATTGTTCTTCGCAGGCCCTGACCTGTACGGCATGGTAAATTTTTTTGTGCTGGCAAAAAGGAGAAAGGGAGAAATCAGGAGATTTGATTGTTTTATTTGGAGCAGACAACTAGCAAGTCATCCCCTTCCGAAACGGGCAAAATGTACAGATGTCCCAACAGCGACAGGTCACTGTGGCCCGAGACTCACCACAGCAAGCTTCCCCGCTTTTGGCAGCTCAGACGCAGAAGCCCGCCTGCAGAATCTGATCCTACTATACACAAACATTTGTGACTTGGCTGAACTCCCAAAGCCCCATCGTTTAAGCCCTACCGTGGGCTTTTGAATATTGAGGCCCTGAACCCTTCAAGGTGGAGATGAAAACGGCAACGGAATTCAAAAACGCGTGGGATAAACAAAGGAATCCTGTTCAGAAGAAATAGATCCTCAGAAGCTTAGCGGAGATTGGGTGGCAGCGCTAGGGCTGGGCAGATTTCTACGGTCTGTGCCCTGAAAATGGCAGATACAAATCAAAGTCAGGTATATACATAAAGTAGCACATATGAGTTTACCTTGTTGGGCAGACTGGATGGACCATACAGGTCTAACAGCCGTCATCTACTATGTTACTATGCAAGTCTTTTTTCCAAGCCTCCCTTTTCACTACAACTTAAGCAGAAGCATCTCCCCTCTAAAACTTTCCCCAAAAGTCCGCTTCACTAGGCAGCCAGCTTGTTCTGCCTTCAGATAGATCTACCAGTCAATGGAGCATGCCAAAAATCTTAAGTGATCCACCACTTTTCTAGAATTAAAATCTCCCTCCTCCTTTATAAATAGGTAAGTCCTTAGGGATTGGGGAGAATCCTTGTGACTATAGAAAACATTAGTAGTCACTGTACTGGTTATCAAAGTATCCGAAGCCAACACCAAGGCAAAAGCAATGCTCTATCCTGAAAAATATAGCTGAAACAACATTACTACTATTTCAATCCTGATTTCCCCGAGCCTCGAGTTGTTGATCTAGGAAATCTTTTCTGGCGAGAATAAAGCCCAAAAAGGAAGCAAAACCACCACAATAAGAGTTGACAAAAACAATACTGTTACTTTAAGCAGCAAAAAAAAAAAAACCCAACTAAAACAAAAGCCAGATGTTAAAATTGTGATATAGAGCAACTAAACTCAAACTCACTCCTTATTCCTCCCACCACTGCTTCTTGTCTGGCGAGTTAAAAATAAAATTAAAAAAAAAAAAAAAAAAAAAGTTACCGAAAAGGAGGATTGGGAAATCAAAGGACTTAAAAACTTTGCTTGTTCAGCAGAAAGTGTCCCTGACTAGATAAACAGATATTGGGAACCAGCAGGTCTGTTGCCTAGAGGAAATAAATCATGACCAATAAAGCAGCTCCCGGGGGTAAAGGAGGTGCCTGGGGGCTCCCGAGAAAGGCTGTTCCCGTGCTTTAAACCTTAAGTAGCAGAGCTGTGGGCGGCCAACAGAGACCATGACCCTATTTTTCACCCCACCACACTGCTCAGCTTGGTTTGTTTGTTCCTCCAACGCTTCCCCAGCAGCAGGCGGAGTACTTAACACACCGGGGTTACCACCGCTGTGATCTCAGGGCTAGATTAACACTACACTAGGCGGTTGCCTAGGGGGGGGCCCACGCTGCTCCGCAAGACTCCTTTAGAGGGACGGACTGGCCGGCGAGGAGGACCCTGATCTCAGCTTAACAACGAACGATAAGTTGTGCAGAGTCAGCACAATCAAGTCTGCATCCGTGGGGCCTGGCCTTGTATTTCCAACTTCAAGACTGTGGGACGAGGGTCGGTTTAGTCAAGAAAGATTAAAAAAGCGCAAACTAACTGCAAGGACGCAGTGGGGGGGGGGGGGGGGGGGGAGAAAGACTGTGACCTGGGCGAGGAGGGACACGAAGGGAGCAAAGCCCTGCAAAATGCAAAGTTTAATTGTGCAAGAGGAACAGTATTGCAACGACCAGCTCAAACCACCTGGGTCATGAATATGCAAAAGCTATTTAAATAAATGCATAATAAATACAAGGCTTCCTGGGTAAAGAATCCGGGCTTTGCTGCTCTCGAGTCCCGGGCAACAACTTACTCTTGTGCCTGCCGGCGCCCCACGACTGCTTGGCAATGCTCGGGCTCCGGATGATGGCCCTCCCCGCAGACTTCAGAGCGTCCATGACCGGGGGAGGGGGTGATTATCCTCCTCTTCCACGGCCGCCCCCGGGGCTGTAGTGGGTTGCGCTCCCCTTCCACTGCTTCACAAACTTTTCCGTCTCTCCACTCCCAGACAGGCCACACGCTAAACGGTGGTGGTGGAGGGGGAGGGGATATTTATGCAAATCCGGGGCTGGTGGGCGGGGCAGCGCGAGCTCTACGAGAGAAAGTCGCCGGGCACCAGGGAAAAGGGAGGAGACAGGGGCTGGCTTTTAGGTAAGTCTAGGCAGCCTCCATGGGGAGCAAAGAGCAGCTGTTATCAGAGCAAAACAAGAGGTACTTTTTCACCAGCAGCGGGCAATTTTCAAAGAGTTAATTCACTCGGATTATTCCGACAGGGCTGGTGTTGGCGTGATCATGAAGGAGGAAGCAAAGGATCCAAAAGCAGAAACAGCAAAACATCTTTTGGGTAGGACAGACCAAAAAAAAATTAGTCTCCAGATCCACCCTAAAGCTCTCTAATTGCGGATGTCATGGGAAAAATAGCGGTGGGGCTGTGGCCACCCCCATGCTGATGATTTCTGTGTCTACAAGTTATTGTGGGGGGAGGGGACAAGTTAAGGACAGGACAGAAGATTTGCCTAGGGCGCCTAATACCTTTGTAGACAGGGGCAGGTGGTACCTTATAAATTACCGATTTGGGGCCCTTTTTACTAAGCCGCATAGGCGCCTACGCACGCCAAATTGGAGTTACCACCCTGTTACCGCATGGCCCTTGCAGTAACTTCAATTTTGGTGCGCGTCCACCACACACGCCTGAAAAGTATTTATTTTCTGGCGAGCGTAGCGGACGCGTTCCAATTGGCATCTGACGCACATAGGTCATTACTGCCCAAGTTCTTTACCGCTAGGTCAAAGGCCGGTGGTAAGGTCTCGGACCCAAAATGGATGTGCGGGAAAAACTCAAAATTGCGGCATGTCCATTTTGGGTCTGCGACCTTACCACCGGCCATTGACCTAGCGATAAGTCTCATGCGGTAACCGGGCGGTAATGACCTATGCGCGTCAAATGCTACTTGGCATGCATCTGATACGTGCGTCGAAAAATAAAAATTATTTTTCAGCCACACGTATTGGATGCGCTGCAAAAATGAACTTACCGCAAGAGCCACTCGGTAACTCTATTTTGGCACACATTGGGCATACATAGACGCTTACATGGCTTAGTAAAAGGTCCCTAAGGCCCTCATGATCAAACCCCGGCGCTATTTTAGATAGCACTCTAGAAATAGCGCTGTTCCAACGCCGTAGTAGCATGGTGTAGCAATATGGCATGATCAGAAGTTAATACAGGCAAAAATATGAAGCGGTGTAGCGGCGCTAATCCCTGTAGACAGCGTAGTAAAATGAAGCTAAGCAGCCGGGACACATGCGCACTAATCAGATGCGCTAATCAGATGCGTTAGGCTACAACAGCACGCATGTGCGTAGGGGTGCTTGTCGTAAAACATCAGTTGTCCGTTGATCGAGGTGGCTATGCATTTTTTTGTTATTTTCTAGGGTATTTTATTTACAATTTAATTTACAATCGTGTATTTTTATTTATCATTTCCCTGCGATAGCAGGCAAGCGCTACTGATATACCACCATCACACATCGCAAAAAAAGAAAAGTTGACAAAAGCAGTACAAACAAATTACTCCCCCACTCGGAACAACGCGTGCTCTGATTTTTCCAGCTTGCACTTCCGGCCCACGTGGAGGAAGGAAGAGGAAATGACCTTTTTTGGGGGGGTTGATGGGACCAGCGTCACAAGAACGCCAGCTAGGACCTGGCGTTATTCTGTGGCGCTGTTTTTCGGCATAGCGCCATTCAACAACTCTGTTCATGAGGCGCTAGTTTTCGATCATCCGGGAGGAATAGAAAATGACCTCATTTACATGAGATTGACTACGTTTAAATGTCCTGTGCACTAGTGCCCGGCGCGCTTGCAGTTTATGGCGGTAACCACGTTGATCATCCCACGTTGTTAAAAGCATGCGCAAAAACGGCGATAATGGGCTTGCGCGCTCGCGTTGACTTTTGATCATGAGGGCCTAAGTGTCCTAGATGAGTTTTAATTCTTCCACCCCTTCCCCCATTCAGCATCTCCCCTCCAACCTTACACTGTTACCCCCACAGCTGGTTCCACTGCCAAATCTGTGACAGTGACAATGGCCATAAAACAGAAATGAAGTGCGCACAGGAGCTGTAGGAATAAATTGTATCTTATGGAATATAGCACACACTCATTATTAATAAATGTTTTTATCTTCTGTTTAAGGTGTGCTAAAGTTTTGCACTTAATGCAGTTGGCCAGACTTCTGTGCACTGTTATACCACTGTCTCACAGTCTATTTAATGTTATGATTTACTGTCCTTTATACCTTATGTTATTAATTGCAGGCTGCTTTGTAGTTTATAGGGAGAGCCGGAATATAACTATGACAAAGAAATTAATGGGATAAAAGAAGCCTTCATGAATCAGGTCCTTACGATCTCAAATCTCTCTCCCACTGGAATTTAGCAGGACGTTCTGCATTCCACAGTAATAATTTAGCTAGCGAGAAAATATTGTGCATCGTTTCATCAGTCCTCCTACGTAGCCTGCAGAATTTTGGCATAAACACACTGCTTTTCAGTTAACCTTTATCACCTTCTGTGAGTCATTTGGCTGACTTTTTTTTGGGGGGGGGGAGGGGAGGTTGGTATACTATGGTATATGTCTCCTCTGCTGCCCCCCTTCTCTTTGCTGATCTAGAGGTGAATAAAATAAGTTTTGTAAAATGTGTTGGAGATCTTCTCAGGGCACTGCAGGGTTAAGGAAATTACTAAGGGGGTGGGACCAGGTTTGCCCCTCTGCACCCACTTACCTTTCATTCTAAGTAGCGCAAGAGTACAACTCATAAGTACATAAGCATCGCCATGCTGGGAGAGACCAAGGGTCCATCGAGCTCAGCACCCTGTCACCATAGGCAGTGAGGCAGGGCCAAGCCAGGACTGGCTCAGTCTGATCCCAGGGATGTGAAACCATCTGGTAACCTTATTTGAAATGCAGGTGGAAGAGGCACGCACCACTTTAGCTGGCACCAGGAGAAGAATAATAATGAAATGAAGTAACACATTTATTGCAGGTGAAGCAGGTGGTCCTAGGCATAGGAGCCAACGTTTCAAAATGATTGGGGGTGCTGAAAGTTTTGCTTTTCTTTTAACAGGTTGTGCATTTCCCCCTCCCCCCTCTCTCCCCTTCTTCCCACCTTCTTCCCTCTCTCCCCCCCTCCATTCATATCCAGCAATTCTCCTCTCTCCCCTGCCCTCTGCTCCTTTCATATCCAGCAATTCTCCTCTCTCCCCTACCCTCCCCTCTCATCCATGTCCAGTGAATTCTCCTCCCTCCCTTGCCTTCCCCTCCCTCCATCCATGTCTAACAAGTCTCATCTCTCCCCTGCCCTCTCTTCCATGTCCAGCGATTTCTCCTCCCTCCCCTCCATGTCCAGTAACTCACCCCAAACACCAGCTGCCCCTTTTCAGCCCCCCTCTCCTCCGAGTTGCAGGCCCCCCTCCTCTCCTCCCAGGCCCCCTCCTCTCTTCCAAGTGCTAGTCCCAACCCCAGCCCAACCCGACCTCCCTCAACAGTCCTCCATCCTCGCCTTCCTGCCGCCCAGAATTTAACAGTCATCTTACCTCGGGTCCCGGGCCGGCAGCAGTGAAAGGCGAGCAGGCTCGGCACTTCAGCCTTCCCTTCTCTCTCAGCTCTGGTCCCCTGCTCGCCTTTCACTGCTGCCGGCCCGGGACCCGAGGTAAGACGACTTTTAAATTCTGGGCGGCAGGAAGGCGAGGACGGAGGACTGTTGAGGAGAAGAAGAGGTCGTGGCTGGCTGGGGATAGAACTGGAACTTCCGGCACCGGCGGGTTAAAATATTGGGGGTGCTCAAGCACCCACAGCACCCATGGAGTCAGCGCCTATGGTCCTAGGTGGTTAGAATCCTGTAGACCTGCTTTCAAATTCCCCTTTATGTTACTGTCACTCAGAACCTTGGGCAAGTCAGCTTCTCTCCCCTTGCCTCCCATACCCACAAGCTCAGCTCAGACAGGAACAGAAGGAAGTACGGAAGAAAAGAGTAAAGCGCAATTAAGAGTTAATTATGATGTCCAGGAGTAGCCTAATGGTTAGCGCAGTGGGCTGGGGAATTGGGTTCAATTCCCACTGTGGGTGCCACGTGACCCTTGGCAAGTCACTTAACCCTCCATTACCCCAGGTACAAAAGCATAGGGCTCCTTTTACAAAGCGATGCTACCGATTAGCGGTGCGCTTAGGGCTCCTTTTACTAAGGCACGCTAGCGTTTTTAGTCCGCGCTAACAATTAGAATGCACTAATGGAGACACCCATAGGAATACATGGGTGTTTCTAGAGTTTAGCGCACGCTAAAAACGCTAGCAAAAGACCCCCTGAATGCGAAGAAGCCCATTCAATTCCCATGGGCTTTTTCGCATTCAACGTACGCTAATCGGTTACGCTGCTTTGTAAAAAGATGCGCATAGATTGTGAGCCCACTAGGGATAGAGAAAGTACCTGCATAGAATATATAAAACCCACTTTGAACCGCAGAAAGGCAGGATATCAAATGCTGTTACTCATTTTGTAATTATTGTAATCTAACAATAGGTGTATATTAAGGATAGCACAACAGTGTGTATGAGAGTGTGTGTATTTATGGCGTTATTATGTTGTATTCTGTATTATCTGACAACATTTCGCAAACAACAAAAATATTTGCTTCCCAAATCACCAACGCAGCCTTGCTTTGCTGCTGAAAATCAAGCATTTCAGCAGCGCATGAAGGTGGCTGTACACTTCAAGGCACTCGAGCGTGGACTTAAAGAAACAGATGGTGAATGATCTGCTGCTTTAGCTGTGGAAGCTGTAAAACTCACAATGAGGGCAAAACGTTCCATTTCATCCTCATAATCCATATAAATCCCATAGCTTCAGGGCCGCCGAGAGGGGGGGCAAAATTCCCCAGGCCCGGGCTTCCAAGGGTGGGGCCCGGCGCCGGGGGTCTCTCTCTCTCTCTCTGTCCTGCTCCTGCTGGGACCCGAGTGATCGCGTCCCGACAGGAGCAGGAGAGAGAAAACTCCGGCGCTGCGGCCAGACCCCCCTTGGAGGCTGGGGAGGACCCAGAGGAGCAACTCCAGTGCTGCTCTTCTGCCCAGCTGAGTGGCTGCTTTTCCTCTCAGCAGGGGCGTAGCCAGACTTCGGCAGGAGGGGGGTCCAGAGCCTGAGGTGAGGGTCACATTTTAGCCCCCCTGGCGCTGCCGACCCCCCCCACCATTGCCGACCCCACTGCCGCCGCCACCACCAACTTTGCCCCCCCATGCCGCCGACCCTCTCGACCCCCCCTCCCACCACCAACCCGCCGTTGCCTGCCTTTGTTGGCGGGGGACCCCAACCCCTGCCAGCCAAGGTCCTCTTCTCGCAAAAGGTTTCCTTTTGTTTCTGATGTCCTGCACGTTGGCAGGCAACGGTGACGGTGGGTTGGCGGTGGGAGAGGGGGTCAGGCGGGTCATCGGCAGGGGGGTCCAGGCCCCCATGGCCCCACGTAGCTACACCACTGCCTCTCAGGGCGCATGGTCGGTTTTGAAACCGAGCATGCCCTGAGAGAAAAAGCAGCCGCAGGGGCAGGCAATCGGCAGAAGAGCAGCCCTGGAGGAAGATGTCTTCTGCTGGCGGGGCCTCGGGATTCCTGCCAGCCAACAAGGTATTTTGTGGCAGCGATCTGGGGGGGGGGGGGGTCAGCGGTGGCAATCCCGGGTGGGGGGCAGAGGCGGCCCTGTATAGCCTGTTATACTTTTTGTTGCTTTCTGTATCCCAGGACACTTTTCCTCACCATCCCCCAGATTCTGTATAGTGCAGTTAGATTTAGGTGCCGAAATCAGTGTGGATTCTATAACTGCGCTTAACAAGCTAATGAGCGCTGATAACAGCACCTAACAAGCAATAATGAGCACTAATTCAGACTTTAGAAATTAGGTGCACAACTCACTAAACATATTCTGTAACGATATGCACCAAACTCCTAACATGTGTAGGCAAAAAGGGGAGTGGTTATGGGTGGGGAAATTAGCGTTTCATGGGTGTTCTAAAATGCAGGCGCCTAGTTATAGAATATTGCCCAGTGCGCCAAAATCTACGTGCTGAGATTTACACCAGATTTCCGTTGGCGTAAGTGGATCTGCGCAGATATCGGTGCTGAAATATCAACTAAGCATAATCTATAATTGGCGCCTAAATCTAGGTTCTGATTGTACAAAAAAATCAATGCCGATTTTTTTTTTTAGGCGCCATGTGGCTCCCAGGCTTTGGGAACAGCATTCTTGCCTTGGTCAGAAAAGGTTTCCTCAGAAGGGATGCTGGGGGGTGGAGCAAGAGGGCGGCGGCGATGAGAACGCTCCACGAGTAACTCCGTGTATGCGAGGTTTAAAACCCTATCTTCGAGTGAATTTTTCCTCAGAAATACTTTTTTCTTCTTGAACAATTGCCTATAATGCCACACACGAAGAGAAAGGGTTTGGTAAGGGCCATGACCCATCCGGTTCTAACGTCAACACCAACCCAGCAAACTATGGAAAGTTACCTCGTGAGATCCGCAACAATAGCGACAGGAGTTCCCGCTGAGATATTGGACCAGGGAGAGTCCATTCTCTTGGGACAGGACGTTTCATTGTCCCCTCCATCGCATTACCCTCCGCCTCAGCCCGCAGAACCCGATAGCGGGGGCGGTACCAAAGACCGCGAGAGCGAGGAACGGACCGCCCGAGTGGGGCCTGCGGTCGAGGTTTCTGCTGGGATTTCTAGAACAGCACTACAGAATCCAGGGAAGGGTTCATCTGAGGTGGTAACGCTTGAGGCGATTTGGGAAACGTTACAGACTGTGATGGCATCAACTGGTAAAATAGCGGGACTTGTGAGTAATGTTCAAGAATTATCTGTTTCTTTTGCATCGATGAAAAATGAGATAACTGAGAAAATTAACCATCTAAACTCAGAAAATATTAAATTGAAGGAAACATTGTTAAATCTGATAAAAGATACTACAATGATAAAAAATAGACTGGAATACTTTGAACATTACAACAGGAGATTGAACTTGCGTTTATTAAACTTTCCTTATACTCCAGTTTATCCTCCATCAGAGATATTTAAGAGATATCTAATAGAACATTTAAAATTTTCTCCAGAGAATATACCACCACTTAACAAAATTTATTTTCTACCTACAAAAAAGAACGGTGAAATACTACCACAAGGAGACTTAAATGTATCAGATTTATTAGAATCGTCATTAACCTCTATAACGGAAAGAAGAACTCTTTTGGTTTCGTTTGTATTTCAGCAAGATCTGGATTTAGTGAGGAAGATGACGCTAAGAAATATACAAACTCCATTTTATGGAGGGAAAATCTGGGTTTTCCCAGATATTACAAAACAAACTCAAGCCAGAAGGAAAGATTTTCTTTCATTGAGAGCTGCAACAATAGCGTTGGGAGCAACTTTTAATTTGAACTATCCATGCAAATGTAACATAAAATATATGGGTGTGAAATATGTTTTCCTTTTTCCTGAACATTTGAAAGTATTTATAGAACAGAAAAAAGTAATACAGTACTAGTTTATGTCTCGTAGCCTGAACAGAACCTGAATGGGTAATTAAGTAGAATTTAGTGTGGATATAATCGTTAAGCCTTTTCTTTTGCTATTTTAAAAACTATTTCTAATAGTTAAGAATCCTATCTCCGAAGGAACGGCTCCTAACCCCCTATTTTGGTGGTCTAATGTAAGTCATACATATTACTACGAAATTGTTTGTTTTCTTAATTTAATAGATTACTGACTGTTTTTTTTCCTACCCAAGTGTAATACTTGTAATTAAATGAAAAATGATAAATAAAGAATTTAAAAAAAGAAAAGGTTTCCTCAGGGTCTGGGCCTACAGACAGCAGACATTTCCAGCGGGAAATGCTGGGCAGACTTCTAGGGTCTATGCCCTGATCGTGACTGAATAGATAGGGATGGGCTGGAGTGTAAATTTTAAGGGGCTTCGACGTTAGCTTCAGAACTTAGTACAAGAACAGTGCTGGGCAGACTTCTACGGTCTGTGCCCTGAGAAAGGCAAGGACAAATCAAACTCAGTTATACATATAAAGTATCTTATTGGGCAGCCTGGATGGACTGTACAGGTCTTTATCTGCCGTCATTTACTATGTTACTCTTTGGGGTTCTACGTGGAATGTTGCTACTAATTGGGATTCTGGAATCTTGTAACTCTTTAGGATTCCAGAATCTTCACAACTTTTAGTAGACTTCTACGGTCTGTGCCCTGAGAATGACAAACTCGGGTATAAAGTATCACATACCATGTAAAATGAGTTTATCTTGTTGGGCAGACTGGATGGACCGTTCAGGTCTTTATCTGCCGTCATTTACTATGTTACTGTTTGGGGTTCTACGTGGAATGTTGCTACTTATTGGGATTCCAGAATCTTGTAACTCTTTAGGATTCCAGAATCTTCAGAACTTTTAGTACAAGAACAGTGCTGGGCAGACTTCTACGGTCTACGCCCTGATCGTGACTGAATAGATATGGATGGACTTGAGTGTAAATTTTAAAGGGCTTCGACGTTGGCTTCAGAACTTAGTACAAGAACAGTGCTGGGCAGACTTCTACAGTCTGTGCCCTGAGAATGGCAAGGACAACTCAAACTCGGGTATAAAGTATCACATACCATGTAAAATGGGTTTATCTTGTTGGGCAGACTGGACGGACCGTACAGGTCTTTATCTGCCGTTATTTACTATGTTACAATATGAAAACTGCAGGGGATCCTGTGTGCTGGTGTTATTTATTGGAGATTTTGGCTAGAACAAGGCAAGAGGTCTTCCAGGGAACAGCAAATGAAATAGGAGAAGTCTCAGGTATTTCTGGACACAAACTGCTGGTTGGGTGTTTATTTAAAACCGGATCTTGGAAAATTGCCTCATCCTGTTCTACACAGTTTTCATGTCCTCATGTTGTTACCAGAGATGTTTAAAATAAGATTGATGACAGACACTGCAACTTTCAGAAAACATTTAAAGGGGAAAGGAAGGGATTTTGGATTTAGCTCGTGCGTTTTTCAGTAATGGCTCAAGGTAAGTTGCATTCAGGTACAGGGGGTATTTTCCTGTCCTTGGAGGGCTCACAGTCTGAGTTTGTACCTGAGACAATGGAAGGTTAAGGGGCCCTTTTACTAAGCTGCGCAGGTGCCTACGTGCGCCAAATTGGAGTTACCGCCCGGTTACCACGTGGCTCTTGTGATAATTTCAATTTTGGTGTGCGTCCACTACATGCGTCTGAAAAATATATTTTATTTACTGGTGCGTGGCGCATTCTGAAAAAACTCCAGACTGCTCAAAACACGGCTGCAATGCTAATATTAGGCAAATCACGCTTTGATCATGCTCAGCCTCATTGTTATAAACTACACTGGCTCCCCATTATAGACCGTATTACCTTCAAAATCTGCTCATTGGCTCACAAGATCACATATGGGGAAGCCCCTGCCTACATGCTGGATTTGATAGATCTTCCATCAAGAAATGCTTCGGACACTGCTCGATCCTACCTTAATCTACATTACCCAAGCTACAAACTGCTCTTTTCATCTTCTTTCTCCTACGTCAGCCCAAAGTCTTGGAACGTCCTACCAAGGCATCTAAAAGTGATTGATGACCACCAGCTATTCAAGAAATCCTTAAAAACGTTTTATTCGAGAAAGCATATCCCCCCAATTAACCCCCAGTCTTCACCTTCCAAATATTACCTATACCCATTTAGCCAACGTGTATTGCCCTCATGATCTTTCCTGTCCTTCTGACTTTTGTGACATTACCCTCCTTATATTGTAACCTTTTGTAACATTGTAAGCCACATTGTGCTCGCTCTAGTGGGAAAATGTGGGGTATAAATGTACTAAAAATAAATAAGTGGCATTTGACGCGCGTAGACCACTACTACCCAGTTACCGCGTGAGACCTTACTGCTAGGTCAATGGCTTGCGGTAAGGTCTCAGACCCAAAATGGACGCGTGGCAATTTTCATTTTGCCGAACGTCTGTTTTTGGCAAAAAAAAGCCATTTTTTTTGTAGGTGTGCTGAAATATAATTCCGCATGCGCCCAAAACATGCGTCTACACTACCGCAGGCCATTTTTCAGCGCACCTTAATAAAAAGGACCCCTAAGTCACTTGCCCAAGACCATAAGGAGCTGCAGTGGGATTTGAAGTGGGCTTCCCTGGTTCTCTGCCTGCTGCCCTAAGCATTAGGCTACTCATGTTTATGTTAATTGTTTATGTTTATACAAGACTTTCTGTACCACATTTCATTGGGAAACATCAAAGCAGTTTCGCAATAAGATTTTAAAGAAAAAAGAAAGCGAGAGAAGGAAAAGTTTGAAAACACATTGAGAAGTCAGTCAACTGATGTTCACTCATCCTCAAAAATGAGAGTAAAGTCGTATGTTTTCAGACTCAATTAAAATTTTGTTATGGTATCTTCAGTAGAGCGTTCCAGAGCAAGGGGTCCAAAATGTAGAAAGCAGAGCGGTGAGTTCTTTCATGATGGGCTCGAGGCAGAGGGGGTGCACAGAGAAGATGCTGATTCTTGGATTGAACAGGGAGATGAAGAATGAGGACATTATACAGCATCGAAGGGTAGCCAATCTTAAGGACCTTGAAAGCCAAGGGCATCACTTTGAACTTAATTCTGTGGGCTACCAGCAACCAGTGGACCTCTTTGAGAAATGGAGTAACACGACCGGGTATACGAAAATTAAGCAACAAGTGCACTGCTGCGTTTTGCACAAACCGTAGAGATTGGTGAATGCCATTGTGCAGAACATTGAAATAATCCAGATGACCCGGATGGTGAAGAGTAGGACGTGTAAAGCTTCCCGATCAAGAACTGATCTTAAAGATCTAATTCGGCATAAAAAAGTAGATTTAACTACAGCAGCCACTTGCAGATCAAAAGCTAGCATAGAATCAGAAATTACTCCTAGACTTTTTAGAGAGGAACTTAGCTGAACATCTTGACCATCGATATTATGGCGGACCATAGGGACATAGTTATAAATACGTTTTAATTTGCTTATGAACATATACATAGTAACATAGTAGATGACGGCAGAAAAAGACCTGCACGGTCCATCCAGTCTGCCCAACAAGATAACTCATATTTGCTGCTTTTTGTGTATACCCTACTTTGATTTTTACCTGTGCTCTTCAGGGCACAGACCATACAGTGGTCTACAGAAGACGTCTGACCGCTGTGCTTGCCAACAAGGGTTTTGCCACCAAGTATTAGGTCTTGTTTGCCAGAGGGATCAAATACTTATTTCCTTCTGCAGAATGCAAATAAATTCATATACTTTCCACAATGTGATTTTCCGGATTTAATTTGTGATGTGCTATCTCTCACTGTTACCAATAACCTACCCTTCAATTATGGGCTGCTCATGTCTTTGTCAGTGGGCAAACTTACAAAATCAGCAAGGGATCAAATACTTATTTCCACCACTGTATAAGTCTGCCCAGCACTATCCCCGCCTCCCAACCACCAGCCCCACCTCCCAACCACCGGCTCTGGCACAGACCATATAAGTCTGCCCAGCACTATCCTCGCCTCCCAACCATTAGCCCTGCCTCCCAACCACCGGCTCTGGCATAGACCGTACAAGTCTGCCCAGCACTAGCCCCGCTTCCCAACCACCAGCCCCGCCTCCCGATCTTGACTAAGCTCCTGAGGATCCATTCCTTCGGCACAGGATTCCTTTATGCTTATCCCACGCATGTTTGAATTCCGTTACCGTTTTCATTTCCACCACCTCCCGCAGCTAGAATATCTTTACCCAACCGAGCTGCTTGATAAGAGAAAAGAGCATCCAATATTCTAGTTCTAGTTTTTTAAAAATACTTTAGAGGAGGATTCGTAAATAAAGCCCGAGGTTTTTTTTTGCAAAAATACAAAGTGATCCAAAAAGTAAAGTGGAACCAAACCATACAATGCTTTGAAAATACGCCTCTATGTCTTATACATAAGACAGTAAAATGTAAACAACACTCTGGTGTGAATGGGTGTGTCAGGGGTGTTCTGAATTTTCTTGTGCGCAGTTTATAGAATAGCGTTTTAGGTACCAGCCATTGATATGGCCTAAAGTTTGCCGTGTGACTGTGGACTTATACTAGTATCAGGGGCGTAGCCAGACCCTGAGGTGGGAGAGGCCAGAGCCCAAGGTGGGGGGCACATTTTGGTCGCAGCCCCCCTCCGCCGCCCACTGCCACTGCTGTAACATCTTGACTGGCAGGGGTCCACAACCCCCACCAGCTGAAGCACCACCACCGCAAATACCTTGGCTGGCAAGGGTCCCCAATCCCTGCTAGCCGAAGACTTCGTCCAGCGCTGGTCTCCGGCCCCACCACATTGCCTGCCCTGCTCTTCAGCTGGCGGGGATTGGGGACCCCCACCAGCCAACCAGGGGCCTAGAGCAAATTTGGAGGGCCCAGGCCCTTGTGGCCCCACCTAGTTACGCCACTGACTAGTCTCCTATAATGGATTTGGGACCCTGTTTACTAAGGCGCGTTAGCATTTTTAACTCGCCTACAATTAGCGCGCGTGCTAACCGTGTAGGCACCTATAGGGATATTGTAGGTGTGTACATGGTTAACATGCATTAAAAACGCTAACATGCGTATAACACAGCTTAGTAAACAGAACCCTTGGCGTGCACCTCTGCCATTATAAAATACTAGCTTAGGGACCCTTTTACTAAGGTGTGCCCAAAATTGGCCTGCTCTGGTGTAGGCGCATGTTTTGGACACACACTGCTCCATTTCCTGAGCATGCCTAGAAAAAAGGGTCCAGTGCATGCCAACTACCGATTACTGCCGGGTAAGTGCCCCGTGGTAGAAAATAAGAAATATTTTCTACCGCGTGTTTTGGGCGCGTGCCAAAAATGGAACTACCGCCAGGGGCATGCAGTAGCCACACGGTAGTGCCAATTTTGATGCACGTTTGGCGTGCATAGGCGTCTCTGTGCCTTAGTAAAAGGGACCCCTTAGTGCCCAGTTATTTTGGCACCTACCTTCTAGGGCTCTTTTTACAAAGCAGCGCACGGATTGTAAAGAAGCCCATTCAATTCCCACAGGCTTCTAGTGCATGCTAATCGTTAGTGCCACTTTGTAAAAGGAACCCGTGGAGGGGCATAATCGAACGGGGCGACCAAGTTTTCCGGAGGACGTCCTCGCAGGATGTCCAGGCGAAGGGGCGGGAAGACCCATATTATGGAAACAAGATGGGCAACCATCTTTCGTTTCGATAATACAATCGGGGACGCCCAAATCTCCACATTTAGGTTGACCTTAGAGATGGTCGTCCCTGATTTTCGGCGATAATGGAAACCGAGGACGCCCATCTCAGGAATGACCAAATCCAAGTCATTTGGTCGTGGGAGGAGCCAGCATTCGTAGTGCACTGGTCCCCCTCATATGCCAGGACACCAACTGGGCACCCTAGGGGGCACTGCAGTGGACTTCACAAATTGCTCCCAGGTGCATAGCTCCCTTACCTTGGGTGCTGAACCCCCCAACTCCCCCCCCCCCCAAAAAAAAAACCCCACTTCCCACAACTGTACACCACTACCTAGCCCTAAGGGGTGAAGGGGGCACCTACATGTGGGTACAGTGGGTTTCTGATGGGTTTTGAAGGGCTCACATTTACCACCACAAGTGTAACAGGTGGGGAGGGGGGTGGGCCTGGGTCCGCCTGCCTGAAGTGCACTGCACCCACTAAAACTGCTCCAGGGACCTGCATACTGCTGTCTTGGAGCTGGGTATGACATTTGAGGCTGGCAGAAAAATTTTTAAAGTTTTTTTTGGGTAGGTGGGGGTTGGTGACCACTGGGGGAGTAAGGGGAGATCATCCCCGATTCCCTCCAGTGGTCATCTGGTCAGTTCAGGCACCTTTTTGAGTCTTGGTCGCAAGAAAAAAATGGACCAAGTAAAGTCGTCCAAGTGCTCGTCAGGGACGCCCTTCTTTTTTCCGTTATTGGCTGAGGACGCCCATGTGTTAGGCACACCCCAGTCCCGCCTTCACTACGCTGCCGACACACCCCCGTGAACTTTGGTCATCCCCGCGACGGAAAGCAGTTGAGGGCACCCAAAATCGGCTTTCGATTATGCCGATTAGTGGGATCCTGAGAGAAGGACGCCCATCTCCCGATTTGTGTCGAAAGATGGGCACCCTTCGCTTTTGAAAATAAGCCTGTTAGTGACCTATATAGAATTGTCTTCTTTTGTAAATTGGCAATTTCCTTAGATTTTGTTGGTCTTTGTAACATTCTCAGAACTGTGGATGATATGGAATATAAATGTTATAAATAAATACATGAATAATTGTGTATGTGTGTGTCTTTGTTTCCTCCCATACAGAACAGAAAGCCAAATCCAAATTTCACTGGCATGTTCCATGTCATTTGGTTGGAGCAGTTGGAGTCCTCTGCAGTCAATTACCACCCTGTAATTTCTGTGCTGGTAACATGGTGCCAGCAGAGGCGGCTGACTGTCTGCGAAAGACGAGAGGAAAATATTCAGAAGCCACTGGAAGAACCAAAGAGAAGAGAAGGTCCAGGCTGCTAGCAGAGCTCACCCACCAGCAGCGGAAGACAGCAGAGGGTCCAGAGCTGCCACCAGTAGGGAGGAGAGAGGGAAAGGGGAGGCACAGACATGAGAGCAAGGGGAGGACTGGCAGGGGATGGAATTAGATATTATGAACCAGATCTATAAATGGTGCTCAAAAATGGTTACCGGAAAAGATTGGCGCTATTCTAAGGTTATGCTCCTAAATTTACGCTCCTAATTCAGGGCCTATTACGCTCATAGGTTTAGCATGACTTTAGGAGTATAACCTTTACAGAATGAGGTCCTTAGCGCTGTTCTGTAAAGGGTATGTGCCTTAAAAACTAGCAGTTATCGCTGATTCCTGCGTCCAAACTGTGAGTGTCAGATTTATACCTGTTGAAACCAGGGGCATAACCAGACCTCGGCGGGAGAGGGGGGTCCAGAGCCCGAGGTGAGGGGGCACCTTTTAGCCCGTCTCCCCAGCTGCCGCCCCTCCCCCACCACTTTTGACCCTCCGCCGCTTCCAGGTACCTTTGCTGGCGGGGGTCCCCAACCCCCACCAGCCGAAGTCCTCTTTAGCGCCGGTCTCCTGCACGTTCGCTGATCTGTTTTTATGAGTCTTGACTCCTGACATCCTGCATGTTACGTGCAGGACGTAGGAGTCAAGACTCACAGAAACAGATCAGCGAACACGCCGGAGACTGGCGCTGAAGAGGACTTCAGCTGGCAGAGGTTGGGGACCCCCACCAGCAAAGGTCCTGGCAGCGGTGGCGGGGGAGGATCGGCGGCTGTGGGAGAGGGGTCAAAAGTAGAGGGGGCCAGGGCTAAATCTGTGGGGGCCCATGGCCCCACCTAGCTACGCCCCTGGTTGAAACTGCGCACAACTTTTAGGAGAGTTCCTGACTCACCCTCTGTCCATGACACACCCCCTTCATAAAAAATATCTGACAAATTGGCAATAAACATGCACATAACAGGCAAAATACCCCACAACACTTTAGCACATTCTGTGGTAGCCTGTAAATGTGCACTAGTCTCACATTAAGGGCTTTGCCCTCGCTGCTTAAGTTGCTCTATAGAATCTGGATTTGTGCAGTAGCTTAGTGGTTAGTGCAGTGGCCTGAGAACCTGGGGAACTGCGTTTGGTTCCAACTGCGCTAAAAATAAGCGCTCACTAAATGCTTGCGATGCCTATATATTTCTATGGGCGGCTCTTGCATTTAGCTCACGCCAGGGGTGTAGCTGCTATGGGGCCACGGGGGCCTGGGCCCCCGTAGATTTGGTCCTGGACCCCCCTGCGTATGCCTTGTAGCACTATAGAAATGCTAAATAGTAGTAGTAGCAAACCAGAGAGTGGTCGGGGGAGGGGAGAATTCCATGCCCGCCCACCTTGGGTTCAGGCCCACTCAAAATTAGCCATCTGGCTACACCCCTGAAAGAAAGCACTGGAGATCTGTGAAGATTCCTGAATTTAGAAGATAATTGTGGGGGTGGGGGTGGGGGGAGGAATATGGCTGAAACGAAAAAGATTTCTTCTCTGGCTGAAGCGCAGATTCTTGATGGAAAATCCAGCAGTGGGTACCATCGTTGGTGACTCACACCCAGGAGACCAGGGCACTAAAAGTTCCATCCTCTGTCTAATCTGGGATTACTGTGGAGATGGTGGTGTTCCCAGACCCTGGGGCAGGGGGTTGTGATTACCGTATCACACAGTGGCAGTATTTACTGACTTGATCTAAGGCCAGGACTGATGGAAAAGGTATTAACTGCCCTAGATGAACCTTCTGAATTAATGATCAGGCCCCTAAGACATCCTGGGGTCGATATTCAGTTAGTGGCAGTGAGCATATTTGAAAACACTGCCAGCGTTTTCCCCAGATATTCCATGCCAGGTCTGGAAACCAGCATTCGATATGCAGGTTTATGCGGCCAGTTCTCTCTTATACGGTTAAGTGCGATATTCAGCAAAACCACATAAAGATAGGACTAGCTTTTATGCAGTTTTACCTCTAAACTGCTGAATATCAGCACTTAAGCACATAAGTTATGCATTGAGAATCATTTGTTTTTTACATTGCCGATTGTACTATTATGTTTTATGTTGTATTTTATTTTTTTTGTTACATTTGTACCCCGCGCTTTCCCACTCATAGCAGGCTCAATTTGGCTTACATGGGGCAATGGAGGGTTAAGTGACTTGCCCAGAGTCACAAGGAGCTGCCTGTGCCTGAAGTGGGAATCCAACTCAGTTCCTCAGTCCACCAAAGTCCACCACCCTAACCAGTAGGCCACTCCTCCACTGTTGCTACTATTTGAGATTCTACATGGAATGTTGCTATTCCACTAGCAACATTCCATGTAGAAGTCGGCCCTTGCAGATCACCAATGTGGCCGCGCAGGCTTCTATATGGAATGTTGCTAGTGGAATAGCAACATTCCATGTAGAATCTCCAATAGTAGCAACATTCCATGTAGAATCTCCAATAGTATCTATTTATTTTTGTTACATTTGTACCCTGCGCTTTCCCACTCATGGCAGGCTCAATGCAGCTTACATGTGGCAATGGAGGGTTAAGTGACTTGCCCAGAGTCACATGGAGGTGCCTGTGCCTGAAGTGGGAATCGAACTCAGTTCCCCAGGACCAAAGTCCACCACCCTAACCACTAGGCCACTCCTCCGCACTTGTATCCCACATTTTCCCACCTATTTGCAGGTGCAATGTGGCTTACAAAGCTCTGTTTTGGCATCGCCATTACAGGGTAGAAAGATACAATTGGTGTTACAGAGAGATCAAGGATGATAGAGAAGAACTAAGCAGACAGTTATAGAAAGAGTCTTGATGGAGCGGTGAAGTGTTGTGGTTAAGGGGTCTCGTGGTAGGCCTTGTTGAAGAGATAGGTATGACTTGTATTGTTGATTTTAATGTGTGTTTCTTTGTTTCCCGCTTAATGCGGGTTAGAAATACATTATTATTATTATTCAATGCCGACTCCACCCCTTGACCACCCACAAAGAGTATCTCTCACACACACAGACACACGCGAGTCCAATTTCCAAGAGTCATTTACCCGGGTTAATGGACTATTTGCAAACTGCTCACCCTTCTTGCAGGCAGAAGTATGCATTGGCGGTTCTTTGAGTTAGCGCAGCTGTCAGGATCTTTTGTTCTGCTTTCACTGCATCTGCTCTTTGCTGCCACTCAGAAGCTGCTGCCCTAGGCAGCTGTCTAGTGCGTAATGGTTGTGCCAGACCGGTTTAAGGTCCATGATTGCAGGATTCTGGAAGGAGCTCTGGAGCATGTTTCTGGACTCAGGATACTAAAGTACACTGGAAGGTATTTAAAGGGGGGGGGGGGGGAAGAATCTCCAGGTACTTGTGAATGAAGGCCTGCGG